>NC_140594.1:244674968-245218777 GCF_964204655.1 Triturus cristatus | reverse complement strand
CCAAACGTCCAAACACCTCTGGCTAAACACTTATAAGGTCCCAGAGGCGAGACCTATTGGCTATGCCAATGCTCGTTTTGCTTTCCCTTCTGATGCTCCTCGGTGCTACCCTCCTTGCTTCTGGTCCCCATTCTAGTCCAGGTCCCCATGTATTTATTTGCTATTATTTTGCTTTGCCTACCTCCACATGCCCTCGTTTTACTTCACTCCTTGATGTTCCTCTAAGATCCACATCCCGATCCCCATACCATTTTTTATTTCTTATTTATTTATGCGGGCAAGGCAGTTGCAAAGTACTAGAGGGCCGTTAGCTCACTCTTATTGCACTGTCACGCACTTTGTTTAAGTTTTTCTTACTTTTTAATGTAGTGTTCTAAAGTAGCCGTCTACCATGTTAAAACAAAATAAAACAAGCATTGGCATAGCCAATAAGTCTCGCCTTTGGGACCTTATAAGTGTTTAGCCATGCAACAGTTGCATAACTAAATACTTATAAGGTCCCAAAAGCGAGACCTATTAGCTATGCAAAGCGGCCGTGCGGCCACGAAAGTGAAAGTGATCGCGATCACGATCAAACATCAAAGCGGCCGTGCGGCCGCGAAAGTGAAAGTAATCACGGTAAAGTGCGACGCACGCGCCCGCGCACATGCACTGTAGATCCAGGCTGGCCTGGTAGCACTTTTTGGAGCCCTCTCAATAAGTCTCGCCAGACCAGCGCATGCGCTGGGTCAGGCGAGACCTAAAAATCAGCTGGGCATCACAAAGCATGTCATGATGTCGATTTTCCGTTGCGCAGTGGCGTACACGTGCAAATGTGTTACATGAAATGTGTAGGCATCAATGTACCAGCTTGGAATGTGTTTTTGTTTAATAGAAAACTACAGATAAGATTGCCATCAATGTGTGTTCATGTCTCCCGACACATGCATTTGCCTGCACTTAACATTCAAAATAGTATTTGCAAAGCCAGTAGCTTAGACTTTTAGAGTCGAGACCAATTGGCTTTGACACAGCTTGTTTTTGCAATATTTGTTGGGCTCTTCTATGTCTCATTATGCAGCATCACATCTGAAATTGAGTACTTGATTTGGTCATTTATTATTAATTCTACATCCCATCTCTTATATCCCCAACCATTGTGCCATACAAACGCAGTACCAGAAACTGCTCTTCGATGCTTCAACCAAAGTTGTCTGCTTTCCTCCAGCATGCATTAACACATCTTGTATTTGCTTTTCCCATAAGCGGTTACGCACCCTCCCCAGTTCCCTTTTCCATTTTTTTCTGCTGATTGAAACATACCTCTCGCCCGCTTAGTATTCCTGTGGCTTGTGGCCTCTGTCCGCACATTTTGTTTGCTGTTTTATTGTATTGCTTCGTCATAAATAATGTAAAGCTATGCCTTTAAAACACATACGCTGTGCCGCAAAGAGTGTGCTACAACTCACAGCACAAATGCTACATGTTAGGCATCTGCAACAACTGTCAAACCCATGCCTGCTCATTTTCTGCTACCATCTCTCTCAGAACATTCATGACAGGTGTCTTAAAAGCATTCTCTTCCATTGTTTTGACAAGTTATTAAGACCGATGTTAGCATACCTAGCCCTCTTCTACAAATATTCAAGCCTTTCTAAGACTAGCTGCTTCCTTTCTGCAACTGCACTGTAGGTTTGGAGTTCCCACAGATGTCCTCTTGAGCTTTATCTCATGCCCTTTCCTAGGCCTGAGTATATAGTGAAAAGCCTTTGCTTTTCTTTTCCAGCCCATTTAAATCAGTATGAATTTCATAAAGTATTATTCAGTCAAAACAAATTTAGCCACAATCTTATCCCTCGGCGTTTTAGCAATAATTCCATGTTTTACTTCAGGAACCCCGAAAAGTCTATGGTTCTAATAATTCTCTACTTCTTGAAATAGGCTGACTTGCCTTTCTCCTCTCTCTTCTTTTGAATCAGTACTCTTGAGGATGCTAACAGTATTGATATTAGCTAAAGGGAGGACTAGGGAGAACTGGATAACTGGATCTATTTCATGTCTATTCTGTTGGTCTGTGGAATAGACACAGCAGTATTTATTTTTGGTCTTGGACAATAGACTGTTGGAAGGCGAACCCCGAGGAGTCGGTGAGACCACCAAGGGGGGGCCCTCGCACTGCACGAAGTAGCCGAGCGCTGCCGAGAAGTCTCCTGAGAGATCCTTCTCCTATCACGTACTAGCACAGTAACACCACCACACCGGACTCAAGGAGGTTGTCTCAAGACAAGCAATTCTTTATCATCAATAAAAGGTTACGAGTTCAATATTTACACGAAGGGATCGAGGGATCCACCAAAAGTCTCAATGTCTCTTTGGAAGGGTAGGGGTAGCGGGACAGTCTTTGGTAGGGATGTGGTACGAGGGTACCTGGGGCCCAGTTCTTATCCTCAAGCTGGAGGACCTCCGATCTCGGAGGGGTCGAGCCGCGACGGCGTCAGCAGGGCTCCGGCGTACAGTTCGTGGAGAGCCGCGATTCAATCAGCAGGGCTCTCAAGATGGTTTCTGCTCAGCTCGAGCCGCGACGTCGTCAGCAGGGCTCCGAGGGAGGTTTCAGCGAGGTTGGGCCGCGACGGCGTCAGCAGGGCTCCGATGTTCCAGGTGGTTCAGGAAAGGTTCACAAGAGGGAGCCGCGACGCAGTCAGCAGGGCTCGTGATGGTTCCGACAAGAGTTCTTCTCCGTAGGGTCAGCCGCGATTCGATCAGCAGGGCTCTGGACTCCGGGATACAACTGCCGAGCTGTGGTGGGGTCGCCCCAGATATAGGTCTGGAGCCCTTTGATGTCCGGACCCTTGCGCCCGAGGGGGCGGAGTGGCCGGGTGGAGGTGGCCAGACGCCCAGCAGGAGAGGCGCCAGGCCCAAGGGAGTTGCAGGGCGATCACACCTCGAGAGGGGAGGACAGTTGGGGGTCCCATCGATACTGTCCTCCGCCGGGGGCGATGAATGGTTCCTGCGGCACCCCCTGGCCAGTTCGTGGTGCCTCGATGTCGGGGCTTCGCTGGGGTCGAGGCCGGGTTGAGCGGGGTTCACGCCGGCTGGTGTACGGGGTGACGTAGATGCCAACAAGATGGCGGAGCCATGAGGAGCATGCGACCACGTGCAGCTCCGGGTGAAGGGCCTTGGTGCAGTTCAGACGGGTGGCCCGTGACGGCCGGGGCGGGGAACGGCCACAATCCAGGGGTTTAAGGACCACGCCACGAGGCCGGGTCCAACAGGCGTCCCCCCCAGCCGAAGGCATGGAGAGTCACCCATCTCCTTGGGGATTCTCCTCGTCAAGGCGGAAGAAGCGGGACAGGCCGTCGGCGTTGGCGTGGTCATTGCCGGGCCGGTGTTCGACGTCAAAGTCCATCCCTTGTAGCGAGATGGACCATCGCAGCAGTTTGGGGTTCTCGCCCCGCATTCGCATTAACCATTGCAAGGGCCGGTGGTCGGTCTGGACCCGGAAGTGGGCGCCAAAGAGGTAGGGCCGGAGCTTCTTGAGGGCCCACACCACAGCGAAGGCCTCGCGCTCAATAGTGCTCCAGCGTTGCTCCCGGGGCAGTAGTCGCCGGCTGATGAAGGCCACTGGTCGGTCGAGCCCCTTTTCGTCAGTTTGGGAGAGAACGGCCCCGATCCCATACTCGGAGGCGTCCGTCTGTACCACGAACTCCTTCTGGTAGTCCGGGGCCTGCAGCACCCTAGCAGTACACATGGCCGTTTTGAGGGTGTCGAAGGCTGTTTGGCAGCGGGGTGTCCAGTGTACCTTCTTGGGCTGCTTTTTGGACGTTAACTCTGTGAGGGGGCCGACAATGCTCCCATAGTCCCGGATAAACCGTCGGTAGTATCCGGTGAGGCCCAGGAAGGCCCGGACAGCGGTCTGGGTAGTGGGGGGTTCCCAGGTCTGGATGGCCTCTATCTTTGCTTGGAGGGGGGCCACCTGCCCGCTCCCCACTTGATGGCCCAGGTAGGTCACGGATCCGTGGCCGATTTGGCATTTGCTGGCCTTGATTGTGAGCCCGGCCCGCTGGAGGGCGGCCAGGACGGCCTTTAGGTGGAGGAGGTGCTCGGCCCAGTGGTTGCTGTACACGGCAATGTCATCTAAGTAGGCCGCGCTGAAGGCCTCAAGCCCGGCCAAAACTTTGTTCACCAGTCGCTGGAAGGTGGCCGGGGCGTTCTTCATTCCGAAGGGCATCACCCGAAAGTGGTAATGCCCATCCGGAGTCGAAAAGGCGGATCTTTCTTGGGCGCCGGGGGTGAGCTGGATTTGCCAGTACCCGGCGGTGAGGTCCAGCGTGCTCAGGTAGCGAGCGGCCCCTAGGCGGTCGATGAGTTCGTCGGCCCGGGGTATCGGGTGTGCGTCCGTCTTGGTTACTACATTCAGGGCTCGGTAGTCCACGCAGAATCGCAACTCCGGGGGGTGGCCGGGAGCTGCGGCCTTGGGCACCAGGACGACAGGGCTGGCCCACGGGCTGTCGGAAGGCTCGATGACCCCCAGGGCCAGCATCTTCGCTACTTCGGCCTGGATGCAGGCCCGCACTCGGTCAGGCACCCGGTAGGCTCTGTGTCGTATGGGGGGGTTCTCCCCGGTGTCGACGTCGTGGACGCACCAGTGGGTTACCCCCGGGGTGAGAGAGAAGAGGGCTGCGTAGTCCCGCAGTAATCGCTGGCAGTCGTTGCGCTGTTCCGGGGTCAGGGACGAGGCGAGTTGGACCCCTTCGATCGATCCATCGTGAATGTTGGCTTGCAAGAGGTCGGGCAGGGGCTCGGAGTCGTCCTCGCCCCCCTCGTCGGTCGCCAGCAGCAGGCTCAGTTCGGTCCGGGCGAAGTGGGGTTTTAGCCTGTTAGCATGTAGGACCCGGAGGGGGTTCCGGGGGGACTCCAGATCGACCAAGTAGGTGACGGGACTTTTCTTCTCCACCACCTTGAAGGGCCCGGTCCACTTGTCCTGGAGGGCGCCGGGTTTGACCGGGGCCATGACCCATACTTTCTGACCTGGCTCGAATTCTACGGTAGAAGCGTTGCGATCGTACCACCGCTTCATGTCCTCCTGGCTGGCCTCGAGGTTGGCTTCGGCAAGGGCTCGGAACTTGCGGGTCTGGTTTCGGAGGGTCAGGAGGTATCGGTAGACGTCAGGAGGGCCGCCTCGGGGCTTCATCTCCCAGCCCTCCTTGACCAGACTGAGCGGTCCGCGGACCGGGTGTCCATACAATAGTTCAAACGGGCTGAACCCCAGGGATTTCTGCGGGACCTCCCGATAGGCGAACAGGAGGCAGGGCAGCAGGACATCCCATTTCCGCCGGAGTGGTTCTTCTAGGCCCTGGATCATCCCTTTCAATGTTCGGTTGAATCGCTCAACCAGTCCGTTCCCCTGAGGGTGATATGGGGTCGTGAACTTGTATGTGACCCCGCACTGTTGCCACAGGGACCGCATGTACCTGGAGATAAAGTTCGTACCGCGGTCGCTCACCACTTCGCTGGGGAATCCCACTCGGGAGAAGATCCCCATCAAGGCCCGGCCTACCACAGGGGCCGTTATGGTTCTGAGCGGGACCGCCTCCGGGTACCTGGTGGCGTGGTCCACGCGGACCAGGATGAAGCGGTGGCCCAGGGCGGTTTGAGGGTCCAGGGGTCCCACGATGTCGATTCCGACCCGTTCAAACGGGGTGCTGACGGCGGGAAAGGGCTGGAGGGGGGCCTTGACCCGACCCCCCGTCTTTCCGCTGGCTTGGCAGGTCTGGCAGGACCGGCAGTGGTTGTCCACATCTCTCCGCATCCGGGGCCAGTAGAAGTGGGTCACCAGACGACTGTACGTTTTGTCTTGCCCCAAGTGTCCGGCGAGGGGCACATCATGGGCCAGGTTGAGAAGAAACTCCCGGAAGCGGAGGGGGACCACCAACACGCGGCTGGCCCCGAGTTCTGCTACTTTCTGTTCACTGTACAACAGGCCCTCGGCCCAGTAGATCCAGTGGGTGCCGGTCTGGTCACCGTTGGCTTGCGCGGTCGCCTGCTGCCGGACCCCTTCGAGAGAGGGACAGGACTGTTGCTCTTGCTGGAACTGCTCTCGGGTGGGGCCCCCTTCGTGTTGCCATTGCGTCAGCTCTGGTAGGGCGCTCGGAGAAGTCATCTCTTCGGGGGAGGATTCGCTGGACCCAGGGTCGGTGTCCGCCTCCTCCTCGCTGCTGGCGGGAGGGGGTGTGAGCCCCTCGGGTCGGCCGGTCCCGGAGGTCGAGGATGAGCGGGGGGCCCGGGCGGTCATGGACCGGGTGATGGCGCAGGCCCAATCAGCCAGTCCCAACATTCGGAGGTGCTCTCGTCGTTCTACTTGAGCCCAGGGGGAACTCTCCAAGTCGTTCCCCAGGAGGCAGTCGACCGGGGCGTCGTCGCGCACTGTCACCTTCAGCAGGCCCGTCACCCCTCCCCACTCGAAGGGGACCAGGGCCATCTGGCATAGGCTTTCACTGTTGTCGGCCGTCCGGACAGGGCACAGCACATTCGGGAGAATCTGTTCAGGGGTCACCAGGTGGCAGCGGACAGCGGTGATACTGGCGCCGGTGTCGCGAAGGGCTTCGGCCCGTTGTCCGTTGACCGTGACCTGCTGCCGGTACTTCTGGGTGTTGGTTGGGATGGGGGTGCAGGGTACCATCTCCCGGCTACCCAGGCAGACCAGGGACATGGCTGCCGGCTCCCACTCAGTGTTTTCTCGGTCGAGGGCCTCTCCTTCCTCTTCTCCTCCCCCCAAGGCGGCGGCTGTCAGCTGCCGGGGCGGGGGCCCGCCGGCCCCGTTTCTTCGGTTCAGAGGGCAGGCCGGGTCGCTGGCAAAGTGTCCGGTTTGTTGGCAGCCATAGCAGGTCACTGATGGCCGTGGTCCGGGTCGGGCCGGGCCCACCCTTCGTGCTAGGCTCGGGGAGAGATGTGGCTGCGGTGGCCCTCGAGGGGGGCTCCTGGGGGCCCCAGCGGGAGGGTCTCGGTTCCTGTTCGGCCCTCCCCCCCCACCGCGCTGGCGTGGGGGTCCGCTGGGGTTCCTCTGGTACTCCCCCATTGAGCTCCGGGGGACCCGGGAGTTGACCCATCGATCGGCCTCGACGGCCAGTTTCCGCGGGTCGGTCATTTTGCTGTCGAGGAGGTGCTGTCTCAGCTCCACGAAGCAATTGTTGGAAAGATGTTCCCACACGATGAGGTCGACCAGCTGCCCGTAGGTGGTTACTTTGCTGCCTTTGATCCACCCTTCTAGGGCCCGACTAAAAAAGTCCACATATTCCACCCATGTGGTACCCGGGATTTTCTTGCAGTCTCGGAACCGCTGGCGGTACATCTCCGCTGTTAGCCCGTAGCGGGTGAGCAGGGCCTCCTTCATGTGATCGTAGGAGGTCATCACCTCCTCCGGTAGCTGGAGCAGCGTGTCCCGCCCTTCACTCAGGAATCGCCCCCACAGGCCTGCGCCCCAGTCTTTTCGGGGCACTCGATGGGAGGTCATGGCCACCTCATAGGCCTTGAACCATTGTTGGATATCGTCATTTTTGTAATACTCCTTGACGACCTCCTTCGGGATATGTACTTTGGCCTCTGCAGGCGGTAGAGTGTCTCTCGTACTGGGGGTGTTGGTCCCTCCGTTCTTGGCCTTGATCTCGAGCTCCTTGAGGCTGCGCTCGTGCTCCAGGGTGAGCTTCTTTTCCTCCAACTCCCGGTGTCGTCTCTTCTCTTCTATCTCTTCTTGAAGGCGTAGCTGCTCGAGGGCCAGTTTCTTTTCTGCCAGCTGGAGTTCGCCGTCCAGTCGCAGTCGGGCGAGCTCTAGCTCGTGGCTCCGGACCTTTTCCCGCTCTCGTATTTCTTCTTCGGAGAGGCCGGTTTCTAGGCTCTTTCGTCCTTCGGTTGCCGGGGTCAGTGCGGTTGCTGTGGTCTCCGTCAGGGGCAAGGGCCCTTCTTCCTGGGAGGGGCCTGCCCTGGCCTCCAGCCATGTCCTCAGAGCTTTCTGCATCTCTTCCTTGGTACCGAGGCTGGTGGTTGCAATGCCTTTGTCTCTGCAGAACTGTTTTAATTCCTTGTGCGTATATTCTTCCAGCCGTTCGGGCTGGAACTCCATTGTCGCGTTGTTTTCCTGGCTGCTCATGATGCTATTCGTTTGGATGGGTAGCTAGTGGGTACTGGCTGGTACGTACTGCGTTCGGCTCGGATCCCGTCGCTGGCCACCAAAATGTTGGAAGGCGAACCCCGAGGAGTCGGTGAGACCACCAAGGGGGGGCCCTCGCACTGCACGAAGTAGCCGAGCGCTGCCGAGAAGTCTCCTGAGAGATCCTTCTCCTATCACGTACTAGCACAGTAACACCACCACACCGGACTCAAGGAGGTTGTCTCAAGACAAGCAATTCTTTATCATCAATAAAAGGTTACGAGTTCAATATTTACACGAAGGGATCGAGGGATCCACCAAAAGTCTCAATGTCTCTTTGGAAGGGTAGGGGTAGCGGGACAGTCTTTGGTAGGGATGTGGTACGAGGGTACCTGGGGCCCAGTTCTTATCCTCAAGCTGGAGGACCTCCGATCTCGGAGGGGTCGAGCCGCGACGGCGTCAGCAGGGCTCCGGCGTACAGTTCGTGGAGAGCCGCGATTCAATCAGCAGGGCTCTCAAGATGGTTTCTGCTCAGCTCGAGCCGCGACGTCGTCAGCAGGGCTCCGAGGGAGGTTTCAGCGAGGTTGGGCCGCGACGGCGTCAGCAGGGCTCCGATGTTCCAGGTGGTTCAGGAAAGGTTCACAAGAGGGAGCCGCGACGCAGTCAGCAGGGCTCGTGATGGTTCCGACAAGAGTTCTTCTCCGTAGGGTCAGCCGCGATTCGATCAGCAGGGCTCTGGACTCCGGGATACAACTGCCGAGCTGTGGTGGGGTCGCCCCAGATATAGGTCTGGAGCCCTTTGATGTCCGGACCCTTGCGCCCGAGGGGGCGGAGTGGCCGGGTGGAGGTGGCCAGACGCCCAGCAGGAGAGGCGCCAGGCCCAAGGGAGTTGCAGGGCGATCACACCTCGAGAGGGGAGGACAGTTGGGGGTCCCATCGATACTGTCCTCCGCCGGGGGCGATGAATGGTTCCTGCGGCACCCCCTGGCCAGTTCGTGGTGCCTCGATGTCGGGGCTTCGCTGGGGTCGAGGCCGGGTTGAGCGGGGTTCACGCCGGCTGGTGTACGGGGTGACGTAGATGCCAACAAGATGGCGGAGCCATGAGGAGCATGCGACCACGTGCAGCTCCGGGTGAAGGGCCTTGGTGCAGTTCAGACGGGTGGCCCGTGACGGCCGGGGCGGGGAACGGCCACAATCCAGGGGTTTAAGGACCACGCCACGAGGCCGGGTCCAACATAGACCAGTTGGATTATCTCTCTTAGATGTGATTGAGGAATAATTGAATCTGCTGAGGCCTTCAATCGGTCTTCAGGAGTCATCTGGTCCCTACGAGTTTAAGTAGAGGCTAGCACAGGTAAGAGTGGTGGGCGGTGTGGTGGGCAGGGAGTGTCAGGCTGAGGTCGGGTAAGTCAACATACAACGGGATGAGTAAAATTAATTTAAAAAAAACACATAGATGCGGTGAGCGCAAAGTAAGTGGTTAAATTTTACTTCTCCCGTGGTATGTCGACTAATCCGCCACAACCCACTGCCCCACTGCTCTTTACCTGTGTCTGCCGCCACTAATGAGTTTTCCAACAATTAATATTGATCATCTGAGATGGAGGCTTCGGTGGGAGATCAAAATGTATATCCTCACTGTACTGTGCTCTACTGTTCCACTATTCATCCACCTCCTATGTGAGCAGCTTTGTTGATCCACTATATCCTCCATCAGTTTGTAAAAGGATGCTGCAAAAGGAGGACACCCTTTTCATGTTGTTCTCTTCTGCTGTAAGTCTCCTCTCTTCACTGACAAATCTCTGGTACTGACCTAAGGGGACTACCCTATACTCCCTCAGGTGTTCTTGGTTTCTCTTTTTGTTAACCCAATGTAGGTAAGGATGTCTCGACTTTCGTACTGTAATCTATTACACATCTACAAATATCTCTTCCTCTTACCTTGATGCTGTCAGACTCAGGAGCAATTCGTAGATGATCCTCTTAGTTTTTATCTCGATTCAGAGGCAGACATAGATCCAAGATTGTCTTTGGGCAGGTTAGCTCAGAAAACTCAGGTACCAACTCCTGATGGCATCTTCATGCCTCCTACCACGTGTCGTAAGTTCATTCAGCAGGTCTGATAACTCCACTGCTGCCGATTCATTCTGATTAAATAGGCCTAATTTCCAAATCAACCATGTGCATGCAAGACGGAGGAGACTCCTTTCCCCTGCCCAGGTGCCCTTCCAGGGAAGTAGCTCCAGGTTCCAGAATCCCAACCTATTACACCATACCTTGGGCACTCTGACTCTGCAGGAGAAGCACCTTCACCCTCCTGCAACAATCCCAGAAATAGATGCCTCGAGCTGGGGCAGGAATTATGGGCACGGCTATGAATAAATCTCAAAAGTAGAGGAAGAAATGCAGGCCCAAGGAAGAAATTCAAATTACGAAGTTCAGAGATAATCTCTACCTAGTGAGGAAAGGGCTAGGGTTGCTTTGCACCTAGTGCCGTGGGCTGGGGAAGCTTCTACTGCACCTAAACACTCGATTGCTCTTCTGTATGACTAGTGATCCCAGCTGTATTGAAGTATGTGCCTAAAATAGAGAGTACTATGCTCTTCCGAGAACTGAAAACTAACATTTTTCATAAGCATATCCATAATGAGCGTAACCCACTTTTTTCTAAGTCAAGCACTGGACCTCAGCATCAAGGCCTACAAAAGCCAGGCAGGATGTGTTCTTCCGTAAATTCAACTGTAAATTACACCGCTGATATGAAACTCTTGGCTAGGAAGTAAATAACTGAAGGATTTGGTATTTTATGGTTTGCTAAAACGCTATATAAAAATCACCTACGTTAGGTGTGTCAGATATGAGGTATATATGAAAGCAGCTATTGCTATGCATTTGCTCGCCCATCTCCGCAGAGGCCAAATGTGCACTGGATTGCTCAATATTCCATAGCGCGTGCCGCCTTGCATCGCGGTGACTGACAAAGTGTGATCCAGATTTTCAGTGAACTTTTTTACCTTTCGCAGTTCATTTCTATTGATCCCGGCAGCTGTTGCTCGAGCAGACCTCTCTAAATCCTGTCGATATCCCCCTGAAATTAATTTCTATTTCGCGGTCCCAGCTTTGATGTTAAAATCCACGGTGGTTACGTCTCCACTGGAGAAATTGTCCTGCTGGCGCCATATGAGAGAAAAATTCATTTCAAGAGGATATCAAAAGGATTTAGTGAAGTCTGCTCAAGTAAAAGCAATTGGCCTCTCCACGCTGTGCCTCGCTCAATTCAATTGGAATGGCTGTTACTGGTGTCTCTGGGGAGGCCATTATCGGCAGCAGGTCAGCCTGGACAGAAGCCATTCAAAAGATACCCAGGTGGGCAATTTTCACGTTCAAGGAGAAAGATAATTTGGGGGATGGGAAGATCTCCACTCCACTGCCCAAAAGAGGAGCTAAATGTCCATTTCTGGAATCTGACTAAAGGGAGAGGACAAAAGTTTGGAATAGTGCAGGAGCCATTTATAGCCTAATCTGTATACCTGAAAGCTCTTCACACAGGGCAAATAACCTACAGTGGGACATTGTTGAAGCATCTAGTGCTGTGCATTTTTATCTCAGCTCTCAGCACTCCGCTTCCATTGTGATGGAAGACATTCCTAAAATCTATAGGCATATTGGACCGAAGTTTATCAATTCATTCATGTCCTCAATGCACCATATCAGCTATTATGAATGCAAAAGAAATTCGAAATACAGCTCTTTGTGCAAAAGCAGCCAAAAGTATTTACCTAGGAGGAAGAGACTCTTCATTAAGCAATTTCAGCTTATCAGAGAGACTCCTTTTTAAGTAATAAATCTGCCTAGCTATCACAAGCTTGTTTGGTTGAGCAGCTCTGTCCCTCTAACATTCATGTGTTTTCCATATTTGAAAGCTGTGAAAGTGCTAAAGAGTGCCTATCAAAATATATTTTTGTAGATCATGAGGTCTGTTCTTCGCTTACCTCTTTCTTTTCCTATGGATCTCTTTGACAACGAGAATAGTGTTATTTTCTCATGTAGTGCAGGCTATCTTCAGTAAACTGCATGACATGGAACAACGTCTGTGGTTTCAACTCTTTTTCACTGTGGCATTGAAGTCATCTTTAACAAACTATTGCTAATTTCCAAATTCTTTTATTATCTCTCTCATCTGTATGATTTGTTGTCATAACTCTCACATCACCTTGCTCATAGTCTTTTTCTCAGTGTCTATTTCTCATTCTGAGTCTTCTCTTTCACCTTCTCTTGATAATTTAGGCATCATTTAGAGTTATGCAGAGTTTCGCCATGATCCAGCACGACCCTGCTAAAGTTGTAGTTTCTCCGCCTCATTTAGACATGGGGGAAGCACCAGGGCTACATTAGCAGAGCCACAGCTAACTACACTAGCATAAACCTGCCACTGGGCCACAAATTCCTAGTCATGGTCACGCCACCCTATTTAGTCTGGGAAAACTGTAATTAGATTTCCTGCACAAGATAGGGAAATTAAACAATTCCTGAGACAGAGGGATAAACTACCTGTATATTAGAGTAATTGATTTTCTTCTTCTCAAGAAATAAAGTCTCATTTCAGAGGAGTTTGTTTCTTGGGTTCGAGTCTCGGCAATGATGCTGAACATCCTGTGATTCCGGGCAAATCACTTAATCTCCCCGTGCCTAAAAAAACCCAAAAAAGACTGTGTCCTCATGTAATGCAACTGGTGCTATGTAAAGCGCTCTGACACCTGATTCGGGTCAAGTTTGTGCTATATAAAACTCTGTTAAAAAAAAAAAAGAGAGCAAGAAACAGAACGGTTTAGTGGAGTTGCTGCCCTGCTGGCTTCACTGAAGGAACACAAATCTCTGCCTGCCGGGCAGAAATCTCTAAAGTTCATGGGCAGTTCTCAGCTAGCAGAGTGGAGGCTATAGTGTCTGCTCACCTAGTGATATGGTGGGCCACCTGCAAGGACTTAATGACTAATACTGTCTCAATTTTTAGATTTTAGAACCAACTTTAGTTGTCTCTTATGACTCAAGTAATGAAAACATAGAATGCATACATATATACAGGAAGAAAGGGGCTTTGTGCCAGCCATCTACACCCATTGAACTTTTCTACTACCTCTCAGATTTTTTTTCTGCCCACAGCATAATACTGTAAGGCCAGACAAGAAATAACAATTGCACCAGCTTGTTAAAGGCAGACCGTTAGACTTATCACCCTGAGGGGTGGTCTTTTCCCAAACTGTTTGCATTCTTACCTCCTCTTTTTGTTGATTCATTTTGTTCACCTTAGGACTCTGAGCGCTTTACCACTGTTGACCAGTGCTGAAGTGCATGTGCTCTCTGATTTAAAGATGGTAACATTGTTGTATAGACAAATAACATATTTAGCTTACTTGTAAGCCCCTTGTAAAATGGTATGTCATATATCTAGGGCCTGTAGCCTAAATGCTGCTAGTGGGCCTAAAGCACTGATCGTACAACCTACACAAATAGCCTTTCAAACCTGTCTCAGACCTGCCATTGCAGGGCCGGTGTGTGCAGTTTACTGCCATTTCAACCTGACATTCAAAACTAGTTGCCAAGCCTTAAACTCCCCTTTAGTTACACATACGTTACCCCTGAGGTAGGCCATAGGTAGCCCAAAGGGCGGAATGCTGTGTAAGTAAAAGGTAGGACACGTTCTGTTAAGTTTGCATGTCCTGGTAGTGACAAACACCCAAATTAGTTTTTCACTACTGGGAGGCCTACTCCTGTCATAGGATAACATTTGAAATTCCTTAATACACTTTTAAGCTGTAATTCCTGATTAGAAAGGAGCAGCTGCATCATGTTTTATACCTTTGGAATGGTAATGATAAATCCTGTTTACTGGTAAAGTTGGATTTAACCTTACTGTTTTGCAAATGCCACTTTTAGAAAGTGAACATTTCTCTACTTGTACTGCTCTGTGTGCATGCAGCCATTCTCCAATACACGCCTGGGGTGGGTGAATGCTACACTTTGTGCATTCACTCTAGACAGCCACAAACACAGGAAGGTCAGGTGTGCCTGCATACTAATCTGCATTCTGGTGGCTCTCCTTGAGCAAGAGGCGAGGGGGGAGCTGACACACCTGAATAGGCAGTGTCTTCTTTCCCACATGCAGGGCTAATTACCCTCTACTGATAGTCTGGAGTCAGGGCTGAGAAGATAATACCATGTGTGCACTTCAAAGACCCTTCTCTGAAGTCATCCCCACTTCAAGGGTACAACTGGATATATGTACTTGGTCTCTGACCCTACCAAGAAAGTTTACTGCTGGACCTGTGAAGAACTCTGCCAGGAAGAAGGACTGCTGTGCTGCTACAAGAACTGTTTCTCTGCTGGACTGCTTCTCAGGAAGAACTGCTTTTCTGTTCTGATTTGCTGCCTGTTGCCGTCTGCGTACAACCCTCTGCCCTGCTGAGGAAAAGGACTGAATCCATCTCACTTGAACTCAAAGTGACTGAAAGGGCTTGCTTGCTTGCCCCGTGTTCTGAAGTCTCAGAGCCATTAAAGACTTCCTCAAACCCTGAAACAGCACCTGCACTCTGCCATCTGTGAGTCCTGCATTGCCAAGTGTTGCCAATCCAGTCCTGGGCCCTTGGAAGTACTGGTTTCTGTGCTGATCCAGCTGAATCCATGCATCAACGACTTTGAGTTGATCAGGACTGACGCATCGCCAGTCGACACTAATGCAGCTGTTGCCCAATACATTGCTTCAACAGACTGGGTGGCTTGATGAAATCAGACGCGTGGCTCGACAAGGATGAATCACCTGCATCGCAAAGGGGTTAATTGATGAGGCTTGACTGACTGCACAGATCGAAACTGATGCATCGCCTGCATCCATAGGATCAACAACCACGCATCGTCTCCTCTGCTCCTCGCATTGGGATGTCAACACTTCCTCCATCCAAGGTACTTTTTCAGCAAGACCTGCGTAAATCCTGTACCCAGCCTACCCTCCATCGTGGTCAGCCTAAACTTTGGATTTATGCTGGTCTAGGGCAAGCAGACATCCCCAGTTGTCACTTTAAGACTCTAAGCACTATATTTTGATTTAATCTTTAAAAAAATCACAACTCCAGTTCTACTTATTGAATGTTTGTCATTTTGGTCTTGGTTCAGTCATAAAAACATTGTCTATTATTCTACCCCAGTGTGAAGTATTTTCGTGGTGTTTGTATTGTATTATTGTGTGTGTGTTGCACCAATGCTTTACACGTTGCTTTTTTGGATAAGCCTGATTGCTCTGCGCCAAGCAACCAAAGGATGAGCACAGGTTATCTTTTAAAGTGTATCTAGGTTAACTGACTAGCGTGGTAGTGCCAGCTTGGCCAGGCTGCATACCTCTGCCAACCAGAAATCCCATTTCTAAAACAGATCAATTGACTTTGCCAATGCTTGCTATTATTTAACACCTATTTCTTCCTCCTAATTGATCGGCATTACTTTAATATTTATCTTTTCAGTCTTTCTGTCCCTGCACTTTATTTCATGTCGTCTCTCTACCTATCTTTTTTCCATTTTCTATCCAATGTGCCATCTAACTAATTGTTCATCAATCCATCTATTACGATTCTCTGATCCCTCATCTATCCTACTGCAAAACTGCAAAATGAGTGTTGTGCGCGAGTGTGTGGTGTGTGTGTGTGGGTGAGTGATATCTGTGGGTAGGACTAGCTACGTTCATGTGAGAAGATTGATAGCTGGATGGCGTGATAAATATGTTTAATTTAGTTTGAACCACGTGCTGTACTATCTATGACTCATAAATATGACTTATGCACCGTGGGTGCCTGAACTGCTGTTCCACGTAGTTATTGAGTAAGGATTCAAAGAAAAAATCATTTAATAAAATGCAAACATGCATCATCATATCACGCCTCTTCGAAGAATAAAGATTATTATTAAAAATTGGACTCGAGTTGTATTTCCACCTCTTGGAGCACTATCTCCTATAACGATCTGAACACAACTTACTCTCATTCCCGTTTTGCACAAACACTTTACCGAAGGCTTTTAACTTGTGGTAAATGCATGAACAAAATGAAAAAGAAATTAAATAACATAAACACAAATGATAGAATTTTTTTTTAACTTTTATGTACAAAAGTAAGTGAGTTACAAAAACACTTCCTATTCCTTTCCAGGTGTACAATTTACTCTTCGTCTACATGATGCTGTAAATAAAAGCACAAAATAAACAGTCACAGATTTTCTTTCAATTTGATCACTGTTGGCAGCACAGAAATAGTTCTTTGGGAGAAAAAAATATATATAATGTTTACAAATGTGTTGACATTTCTGATCCTGAAAGTTGTTTTAACCTGGGGATACCCATGCACTAAGGAACTAAACGACCTGCCTTCATTAATGTGTTGTATATTATGAGGAATCCTGATTTATGCTTAATTCAACCATAAGTATGGTGGGATATAGAATTCATTATTTGAGGTAGGTGTTGTCTAAGTGATCAGAAGAATACAGGAAGTGCTGTGCTCAGTGCCGGACTGGAAACAGCAACCAGCCCTGGCAGATTGCTAGGGGGGTGCCAGTAAGAAGCACCGCTCCCATTTTTTAGGTCTCGCCTGAGCCAGCGCTTTAGCGCTGCTCTGGCGAGAGCTATAGAAAGCGGGATTTGAAAGTGCTTTTCAGGCCGCCAACTACAGTGCATGTGCGCCGGGCGCGCGCACCATTTGGCAGCCTGCTGATCACTTTCACGGCCGCTTTGAGGTTCTCAGTGAGCCGCCCGGCCACTGAGAACATCAAAGCGGCCGCGAAAGTGCTCACCATATGCCAGCCTTCCCTGTGTTGCTTTAGCACTCACCCCCCCCCCTTCCATGTTGTTTTGTGTCTGCAGTTACTTTTGAAGCTGGAAGCGCTGTAGTGCCTATGCTTGCTAACGGAGCAGTGCTCTTCCACCCTTAGAATCTTCAACTGTAGTGCCTCTATAAAAAACACTCGTGGAGGTGTTCTGCGCTCCTTATAGTAGCTGCTGCATTGAGAGCACAGTCCCTAAGGCAGCACGAGCCGAACTGCAGTGACTTTTCACCCGCCCCGGGGTCTAACTGCACCGTCATGCCGCATAGCAGTTCAAAACTTTAAAAAAAGGTAGAGTGTGTTCCGAGCCTGCGTGTTTTTAACTGTTGGACCTGGTGTTGTTTTGTGTCTTTTAGTTGCATTGCTTCATTGTTCCTTTTTTTTAATATATAAAGCGGTGTTTAATTTCATTTACCAGCGCTGCACTTTATCACACAGCAGGCTCACCTTTATTTTAGCATGTTGCCCTCAGCCTCTTCCACCTCTTCTGAGCAGGCAAGCAAGGCACAAATAGAGCAGGCTGCCTTAAATGGCTTCCGGCCGAACGGCCACATCAGCCTCTTCCACCTCTCTCGACTATCCGCTATGAATCACACCCACAGCAGGCAGGCAGGGCGCAAACAGAGCACGCTGCCTAAAAAGGCTCCCCCCGCTGAAGGCAAGCGCTTTCATTTTAAATTTATGAGCCTCAGAGCGGCAGTCTGTTTGTAGGTATTTCAGACTACAAACATTTGGGGGATATATTCTGTGACGTCACGCTATCTAATTGGGTTTATGCTACATTAGGCGTAATTACACAATTGTAGTCATGCACATCTTACATTTGCAAATAGCGCCATGGATACCACTCAGATGTTACCCCACCAGTTAGACAGTGTTTTTATACTGCGTCTGGCTTTCAATCACCACTGTTTTGAGCACTTTCAGCTACTGATTAAGTTTTGCTGGAGGGGGCGGGGTAAAGCCGGGGCTGCTCTGTGGGCTTGTTTTTCACCTACCATGCTCTGCTTTTACAAAACAGCAAAACGGAAACAAATGGCTGTAGTTGGTTCTACCCTTTATCTGCATGCCTTCAAGCTGTGCGTGAATCAGTTGCCACCCGGTGTTCGGTCGGGGCCCTCCTCCCAGGGGGGGCCCTGTGGAATCTTATGTAGATTGGTAAAACTCGGAGTATAGTTTCCATCACCCGACACTCGTAAGTTATTTGTTGCATGAACAACAGTCTTCTGTGTGCTCCCATACATTTGTTTCCAACCCAATAAATGTTGTGGCAGCAATCTGTTCACTTGACTACAAAAAAGTTTGACCAGCGGCTTAGAAGAACGCTCTCTGTTTATTTCTATGGCAGAGGGACACAGTGGTTACGTGTAAGTGACTGAGGGGAAGTGACTTGCCAGACCTCTGATTTATGGCAGCACTTACAGTTAATTCTGTAAACACACAACCACACTTCGCGCATTTGTATGTGATTTAATGTTACAGCTAAGCATAGCGGCCCTCCTTTGAAAGAAATTATTTATTTAATAAAATCCCCTCATAGTCCCTTGGAAGCGTTCTAACTCACAAACGAATGCGTACATTATTTCACGCTTCACAACTTTATTTGCAAACAACATAACTAAAAAAGAAGCATTTGCGTAGCTGTGTATTTGGAATGTTTCTGCTGCTCTTACGTTTACTTATTTTGCACTTCTTTCAGAGAGAAAGCATGACCATTTTCTTTCTGCATGAAGGGCCTAGTTGTCATGAACGCAGCAGGAGTAGTGGGTCCAGGCGTACTATGTTGTGTTACACTACCTCCCTCCCCCTCCCTGAGATGCTGGGACCCATTCTTGGCTTTGCCCTCATTGAGCAGACTCCGCCATCCAGTGCATTTACACTATATTAAAGAGTAGGGTTACCAGAGGGCACGGGGTCATGAGGAGCACTATGTCCCAGCCCTGGGCTGCACTTTTGTAGCCAGTGCAGTCTGCTGCTCGACGTCCAGTTAAGTCAAATTAATTGAGCGAATAGGACAATAAAACTAGTCATGTATTGCACTGATGTTACAGAAGTTGTTTCAATCGCAATCCATGTGCGCCCCTCGTCTACAGTTGTTTTTTCTGAAGTACACAGTCGGCAGATGTCATTGATGAAGAATGTTTAACCTGTAGTCAAGAGACAGAGCAGGCATAACATATACAAACGCTACTGCCTACTTGTTAACAGTAATCCACTTATAAGGTCCCAAAGGCGAGACCTATTGGCTATGTCAATGCTTGTGTTACATGGGGCCGATATTGCAGCACTGCTGCAAACCCGACCCCCAGTGACAAAACTGGCCTCCACGTCCACAAAACCGCCCCCCTACCCTCCAGCCCACCAAGGAAACTCCCGGTGCCCGCTATGGCCAGTCTGCCCCGGCTGTGCTGATTCATGAAGCAAAGATATTGTCTAAAACCAGCAGCAGTTGAGATCCTAGACTGTCCCTCTGTATGACATTTTTAACCTCAAAAAGCATATTTTTTTTGTGCAAAGTAACAACTGCATTGACTTACGTAGGTGGTATTATGCCTGTCTCTTTCTGTCTTTTCTTCCTACTACTAGACCTATTTCCCCTACTCTTTGCATCTTTTTTCTGGGCATGTCACTCTTCTTTTACTGCCAAATTTTCATTATCCTGACTGGACTCTGTTATCTTTCGGACGTTCTTCTTCTGCATTGCAGCATATTGCTTAATCTATTTCCGGAAACTCACTGTTTGCAGATTCATTTCCATGCGTGTTGGAATATTTTCACCTTCTTTCACTTGTTTCTCCCTGTGCTCCAGGAACCTCTTCTGAATTTGTGTTCCCTTGGTCTTCTGGTACAGTGCTCGTCGATTGTTCTTCCTCTTTTTATGGGGATTACTCCAACCCCCACTGTGTCTTAACACTGTATGTTGACACGCAACACATTCACTGCAAAGGGAAAACACGTTTGCTCCTGTAATAACATTGATTGCCTACACCACTCTGGCAAATTTTTAATTGAATTTGGGGTCACCAGCAATGTTCCCTCTAATTTTTTTCCTCTGTGTGCGGCAGTATAAGGTCTCTGTGCGCTGCAACTAAGGCTATGTGCGCCGGGAATCCAGACCGCATATGTGGGTGCAGCGCCAAATATCACTCCAAACCTTTGCTTAAAAAAGTGAAAAGAGAGTGCATTTCCACACATGTAGTGCCACATGAAGTGTTTTAAGGCAGGTTTTCAATTTAGATATACACGAAATGACATGAATTGGTTACACAGGGAAGTACACTTTGGGTTTAGAAAAGCACAGGACCCCAATGGTGGTATCAAAATAAGATTTTACTGAAGATCCTAAGCTCAAGGACTGTTCATAGGGTGGGGAATGTTGGGAGCCTATACAAGATCACATATATACACAATTACATAACATATTTATAATTAGACGTGCAAGCTACGGAGTAATGTCTGGATATCATATCAGAGATAGTTTGTCACCAGTCCAAAAATGAGTCCCCTACAGCAAGTTGTCGAAACAACTTCTGGGTTAAAGTAACTTGTGGTAAAGTCGCAGTCGGAGTAGTGAATGCTTTGCAAAGGTCTGTCGTTGTTGAGACTGCGAGGTAAAAGAGGTTTCCTGTGATTAATATTTCTGCTGGAGAGAGATGTTTGTCTGGTTGCAGTTTTGACTCATCATAATAAAGTAGTACAGAGGGGTAATATGCCTGTATCAAAAATGTGTACCATACACATCACATAAAATACAGTTCTATTGATAGCTCAGTAGGTTACTGCTTTTGTTGTAGAGAACCTTTTGTTACGTGCAGTTCATATGTTACAATTATGATATAGGACAGTAATCTATGAAGTGTCAAAGAGCTGCTTGCAACTGCATGGTATAGGTTAAAGTTTTATGGGTTTTTTCCTTATCTTTCACTATACTAATGATGGTAAAAAGGGTTGGTTTGGGTAGAAATACATTCTTATTAGTAAAGACAACAGTATGTGGGGTCTTTATTTTCCTAATTGCGTTCAACGAAGGGCCATCAAATGTATTTCTGTTGATGTCTTCAGGCTGTGGCAGAGTTAATGTTACTTGGTCGCTAAATGCAGACTTATGTTCATTAATTAGCTCTTCTTGGGTTAATTGCTCAGATGAATCTGAGATTTAAGTAGCAGATTGCTCATGCCCTACAGGATCATCAACCAGATTGATGGTCTTAACTTTCCATTGCCTGTACTAGATCTATATGGTTTGCTAGTAAAATTGAGCGCAGCCAGGAGTTTTCCGCTTCCTCTACGGAGTCAATGATGGAGTTGTTTGTATACAGATAGCGCTTGTTTGGGTGAGGTCTTGGCATTGAATAAGAATAGCTTGGTGCGTGAACCTGGGCCTGAATCATGATAACTTCATCCACTGACATTTCACTGTTTCCAGGTGCTGTTACTTTTAAATTCATAGATGGACTTATGCTGGACCGTTGATCGGGATTCAATAGTGAATCTGACTTTTGAGGAATGAGTGGATTGGCAGTTATGCAATATTTTCTGTTGTTGAATTAGAAAGGAAGACAGCTAAAGGGTCCGAAGGCCAGAGTCATGTTGACAGTGTTTCTGGTGGATAACAGCAATGCAACAGTGTAAGACTTTAGCACTCAGCTGAACATAAGTTTAGGAGTTACGTCAAACCTTTAAAAAATCTTACCTTTTCTTTGTATGGCAGTCAAGACTTTAAAGTGTTGTGTCACCTCCACATTCCGGGCTTACCCTCCCTCGATGACTAAAAACATGGCACGCTATATTTTAAACTAAACAGAGTTGGAAACATTTTATGTGTTTCATTTCTGATCACTTAGGTAAGGATGGTAAAGGTCAAAACAAAAGCAACTATTAAAGATGGATTAAGGCGGCCCAGGCTGGATTAAAACATTATCATGTGATGTGTCTGAAAGGCTGGGAATGCTGGTATGTGCGCCCGAGGAGGCAAAACAGGTGTAGTTGAGGCCGGAGGTCCGTAAACCAGTGTCTTGTACAAGAGGAGGGTGGGTCGGTTTCCTAAACCTGCCCAGAGCCTTTCAACTCTAACACCTCGAGATTAAAAAAAGATTGGAAAGAGATTTAAACAGAAAGTGTTTGTTGCTGTGTTCTGTTGTATTAAGAGATGATATGACAATGCATAGAGTCAGGGGTGTATGGCTACAAATTCCACGATATAACAAAAATCTCTCTCTGTCTGTTTGTCTGTCTCTCTCCCCTCCCCTTACAAAGCACCAGAGGCGCAACTAGAGCCAAATTTCGGGGGGGGGGGGGGTTGGCTAATTCCTTCAGCAGTAGCAAGTGTGGAGACACAGGGGCTCTAAGAAGAAGTGAAAAAACAACAAAGCTCATTATCATGCAAATGGTCTTTTAAAGACCCGTGAAGTACTCGGGTGCAGCTGTTGTGTGCCCAGGAAGCTGTTTCAGTCGGGGGTCCACACACGACAGGGGGGGGTGCTGAAGCTGAAGCCCTTTGAGCACAATGGGCTTTGCGCACCTGCAACACCATGTCTCTTCCTCTGCCTCCCGCCTGGATTTCGCGCCGCTCGTGTTTAAAAAGCGGCGGCGCGAACGGTCTCGTTGGGATGTCTCACAGTGTGCGCGCTAAATCCAGGACACTGCGCGCTCTGGGTGACCATCATGTGCGCGCACCCGTGCGCGCATCTTAGTGGGAACAGTGGCCCACATCCATCTGGCCAAACTAAGGATCATTAGGAACCACCAAGCCCTTTCAAAGCAAACGTTTTAGTTTGCATGTACAAAAACATAAATCAATGAAAACTCAAATATTCAGTGTACCATGAGTAAAACGTTTGTAATGAAAAAATATAGGACTCACCACAGCCAATTTTCCCAGGCTTATGTGTGATGTGCTGCTCCAGTGTAGGTTTTTTTCTTTGAATTATTTGACTTGTCGTATTCATGCCAATATAAAAGAAGTATTTGCATAGCCAATAGGTCTCGCCTTTGGGACCTTATAAATATTTAGCCATACAGCATATTAACCTGAGTGCTACATCTACTATTCTTTAATGTGCAAGCTTTGACAGTTATAGGTACATTATAGCACTGCATTGAGAAGTACTTAAAACGTTATTTGTGTATAACTGTTAGTTTGAAGTCAGGTATCTGGGAGTGCTTTCATATGCGATAATGAAACAAAAAAGATTTTTAGTGAAATAAGTAACTTGCTTGATAACACAATTTAAGAGAGGAAGACACAATGTGTCCAGTTTTTTTGTTTAAGCTTGTATAAAACAGTTAATAAATGAGTATCAATGTGTTTTAACTGATGAATCCTGGCTCCAGAAGTGAGTACAGTTGGCTCTGATCTGCGATTCAACAAACACAGTCTGAACTCTTGCTCACTGAAAGTATAGCTTTACATACAAGGTCATGGGAGCTCCAGGGTGATAAATGCACCAGATGCTGAGGGTGTTCTGGTTTTGCCCGCTGCTGGGGGTGCTCCGCGGTAGCTCCTGCTCCAGAAGGTGAAGTTGCTCCAGGGTGCACTGCTGCTTCAAGGGGCGAGGAATGTGGGATTTGTAGTTGCTTCAGCTTGGGCTGGTGATACAGGGGAACTTCTGCGGATACATAGAGGGTTTGCAAACAGAGGGGCATGAAGAGGTCAGGAGAATAGAGACAGACCGAAGGATAGACATACAGGGGCATAAAGTGAGACAAAGAAGGTGGGACAGCAATAAAGATGAGGAGACTGACAAGAGCAAACCATGTAACAGAGACAGTGGAATGGAGAGAGGCTGCAAAATCAAGATAGAAGGACAGAGGCAGACAGTGTGACAGAGTTAGAAAAAGGAATAAAGAGCAGAAAGCAGAGGATCAGAGACAGGTAGAAGGAGAGAGGTCAACTTAACCACAGGCCGAAAATGAAAAGGAGAAGAACAGGGGCACAGACAGTCAGAGGGACAGGACTGGGATAACACAGAAGGACAGGCCCAGAGAGAGGAACAGGTAAAAGGATGAAAAAAGGTTTAATGTGGCTGCCGGAAACGACCACCTTTTTTGATGGTGATCTGTGTGATATGTCGTATCTTCACTGTAAGTCATTTCTGTTCATAATAAACATGTTGGTGAACAGACTGATACTGAGCAATAATGAACTATTAATGGGGGATCTGGCTGTGCAACAGGAAGCCCCAGAATACAAACATTACTTGGGCTTAACTTTCAAGAAATGCTTCCTTTTTTAATTTATTATTAATATTTTTAAGCAATATATAATTGTGTCATGTTAAAAATATGTGAAGATATTAAAGGACAGGGGAGGCCACAAAATAATTAAAAAGAAGACTTTGGAGCTTGGAAAATTCGAATTTAGGAATACATTGAACATTTTCTCAAAAATTAGGATGTGGTGTTTTTATTTCTTGACATTGTTACTTCTAGTCCCCTAATTATTCCTGTGGAAAAAAGAGAAGTTACGTGCAGGATCATCAGCAAACTTAGCCTCCCCACCCGTCCCCCGCCGCTCACCTTTGTTCCTAATGCTGCCAGCAGAGCGTGTTTCCAGAAAGGCGGAACAAACAAGCATTGAGATAGGGAAAAGCTACAAGCATAGCGGGAGGAAGGGAACCTGTAAGGAAAGGAGAGGGATGGGAGGGGAGGGGAGAGGGAACACACGAAAAACAATGTTTTTGCCCCAAAGAAATGACCCGCTGGAGTTACGTGCAGAGTGCCAGCAAACTTTACCTCCTCACCCCCTCTCAGCAATGTTCTTAATGCTGCCAGCAGAGCATGTTTCTAGAAAGGCCGACCAAACAAGCATTAAATTTGAGACGGAGGACGAGGGGGGGCAGCTAATTCTTTCATCAGTATGAAGTGTGGAGATGCAGGGGCTCTAAGAAGGGGTGTGAAAACGACAAGGCTCATTAACGTGCAAATGGTCTTTTAAAGACCCGTGAAGTACTCGAGTGCGGCTGTTCTGTGACCGGGAAGCTGTCTCAGCCTGGGGGTCCCCACAGGATGGGAGGAGGGGGGCGGGGCTGAAGCTAAAGCCCTGTGAGCACAATGGGCTTTGCGCGCCTGCAACACCATGTCTCTGCATCCCGTATGGATTTCGCACCGCTCGCGTTTTAAAACCGGTGGCGCGAATGGTCTCGTAGGGATGTCTCGCAGTGTGCGCGCCAAATCCAGGACACTGCGCGCTCCGGGTGACCATCGTGAGCGCGCCTCCACGCGCGCACCTTGGTGGGAACAGTGGTTACCAGTATTTAAAATATTTAGCACATCACCTTTCAAAATTTGGTTGAGATTGGACAAACTGTTAAATATTTTTAAGGGTGTTCCTGGGTGTATTATTTTTTCAAAATAACGGATCAGACTTCAGATTTTGCAATAATCACGCTGGCATATCATCTCAATCATTATATGAGAAGTAGCGTGCTGGAGCAGAGTTTTCATTTAGAAAATTCAGGGGTTTTTGAAGCTCTAGTATGTCTATGCGTTTTATTAAATATTAATAAATAACAATTAATTATTTGTCTTGTGCAAGTATGTTTTTATTAATCAATTCGTTTGTCTTAATATAAGAGAAAGTTACACGAGGGTTAGCATGTGTGTGCTGTTTCTGTTTTCTAAAAAATAACGTGCAAGTTTTCATGTTTAAACGTTGCTGTGTGCTGTTTATTTTGAGCACAAAACGCTGTTTGAATTAATGCTTTTTTATGTCGCAAAAGCTAGATAAATGCATACACATAAAGGTATTAGTGGGGTTAACACTGTTTAATCACTATGCTGTAGTAACGTTTATTTTGTCTCTTTAATTAAAGATGGTCTATTGTGGCCTATGGAGGCTGTATTAAGATGGCTGAATTTTGAAGCCTGGCCTCGAGTGAATATGTGAAAGACGTGACGAGGGAGACCCCTGCTGGAAATGGTCTTGAAGTTGACTGACCATGGTCCTTCTATGAAACTTTCCATGAGGACAGCAGCAGTTTTTGGGAGTTCTCCAAGAGAAGTGAAAGTGTCCTTGGCAATCTCGAAAGACAAAGGAGCCTTAGAGGAAAACTCTGAACTGTGGCTCGATGGCCGAGGAGAAGCCGGATTAAATGTGATACATGTTTTATTTTCTTGGTTCCTGTTCCGTAGTCTTCGCTATGTGTATTTTTCCTGAGCGGAGGTTCACAAATGTTGCAATGTTGCATCCTTTCCTTCTCGCTTTGCTCAAGTGATTCAGTGTATTTTGCAAACTTGATGAGTGTTTTCATTGTAATTCTTACTATAAAAACTGTTAGCTTAGAGAGGGTTCTGGCCACCCTTTTGCCACTTGCCGTTTTACCTTTGCTGCGTGAAGCTGCGTTGCTGAGGATTGATGCTGAAGATTTCGTCTTGAAAGACTTTACCGAGAGACTTGTCCTGACCCGTTCTGACACTTAGTTAGAATAGGTAACTATGAGAAATGATTTATTCTGATTGATTTACTTTGACTAATTTTAGATAAAGCAATATAATTTTAAACATGGTGTTGAACTTTCTTTCTTGTCAATTATTGGGTTTATATTTTTGATCATTATTGTATATGTTGTGTAGATTATGGACAGTCACTAAACCAGATCTGATCGACCTGATATTGATGCAGGGTGTTTAGGTGTTTTCTTTCCACAGGTTTATTGCTGGTAGAGTATTTGAGCGTATGTTAGTGAAATGGGCCCTAGCGTATGATGAATGTATGTGCGTGTAACTGTGTGATTACTCTATCCGTGGTAGTGGGCATATTTTAGATACCCTGATCTCTATCAATTTCCTGGTAGCAGAGGATGGTTTTAGATGGTTGTCTTGATCTGATAAGATTGCTTGTACATTAGCTTATTGATTATTGATTTTATTTTGTCAATATTGGTATATGTACTAATATTATATGTTGAAGTCGTCATGTTGAGTTATATGTAGTGCTTCTGGAACTTGGAAGCTGTTGTAGCAGTTCCGTAGTAGGGCAGAGGGAAGTATATGCTGCTCTCGGGAAAGACGGGATTGTAAGGAATAACGTGTGACAATTGAAGTTGCGCGTTCACATTGTCTGGGTTCGGAATCAGTGACATCGTTGTATGTTACTATTAGATATTTCTGGTATGTAAGGAGTGTGTATCATAGTGAAGGTTATTTGTGAAACTCTGGTCTTAAGTCCCAGGGATCTGTAAGGATTTCCGTTAAAGCTTATCGCGGGAGGAGTAATAGGTATTCTCTGAGCTTGTTTGAAGAACTGGGCGAAGTTGCTTAGTTAATGTGTGTTATAATTCTGTAGTGGAGCAGATTGTCTGTTCTCGGGAAACAGGATTCTGTGCGTATGTACTATATTTTCTTGCATGAATGTGCGTGAATGTATATACATTTATTGATTGTAAGACTCTTTGGACAAGTCCTAGAGGAAACAGTTATGAGATGTATGAAAGTTTGTTGATTCTTATGAAATAGACTCTCTTTTACTATTCTGTGGTTAGCGAAGCAGACAATGGAGATGTTTTTATGTTGTAACTAATAGATTTTGTAGAAATCTTGACACGAAGTCTACTGAGAGATTTTGTAAAGGAGGGGTAGACGAGTGACAGAAGACAGGAGACAAGCGACTGCAGCGACTGTTGACGTCAGAAAGTCCGCGCTCTGATTGGATAGTGGATCAGAATAGGGTTCGCGCTAGGATTGGTGCGTTAGTGTGAGTCGCGCAGGGATTGGAAGAGCTGTTTAGTGACGTAGACGCTCCAGGATTGGTGCGTTAGTGTAAGTCGCGCTGCTATTGGTTGAAAAGCTCGTATTGTATATTTATAATACGGAAAGAGTAGAGAGTTTTAGTAAGCGCTAAAATGTATTATCAAGAGGAGAAAAAGAAAAAAACGTTCTTTGGGAAAGTTAAAAAGTGGTTTACCAAGGATAAAGAGGTTAAAACGAGAGAGGGTGAGTAGCTACCTCCAGCGAAAACACCTGCATCCTTCATGGTTGCGAAATATGGATTACATACCTGTATATGGTTGCAGAATTGGGTTAGGTATACTAAAGAAGATGGTGTTCTAGCATTTCCAGAACATGGTTCATTTAATTTGGCCGTGTTGAGAAATTTACGGGAAAAGATGGTACGTCTGGACCCGAAGTCGAGACCTACACAGTTCGAGGCTTTAGTGGAATGGGAAGAGGAAGTTCATGAGCGAGAAAAGCAAAGATCTGGAGGGTATTACAGGAACATGTTTGGGAGGAGACATGATCGTGAAACACATCATGATCGGATGAAAAGGTGGCGAGATGTTAATATGTCAGAGGGATTATATCCTATGAGAACAATTGAAGAAGGAGCAGTTGGAGTTAATGAGTATGATGATGAGGTCTTAAATGACATGATTTATAAGAGACCACCTCCATATAGACCAGAACCAGATGAGAGTACACCAGTTGTTTCTCCGATAAGAGATACAGTCTGTATTATTGAGAAAGAAAAAGTGACACCTGAATCAAGAAGTAGTAGTTCTTTCAGGGAGAGAGAGAATCGAAGTAGTGAAAATGCCAGAAAATTAGCAAAAACGACAACAGAACTGACTGAGAAAATTAGGGAGTTAACGAAGAATCTAGAAGCTGTTACGGTGCCTGTAACAATAGGTCCAGTTATGCCTGTGTTTGACAAACAGAGAGCAGGTGAGAATGGACTGGTGATTCCATATGTTGGGAATAATTTGACAAATTCAGTTGGTCCTTCAGGAGATTCAGATAAAAGAGCAGAAAGAAGTGACCTGAGACAAACGAGACATGACACATGTAGTGAACTATTGGATACTAGTGAACCTGGTTGTTCAGGGATGCCAATTTTAGAACCGCAGAAAAGAGTGGTTCCAGTGAGAAAAACTGCTGAAATAACAGTTGATGATTTGAATGATTGGATGAAGGTTCTACAGAAAAAGGATAAGGATTCACAAGTTATTGATGTGGCTAGGTTACGTATAGAATTAGAAGAGCTTGTGACAGGAACAGTTCCAACAGAAATCCTGAAGAGTCATCATGATGGTGAGCTGTTGTTTATGTGCAAAAGTGTTACCTGGAGAGCAAGGAATACACATGACAGGCTAAGAGCAATAGCAAATGAACAAGGAGTTGACATTGATAAAGTGAAAGCTTTACAGAGAACTTACAGGATGGATTTTACAGAGAAGGATATTGAAAATTTGAATGCTTCTGGTAGAACAGGACAGATTAAAGAAATGGTGGCATTACTGCGAAGATGGGGTGATGTAGAAAAATGGAAGGATAGGTGGTATAAGAAAAGAGAGGAATCTGAAGATAGAACAACTTATTCAGCATTTCCAGTGAGAGAAAAGGAGAAACCGGTGAATAATTATCCTATGAGAGAAATACCTGGAGGAGGATATGTACATGTTCCATGGACCAGACAGGATATTTTATCATTTACGAATGATTTCCCTCGATTGAGAGAAAAGCCCGTCGAGTGGTATAGGCAGGTAGACAGGTTTGTGAAATTGTCAAAAGTGCTGTGGGTTGACCTGAATAGTCTGTTTGATATAATTGTTCCAGCAGACTTGTGGACTGAGTGTAAAATAGTTGTGAGTTGGCCTACTGAGGAATATCCAAGAGATTCAAGAACAGGGGCACCAGATCCAGAAGTAATGAGGAAGTATGATCAGGTGATGGTATACCTGAAGAGTAAAGTTCCTCCAAAAGAGACAGACTGGGTTAAGATAGATCGAACACAACAGGAAGCAAAAGAATCAGTTCATGCTTTTTACGAGAGGCTGATACTGGCTTTTAAACAATTCAGTGGCGATGAACACCTGGGTGACAAAGATTTGAGTCACTTTGTACACAGATTTGTATATGGTCTAAGACCTGAAATTGGTGAGAGAATTCGTGAACACACAGTGGATTGGCAGAGTAAAAAAGTAGATGAGATCCTGAGACATGCAAAATACTTCAGTGATGAAATTGAAGCAAAACAAAGAAAGCTGAAAGAGAAAGCAATGTGGGCACAAGTGAAAGTTGCAGAAAGACAGGAAGCACAGTTAGTGGAACAGGCAAATAATCCAGGAAATAATGCAGGAAATAGACCCAGATATGCAGGAAAAGGGAAAGGAAGTCTTGAGGAAGCAAAGAAAAAGTTCCCTTGTCACAACTGTGGCCAGCTGGGACATTGGAGATCTGAATGTCCTAATCCACCATTAGTGAGTAATGAGAGTAGACCTTTAAATCAACAGGTGCAGAACCAGAACGAAGGGAATAATCAACAGCAACAACAGAAAGTTGTGAGACAGCAGAGTCAAGAGCCAAAACCGCCCTTGCCGCAGAATAGAGGGGTACAAAAGTATAATCAGGATTCTACAATGATGAGCAGGTAAACAAACCAAGACGTTCTAACAAAGTACAGCAATACTTGTTAAAGAGTGAAGGGAGTGAGTCTGAGGGTGATTATTGACGGTGCCGAAGAGAGGAGGAAGAGTGCATACTTGGTGCAACTCTAGAAATAGACCAGGCAGGACCATTTGTGGATGGGAAAATAAATGAGGAGAGTGTTACTTTTTTGGTAGACACAGGTGCGACAAGATCAACTGTCAGGTCAACAGATGTTAAAAATCTTCCTCTCTCGGATGAAGCAATCCAAGTAGTTGGTGTAGCCAATACACAAATCAGAACACGTCTTACTGAACCAGTAAGAGTACAGATAGGGAAATTTTCAGACATGCACAGATTTATTGTCTGTGACACGAGTCCAGTGAACCTGTTAGGTAGGGACTTATTGTGTAAGATGAACTGCACAATTTTTTGTACACCAGATGGAATAGCTTTTGAGACACCAGATGATGATGTTTTCTACCGAATGACTCTAGAAAATAGAGAAAGTGAGTTAATTGGTGCATTTGCTGTGTTTAATCCGGAGGATTTGCCTCAAGAGCTGAGAGACACAGTGAAAAGAGCAGTTTGGGATTTTACAGGAGAGGATGTGGGATTGATGAATAATGTAGATCCAGTGAAAATTGCAATGAAAGAGGGAATCACATATCCTAACATTCCTCAGTACAAAATGACACCAGAAATAATTGAAGGGATAACTCCTATAATTGAGAAAATGATTCAGCAGGGAGTTCTAAGAGAACTACTGAGTAGTCCGTGTAATTCACCGATAATGGGACTGAAAAAGCCCAATGGCAAATTTAGGATCGTACAGGATCTGAGAAAAGTTAATCAAATTGTGGTGGCATGTTGTCCTATTGTGCCAAATCCATCAGTGATTCTGTATCAAATTCCACATGATGCTGAGTGGTATACAGTGATTGATTTGTGTCATGCGTTCTTTTCAATTCCATTGCATCATGACAGCCAGCCGATTTTTGCATTTAGGTTTGGCCAGCGTATCTTAGCATGGTGTCGAATCCCACAGGGGTATACAGAGAGTCCTTCGATATTCAATCAGTTATTGAAGAAATGGTTGGAAAGTTTGATCATGCCCGAAAACTCAGTGTTAGTGCAGTACATTGATGACCTACTGGTGGCATCAAAGACACGTGAAGCTTGTGAAGTGGATACCATAGCTTTACTGAATCATCTGGCAGATGGAGGGTTAAAGGTATCTCCAGCCAAATTGCAATTTTGCAAGAAAGAGGTTCATTATCTTGGACATAATATTGAAAAAGGTCTGAGAAAAGTGACTACTGACAGAATTAGAATAATCAGAGAAATGAAAGCTCCAAAAACCCAGAGAGAAGTGAGAATGTTCCTGGGTATGGTGGGTTATTGTCGTCAGTGGATAATTAATTTTTCTCTGATAGCAAAGCCACTGATTAAACTGACAAAAAGTGAAATGACAGATCCATTAGATCTGGATGCAGAACAATTGGCAGCATTTGAAGAGCTCAAAAGTAAAATGTGTGAGGCTCCAGCTTTGGGTATGCCTGACTATGAAAAAGAATTCGAGCTGTACTGCAGTGAGAGAAATGGATGTGCACTTTCAGTGTTAATCCAGAAACATGGACAATTGAGAAGGCCTATTGCGTACTTCTCATCAACACTTGACCCTGTAGCTGTGGGTTTACCAGGTTGTCTGAAATCTGTGGCTGCAACATGCAGGAGCCTGGAACAGAGTGAGGGAATCATAATGGGATATCCTGTAAGGGTATTCGTACCTCACAATGTGGCAATTCTTTTGACAAGAAGTAGAACTCAGTACATGTCACATAGTCGGTTGACAAAGTACGAAAAAGTGATTCTGGGAGCATCAAATGTGACTCTTGAGAGATGTGTGAATGTGAATCCAGCGACACTCTTGCCGGATATTGAAAATGTGGATATAAAGATGGAAGATGATCATGATTGTTTGGATGTGCTTGAGTACTGTACAAAACCGAGACCAGACATAAGGGATATTCCCTTACCTGAGAATGACCATGTGTTGTTTGTGGATGGATCATGCTTGAGGAATGATGATGGTGTGCTATGTGCAGCATATGCGGTGTGCAAAGTTTCAGAGGTCATGGAAGCATCACCATTGAAAGGAGTGAAATCTGCGCAAGTTGCTGAATTAATAGCATTGACAAAAGCTTGTGAGATTGGGAAAGATTTGAGGACGACTGTGTTGACTGATAGTCAGTATGGATTTGGAGTGGTGCATGATTTTGGCCAACTTTGGCTACAAAGAGGTTTCTTGACATCGAGTGGAACTCCAATAAAGAATGCTGAAATGATTGGAAAATTGCTTGAGGCGATACAGCTGCCTAAGGAATTAGCAGTTGTAAAGTGTGCTGCCCATGGTCAGGGGGAGGATTTCATAACGATTGGAAACAGGTACGCCAATGATGTTGCGCAGTATTGTGCCAAGACCAATCAGTCCATTAACAGGGAAAGAGAAAGGGAAATGTCTTTTCTTTCTGTGATGTTTACTAATGTCCTAGAGACCTGGGATGAAGTGAAACAGTTACAAGATGAGGCAGGAGATGAAGAGAAACAAGATTGGATTAAGGCAGGATGTGCTCCAAGAGAAACAGACCATGTTTGGGTCTACAGAGATGGCAGACCAGTGATGCCTAACTCTATCTTGTCGTCAATGGCAAGGATGTATCATGGCCAGGGACATTTGGGGAGAGACGCGATGGTTAGGTCGTTTAAGCAGACCTGGTACAATGCAAAGTTCAGGACAATTGCAGAGAGCATCTGTCAGAGATGTTTAGTTTGTCAGCAATTTAACACTGGGAAAAAGACAGTGGTGAGTCTGGGAACAATAGGCAGAGAAGGAGGTCCTTTTACAAGAATGCAGGTTGATTTCATTGAAATGCCCCAAGTGAACAGACTGAGGTATGTTCTAGTGGTAGTCTGTTTGTTTTCAAGGTGGGTGGAAGCTTACCCGACTAGAAGAAATGATGGATTAACAGTGGCAAAGTTACTGTTGAGGGAGTTGATTCCTAGGTACGGGTTTCCAGTTACGGTTGAGTCTGATAGAGGTAGACACTTTCAGAATGAGCTCATGGGTTTGATTTGTGAAGCATTGAAAATACAGCAGAAGCTACATTGTGCATACCGACCAGAGGCTTCTGGTGTGGTTGAGCAGATTAATGGCACGATCAAGAATAGATTGGAAAGATGTGCTTAGCCACTGGCATGAAATGGCCAGATGTTTTGCCTCTAGTTCTGATGACAATGAGATCTACTCCAGATAGAACTACTGGTTTGAGCCCGCACGAGATAATCATGGGACGTGCTATGCGCCATGCATTCGTGCCTGTCAATAAGTTGGTGACAATAACTGATGACATGATTTTGGATTACTGTAAAGGCCTGGCTGACGCAGTTCATTCTGTGTTTCACCAGGTTGGAGAAGAAGCTACCACACTTGAGAAGAAGCAAGCCCATGATCTGAGTCCAGGAGACTGGGTGAGAATTAAGGTACACAGAAGAAGAAATTGCTTGATTCCAAGGTGGGGAAGGCCGAGACAAGTTATTCTGACTACGACGACTGCAGTAAAGTGTGCTGGAGTGAAGCACTGGGTACATGCAAGTCATACTCTGAGAGTTCCAAATCCGAAAGAAGGGACTGGTAAAGAGTATTTTGAAGAGTCAGATTCCAGTGATGATGAAGATACTGATGATACGGAATCAGTGAGAAAAGAAGCAGAGAGAGCTTCAAGAGAATCACTGCGAGTATCAGAGAGAAGATCAAATTCTGTAAGAGAGCCTGAAGTTTCAAACAGCAGTGAAGGAAAAAGAAAAGAAAAGAGAAATCACACAGAGACTACTCCTGAATCAGAAGAGGAGGAGATTGAAGAACCACTTGAGATTATACTTGAAGAAGTAGGGTCAGAAGAAGATAGAGAGGGACAGATTGCGGAAGACCCCCGAGGAGGTGTAGGGAACATTCATGAGGAGCTAGGTGAAGGGACAAGTAGACAGCAAGAAGATTGCGTGTCGGAGACCCGAGGAGGGACAGGAGTAGGGAAGTCTCAAACAGTGGTGAAAAAATCTGTGGAGAAGAAGAAAGCTGCTGGAAAACGGAAACAAGAGGCACTTGAAACAGATGATGAGGATGAACAAACAGAGGGTCGAGTTCTGAGAAAGAGAACTCGGATTGGAGAAAGGAGTAATAAAGAAATAAAGCCGAAAAAGGTGTTAAGAGGAGACCGTTGGCCTAACAACAGAGTTAAGAGGCTGAGATACAGAGTAATAAGAGCAAATTCATCGAAAGCTGAACAAGTGAATGAAGTTTCGAGTCAAAGTTCAAAAGCTGAAGGAGAAGAATCAAAGGAATCAAACGAACCAGTGGAAATAAAAAGAGTAAGAAGACCCAACCAAAAGTACAGATCACCAGAATGGTCTTATGTGGCACTGTCTGAAGGAGGAGAAGAAGAAACAGTGACTCGAGATAATCCGGAAGTGGTCTTGAGAGAAGTGGTTGAGGAAGATACTGGTGAAATTCTGAAAGTACTCTTGACTGACATTGGAGAAGAGTTGAGTACTGAAGATCTTGATGTTGGAGATCTGATACAATTTGATGTTGAAGAAATTGAAGTGAAGAATGACAAGTATCCAAACTGAGTGAAAGAAGGATTCACTTGGATCAAGTGAACAAAGAGATCATTTGGATAAACTGAAAGCTGAAGAATTGCTGAAGAAGTGAAGAAGTTCAAACAGTAGTGGAGTAGTACAAGATAAACTAAAATGGCTAACATAGAGGATAATAGAAATAGATGTGCCTTCTTTAAGAGGTGGTGTAGAATGTGCTGCTGTTGTACTGGATTATTAATGCTTCTATGGGGTGTTTTAGTTTTATTAGTTACTTTTAGAGTAGAATTTGGAATGAATATAGAGAATGTGACAAATGTAGAGAAGAATTCACAAAAAGTAGTTCCAATTAGAAGTAGTAGTTACATACACAAAGATAGGTCAATTAATAATTTTTCTAGTAATGTTTTTTCTAAACTGTTATATGAATATGTGAAGACAATGGAAGTAAGGGATTGCTACGTCTGTATGCAATTACCTGCATCTGTCTCAGAGGGTGTTACTTATCACCATTTACCAGCTACATATGGTATTTCTTGTAGTATTTTGAGTAGTGTTTTTTATTTGTTAGGGAAAATAGATTATAAGATGTCTAACAGAGATAGTATTTTTGGGCACTTGCCAATGAACAAAGAGCTGAATCCAGCTAAAGAAGCTAACACTTTTGGTGAGATTTTTATTGAAGAAAAAGGATTAACATTAGATTACATTTTTAAGAATAATTTAACTTGCAGTTTGAAAGAAGAGGAGAGAGCTTTCCTGGATATGGTAGAAGAAAGGAGAGTGAACATGCATGAGAAAGGGGGGAAATATGAAGTGAGTGAGACAATTTGGACATTGAGATGGGAAAAAAGCTGAGAAATGGGGCTAGTCCAACTTTAGCTCTAGATGCGCCGCAGAAGGGTAAACTTTGCATTACCAGAAGGAAATCCCAATATGATACATATTTTGTGGGAACTAGTGAGTGCCATGATACATACTTCATTGCGACAGGTTGGGGTTTCAGAGGTGGAGAAGATACAATTTTTCCAGGAGTGTACTATGTTTGTGGGAACAAGGCTTATTACAAGTTGCCTGACCATTGGTATGGCACATGTTATGTGGGCCTGGTTTTCCCTAAGATTTTTCATACAGATAAAATAAGAGATGTAGAAGATATTAACTTATTAACACGTTTTGGTCTGAAATTGTGGGTGATATTTTTGGGGTTTTGATTCCAGCAGTGGGAATTTCTTTAAATGCTTATGGGATTCGGAAACTGTCCATAGTGGTTGATCGCTTATCGACAAATACCGCAGGAGGGTTTCTTTTGGTGAATACGGAATTAAGTGCCGTACGTGCCATGTCTATGCAAAATCGACTTGCCCTTGATATTCTATTGGCCAAGGAGGGTGGAGTCTGTGGAATATTGAAAGTTCAACATTGTTGCACTTACATTCCTGATGAAAGTAAAGACCTGAAGGTCTATATCAGAAATATTACTGATTTGCATGAAGAATTAGTACCACTTGAAGCTGGGAATTTGTGGACTAAAATAGCTAATAAAATGATAGCTGTTAAGGATTTTATTGCAAAGATAGGTAGTACTATTATAGGTAGAATATTGTTTCCTTTGTCTTGTATAATTGTGGCTTTATTAATAATAAGATTGGTGTGTGTGTGTTGTAAAAACAGGGGAGGGAAAAAGAAATTAAATAAGGAAAAGAAAAATAAGAAGTTGAAAAGAGAACCTCAAGAAATTGAACTAGAAGAATTGAGGGAGAGTGTTTATTTAGAGACAAAAAGGGATGATGAAAGAGTGACTGGTGTTTAATGTTGTGTAAGGGGAAAAGACATTTCTGATTTCTCCTAAAATGGGACTAAATTTTCACTATTTTTTTTTTTTGGGTTTATTTGGTGATAAAATCACCAAAGGGGGGATTGCTGGAGCAGAGTTTTCATTTAGAAAATTCAGGGGTTTTTGAAGCTCTAGTATGTCTATGCGTTTTATTAAATATTAATAAATAACAATTAATTATTTGTCTTGTGCAAGTATGTTTTTATTAATCAATTCGTTTGTCTTAATATAAGAGAAAGTTACACGAGGGTTAGCATGTGTGTGCTGTTTCTGTTTTCTAAAAAATAACGTGCAAGTTTTCATGTTTAAACGTTGCTGTGTGCTGTTTATTTTGAGCACAAAACGCTGTTTGAATTAATGCTTTTTTATGTCGCAAAAGCTAGATAAATGCATACACATAAAGGTATTAGTGGGGTTAACACTGTTTAATCACTATGCTGTAGTAACGTTTATTTTGTCTCTTTAATTAAAGATGGTCTATTGTGGCCTATGGAGGCTGTATTAAGATGGCTGAATTTTGAAGCCTGGCCTCGAGTGAATATGTGAAAGACGTGACGAGGGAGACCCCTTCTGGAAATGGTCTTGAAGTTGACTGACCATGGTCCTTCTATGAAACTTTCCATGAGGACAGCAGCAGTTTTTGGGAGTTCTCCAAGAGAAGTGAAAGTGTCCTTGGCAATCTCGAAAGACAAAGAAGCCTTAGAGGAAAACTCTGAACTGTGGCTCGATGGCCGAGGAGAAGCCGGATTAAATGTGATACATGTTTTATTTTCTTGGTTCCTGTTCCGTAGTCTTCGCTATGTGTATTTTTCCTGAGCGGAGGTTCACAAATGTTGCAATGTTGCATCCTTTCCTTCTCGCGTTGCTCAAGTGATTCAGTGTATTTTGCAAACTTGATGAGTGTTTTCATTGTAATTCTTACTATAAAAACTGTTAGCTTAGAGAGGGTTCTGGCCACCCTTTTGCCACTTGCCGTTTTACCTTTGCTGCGTGAAGCTGCGTTGCTGAGGATTGATGCTGAAGACTTCGTCTTGAAAGACTTTACCGAGAGACTTGTCCTGACCCGTTCTGACACTTAGTTAGAATAGGTAACTATGAGAAATGATTTATTCTGATTGATTTACTTTGACTAATTTTAGATAAAGCAATATAATTTTAAACATGGTGTTGAACTTTCTTTCTTGTCAATTATTGGGTTTATATTTTTGATCATTATTGTATATGTTGTGTAGATTATGGACAGTCACTAAACCAGATCTGATCGACCTGATATGGATGCAGGGTGTTTAGGTGTTTTCTTTCCACAGGTTTATTGCTGGTAGAGTATTTGAGCGTATGTTAGTGAAATGGGCCCTAGCGTATGATGAATGTATGTGCGTGTAACTGTGTGATTACTCTATCCGTGGTAGTGGGCATATTTTAGATACCCTGATCTCTATCAAGCGCATAAGGTGGGCTTATGGGTCAGTGGAAAGCAAAAGGAGTTGGATTGTGAGGGGTACATAAAGCACAGTATTCTGTAAAAGAACCATGTTTTAGGACCTTTAAAACAAAGACAAGAGTGTATGTGTGTATATTTTAGTCTGAGTGAGTATTTAAAAATGTCAGGTGAAATCCGACAGACTACTTATCATACCCGACTGAAAGCTCCTGTACCCAACTATTTATTAAATAATACATTTATTAGGTGGGGTGTAACACCGCAAACACTCCCTCTGAAGCTACGCCAGTGAATATGTATTTTAGCCCAGGTAGTTTTGTCAATGAATACCTCAGAAAGCACAGAAGAAATACCATCAAATTGAAATGAATTGGTGATCTTTCTGTCAATGGTACCTTGCCTTAGTTTGTTCAAAATTTCATGAAACCATTTAAGCCAAAATGAGTGAGTGCATGCATCCGTGATTTATATAGATGTACATTCACTTTTGAAGCACAGTTAAAAATGCAGATTTGGTTACGGAATAAAACCCCAAAACTCCTGAAAATCCTCAAATATGGTTCGCACAACAAACCATACCTTGCATACTTGTCATGCAAACCATAACTCGCACACCAAATGTAATGCTCATGACCTCACACTTGAAGTAACAGATAAGATCACAATTGACAACAAATATCTAACTAGTGACATGGCATAATAACTTTCTTGTTAAAGAAAAGTGTGCAGCTGTAGTAAGTAGATTATATTCTATTAGCAAATGTGTAGTGTATCTTTATGGAATGTATCTAGGTAAGCTGTAGGTAGAATGTTACTGGGGATCTAGAATCTCTGTGGTATGGCAGATGAAGACTGGATCTTGTTGGGATATGTCGTGGGTTCTTTCCTCTGAGAATAAATCCTATTTTTACTGAATAAACAGTTCCTGTGACTTCTTTATATGCTCCGAAGGTGAAGAGAGCATATTACATATTTTGGCGACGCACTGGATGGGATCTGTGTAACTTCGTAAGATTTTGATCTGTTTTGAACTGTGGAAAAGTGGCAGTTGGGCACAGCTGGAAAGGAAAACCCACCGACGCTGATATCCTGCTTAAAATTCGCATGCGAGGCTGTGAGTACATCGACAATATCTATTTTGGTTGGTTTTGCCGGATGCCTTACCCGTTACGCCTCAGCATCATTCAAACAGCGCGTTGATTCTTTTGGAGGTCCGCGCTCGTGTTTCAACTGCTGACAACTCAATCGGAAGCAGCAACAAAGAAGTGACGTCTATGCGCGATTGCATCATCACGTTTCGGCGGCCATTTTGTAAGGTTGGGATCGCTTGCCTTGCAAATCATTACGGCCACGTTATTCGGTTCGTGTATTTCATCAAAACATCGTTTTTTCTCGTTTTTTTTTTTAAATTAATTATTTCTCTCGTCATCACTATCAGCATTGGCCACAAAACGAATTAACTCTTAGGTGTGTTCAAGTTTTTTTTTTTTTTCCTTTCTGTGTTTTGAATTCTGCACTATGGCAAGATCTAATGAAAGTATTGTGGCTCCTCCGTGTTTTTTAAAGGTTGTGGGTAAGCCACCCATTCCTTGGCCAAAATGGTTAAGAGTTTTTACTAACTATTTGGAAGCCATTGATGCACTTGAATATTCTGCTTCTAGGAAAAGAGCCATATTATTTAATCATCTTGGTGATGCTGGTCAACAAGTGTTTGATAGTCTTCCTACTGTCACGAATCCTTCAGCTGACGATTCTTGGAATGTTTACTCAGAAGCTTTAGCTCGTTTGGGTAAACAATATAAAGATGAGCCCTCAATAATGATCGAAAGACATGTTTTTTTTAAACAAAAACAGTCTGCAGAAGAATCCATTGAAGATTATTTGGCTACTTTGAGGGTGTTGGCTACAAAGTGTGAATTTGGGTCCTATTTAGAAACAGCGCTTCGAGACCAACTTGTTTTTAATTGTTACAACAAAAAAATACAGGAACGCATACTAACTTGCAAAAATCCTACTTTAGACGAAGTGATTACTATTGCTAAGAGTATTGAATGTTCTGTCACATCATCCAAGATTTTAGCAGAGACTTCTAACGCTTCTTGTAATCCTAAGGTCATGAATGTAGATATGGATCAGAGTAACCAAATAGAAGTCAATGTGGTTGCAAATCGTTTAAAGAACACAAAAGTATTTGAACGTAAAAATAACATTTTTTGTTACAGATGTGGTTCCAAGTTTCATGTTGGTAACAATCCAAAATGTCCGGCTCAAGGAAAAAGGTGCAATAATTGTAAAAGAATTGGTCATTTCTTTACTATGTGTAGGTTGCCAAAAGACAAAAGTAAGGTGAACTATATTTACAATGAGGACGAAATATGTGATGCGTTAAATGTGTCTTCATTATCAATTCATATTAATTCTCTTGAAGGGAATAAGATTAAAGGGCCTAATTGTGCTGTGTTAATTGGTCAAGTTGAAATGGAAGTAATGGCTGATTCAGGTTCGCCCATTACGATTTTAGATGAAAAAACATTTTACAGGCTATGGACAAACATGGAACTGTTACCTACTGATGTTAATCCAAAAGCCTTCGGAGAGTATGACATAGTAATGAGAGGGTATTTCAATGACACTATTAATTTTAAAGGTAGGGTGATCAATACTAAAATTTACGTGGCTTTGGATGGCAGAGACATTTTGGGTTGGCGTGACCAGGCCAGTTTGGGTATTTTCTTGAAACCGGGTCATCCGGAGCCTGTGGTTCTGGGTGACTTTCCAGTTCTATTAGTCAATGGCGATAATTCACATGACCCTGTTCTGGACAAATTGTTTAACAAATATAAATTGGTGTTCAGCAATGAAATTGGGTTGGTTAAGAATTTTGAACATACCATCAAACTTAAAGAGAAAGTTTTCCCTGTTGTTCAGAAAGTTCGTCCCGTTCCACTCTCTGTAAGGGATGATCTAAAAAAACACTTAGATCAATTGTGTGCACAAAATATCATTTGTCCCGTAGAATCATCAGAGTGGGTTTCTGCTGCAGTGGTAGCTCGTAAACCCTCTGGCGATATTCGTCTATGTGCGGATTTGAGGATGCTGAACCGCAATATTGTTGTAGATGCCCACCCGTTACCCAAGATTCATGATATGCTTGCCAAATTAGGTCGCAGCAAATTCTTTTCCACCATCGACTTACGCTCGGCGTATCATCAAATTCCACTTTCTGTTAAGTCTCAACCTTTGACTACGTTTGTTACACCATTTGGTGTTTTTATGTACAAGCGACTTCCTTTTGGTTTAGCGTCTGCTGCCAGTATATTCCAGAGGTTAATGGATAAAATGTTTGATAATTGTGATGGTATTCAAGCCTTTCAGGATGATATCTTGGTACATTCTGAAACGTTGGAACAGCATTACACTCGTCTTGAAGAAGTTTTATGTAAATTGCAAGATAATGGTATGACAGTGAATATCGACAAATGTAAATTCTTGACACAAGATGTTGACTATTTAGGTCACAATTTATCTAAGGAAGGTATTAAACCAAAGAATTCTTTACTGGATGCTATCAAAAATGCACCAGCCCCACTAGATAAGGACTCACTAAGGGCATTCCTTGGGTTAAGTGAGTACTATGCTCGCTTTGTTCAGGGGTATGCTCTGGTGGTACAACCTCTTCGCAACTTGTTAAAAAAACATGCTAAGTTTGAGTGGTCGGTGGAGGTTGAGGAGGCATTTAAATCAGTTAAACAATAATAGTCTGTGCTCCTGCAATTAAGCCATTTACTTATGGTGTTCAAAGCATAATTACGGTTGATGCCAGTGCGAAAGGTTTAGGTGCTGTGTTGAGTCAGATAATCAATGGTCAAGAGTGTACAATAGCCTTTGCTTCTCGTACTCTAACTAGTGCTGAGATCAATTATAGTACCATAGAGCGAGAAGCTTTAGCGTGTTCTTGGTCTGTAGAGAAATTTCGCACATATATCTGGGGGACTCGATTTCAGCTCTACACTGATCATAAACCTTTGATGTATATGCTTGCGGATAGTTCTTCCAATAAAGCATCTTCTCGTCTAGTCAGGTTGTTAGCTAGACTCCAAGAGTTTAACTTTGACATTAAATATCTTCCTGGTGGCAAAAATGTTCGTGCGGATTGCCTTTCGCGTATTCCGCTTCCTCATACTCAAGAAACCTTTCATGCGGATGATGAGTTTGAGTGTGTGTTCTCTGTAGAGGATGTCATACAAACTCACAAAATCACGCATGATGACTGGGTGCAATGTTTCCAACAGGATGATTGTTTGCAAAATGTTAAAAAGTTTCTTGTTAAGGGTTGGCCACTGGATCGGAGTTTATCATTAGAAGAGAAGAATTTTGCACAAGTTGCCTCAGAGTTATCTTGTTGTAATGATATTTTAATGCGACAAGATAAATTTGTTCCTCCTAGAGGTATCAGGGATAAAATTATTTTGCTTGCTCATGAGGGACATCCTGGTTCTACGGCCACGGTTAACAAAATTAAAATGTCATATTGGTGGCCTGGCATTGACAATCAAGTGAAAACTCATGTGAATCAGTGTGCTCAGTGTTTGTGCTCTGACAAACATTGGAAGTCATCTAATTCTCCGTTATCTCCTGTTGAATGGCCCTCTGCAGCATGGAAGAAAATTGGCTTGGATTATTCTGGTCCGTTTTCGGTTTTCAATTCAGAAAAGAAATATCTTATTGTAGCCGTTGATTACTTTTCTAAGTGGATTTATTTTTCTATTGTCAAAAATGCAGATTCTGACACTGCTATTTTATTTTTGCAACATTTGTTTTACACTGAAGGTACACCTGATGATATTGTAACTGACAATGGATCTCATTTTGTTAGCCATGATTTTGAATTGTTTCTAAAAAAGTTAGATGTCAAACACACTCTTGCTCCTTTATATAGTCCCTCTACAAATGGGTTGGTTGCGCGTGCCAACAGAGTGTTGAAAGATGCAGTACAAACTGCAGTCAGCAATGGGTTAAATATTCCTTCTTTCTTATTTCAGAGAATTTGGAATTACAATACTACTCCACACACTACCACTGGTGTTTCACCTTTCACATTATTAAGGGGCAGAATACCAACTTCCAAACTTAATCCTTCATGGTTGCTTGAAAAACAATCTCAAGTTCCTCTTGATTTGAGTAAAGTTAGAGATTGTGTGATGAAAAAACAATGTAGTTACAAACGAAACTATGACAAAAGGTTTCATGTTGTTGAGAAACCTTTGTTTGTTGGTGATTGGGTTTTGATTCGGAAACCCATTAAAGTTTCTAAGGGTCACTCAAAGTTTTCATCTCCTGTTCAAGTGGTTGCTGTTTCTCGGGGGTCTGCTATGCTGCAAGATAGAGGTTGGTGGAATAAGAATGCTCTTATAAAAATCACTGATAAACAAGCAGCTATCATTTTGGAAAGTAAGAATGCTCCTGTTGTCACAGATATTTCAAATCAGGATTGGTTTGGTGTTTGTGACAATATTGGTACTCGTTCAGGTTCCTCCCTTCATTCTCGTTCTGATTTGTGTCAGGGTGATTCTAGGGAGATTGTTCCATGTCCAGTTTCTCCTCATGTAATTCCTGAAAGGGGAGAAGGTGAGGGTAGTGGTAGAAATATTGGTGGTTCAAGATTACGCTCTGCACCTTTTCGCTTTCGTGATTATGTCATGACTTGAGTTATTTTATTTTTGTTGTTTTTTATTTCTTTTATATATCTTCAGTAATGTTTGTGAATTGTTTAAATTTCTGTTATGTATAAAGGGGAGGGTGTGTAGTAAGTAGATTATATTCTATTAGCAAATGTGTAGTGTATCTTTATGGAATGTATCTAGGTAAGCTGTAGGTAGAATGTTACTGGGGATCTAGAATCTCTGTGGTATGGCAGATGAAGACTGGATCTTGTTGGGATATGTCGTGGGTTCTTTCCTCTGAGAATAAATCCTATTTTTACTGAATAAACAGTTCCTGTGACTTCTTTATATGCTCCGAAGGTGAAGAGAGCATATTACAGCAGCCCATTACACACTGATCGTAGTGGAGTTAATTAGTCCTTTTACTTAATGATGACGCTTAAGCATAATTATTACATCACTATAATCATTTTTTTGATAACTTTCCATTGCTAATTGGCTCTGAATATGACCTGACTTGTTCATTGTTGCCTATATTTCCACATTTATTAAATAAAAACTACAATGACAAATGTGAACATCCCCACCATAACTAAGACATTGATTGAAAGCACAGTCATGGAATTTATCAACACAGCTAATATATGTCTGCATTATATATTAATAAGGGTATATGATCATACTCCTGATAAAAACTTGCTAAGTATTAAGTTCTAAAGTCGAGGTCATAAACCACCTCATTAATAATGTCTTACTAAGGAGAACATTTTAAGCACATGGTTAATAATATTCCACAGAATTATGTGAGCACAGCCTGGAAGGACAATAATCAAGTAAAACCAGATACCCTCAGTGGGACAAACTTGATGAGCTGCATAAAAAAAGCGTATGCTACTCCGTAATATAGATTTTTCTTTAAATATCCTATTTATGGTATTAAATAATCAACTTGCTGCATGCAAAAAGCTTCATATAAGACGGTTGAGAAATAAACACTGTGAGAAATGCACATATGTGTAATGGTGATGGTTATGTTCACAATTGCCATTGAATATTTGTATTATTAAATGTGGAAATAAATGCACCATTGTACAAGTAGGGCTATCTTTGAAAATAGGTATCGATTAAAAGTTAGTAGGAAAATTATTATACTCACAAAAATCAAGGCCATGATGTAGAGTATGGGAGACAGATTACTCTGTGGCAACAAACTCTTGGCACACCCACCTGTTTTAGAGGTGTGTGGACCACAAGATTTATGCCGATGGAGTAAACCTTCCCCCAACATCCTGAGAGAGTTGTGATTGTTGGAGGTAAACCATCAGTTTGTCCATCCTATTTAGAGTTCGTGGCTGGATGACTTTTTTTAACTGTCCGTCACTGTCAGGAAAATCCTGTACAACCAACTCCTATAAAAGCAACCCCTTACACAGGGGCTAAAATCATTAGTGCATGACCTTCAGCCAAGAGTAGCAGAGGTTGACTGCATGGACTAGATTGTTGTCAAGCCCAGCACTCAACCCTCTGACTGCAGCCGGCTTCTGCTGTGCACAGCCTTTGTTCATGTAAACAATGGATTGCCCCAGGCAACCAGTCAACAATGCAGCCATCTGCCAGATGCACATGCAGTTTACAGATCAAACTCAAGTATGATATCTCAATACTCATGGAAATCTGTCAAATGATGACAACGTTATTGGTAAATGAACGTTTCTTGGCTTCCTTCAACATTACCACTGCATGTCAAATTTAACACAGTCTGACAAAGGTACCAAGAAATAAACACGTATTGCCACCCCCTCCTTTATCTATGCCCCTTATCCATGCCCCTTGATGGAGCTTCATGAAACTCAGTTTATCAAAAATATGTCATACTTGTCACTAGGCAGCCACATTTCATGCTGATCTATGAAAGGGCACAAAGCATATTAGCAAATCAGTGCTTTTTACCAACCCTTTGACTCTCTCCTCTTTATTAGATCTCATAAAAATGTGAGTCCCTGTACTGAGCTTATCTTGCAAACAGCCTGCAAATTCATTAAATAGCTCCCCCTGGATCTGCATGAAACCTGAAAGTTCGGTTCTTTTCTAACCTTGCTGAAAGGCTACAAAATCCCATGCAGATTTATGTGAAAGCAATAAAGTTATTAACACCTTTCAACTTTGTCACCCTTTTATGGATTTAGAGAAACACGCCCTACATCTGTAAGACTGGACATGTTGAATGCCTGCCAAATTTAATTTTAGTTTATCAGAGGGTGCCACAGTTCTAAGTAAATGAACACTTTAAACTTTCGTTTAATTCAGCCACTCCTTCATACAAATTGGATAAATGTAAGAATAACAAAAGTAAATGAATTATTATAAGCGTCCGCATTTTATTTTCAATAGGTGTTAAAGTTAAAGGCAAGCAATAAAAGCCTTTTCAACTCGTACGACTCATTTAACTTGTAACCCTTCAAAAGCACACTCTATACTGTTTGAAACACAATTTCTCAAACACTACTGAATGGGTTTACTTCAAGTAACGCAATGGCACTATTTTGGGTACAATTCCACTTTCATGCCAGCTTCAGTGGAAAACCCAAATTCTTATGGCAGGTAGATGGTAAAAGTCATTTTTGATCGCCCCCTCCTTTGATTTACCTCCTCATGTACAGAGCTGCGTATATTTACCAGGCTCGACTTTAGCCAGATTAGACTTGTTTTTAGAAAGTTTGTGGAAATTTGTTGGGCAGTGTCAAAATTATTAGCAAAACAAACAAGCATTGGCATAGCCAATAGGTCTCGCCTTTGGGGCCTTAGAAGTGTTTAGTCATACAATAGTTGATGTTGTTGCACCAAGGATATTGTGCTGCATAACTAAAAATTTATAAGGTCCAAAAAGCTAGACCTATTGGCTATGCCAATGCTCTCTGCCCCCCCAACACACACTTTTTTTTTCAACTTTAATAAGCACAGCGCCGTCTTCTCGGACAACGCGCTATGCAATGCAATAGGTGTTGCTTTTGGTATTGTAAATAACAATGCCTTTTATTTTTTTTAAAGGCATTGCCATTTACAATGTTAATAGCCCGAAATAATGTCATTGCGAGACCTATTGCATTGTATGATCTTGGGGAACCTAACTACCACATGTGCTGTAAGTTTTGCACTCGGAACAGATAATGTAATTAATTGCTTAGCTAATGGGGTAAGGTACCATGGGTGGCCTTGGAGTCCTGACATCTAACCCTGCAGAGTTCTGTTTCGGGTGGTAAAAAGAGCCACACAGTGTAATTTGGTTGGAAAGTAAAGGTATGTAACTAAGACCTCCTCAAATAGATATTTTGCTACACTTGGGTCAAGCTGGTGCAGTGTCACCGGGGCTCTGAGGGTTACAATGAACGAAAACAATTCCTACATCTTATTGCTCATTCAACGTCCTTTTTCCTGGCTAGCACTTGGACACTGTTGTGTTCAATAAAAGATGTAATCTTCACACACAGTTAAGATGCCATAAAGTAGATGTTTATTCGGAGCATAGGAATAGCGTTGGTATCCCCTCAGCAGCCAGCATACATCTGCCAGGCTAGGAACACCACTATGATGCTCCCCATAGCAACGCTAGAACATACAATAGAATCCCCCCATTTAAAGTGCCATACATAAATTGTAACATGGAGTAACAACCAAACATAACATATCCTCTTCCCTTAATCTATTCATATTTATAACAATAAAATGCATCAGCACTTCAACAAAACAAACTCATGTTTATTTATTCCCACATACATAATCTAAAACTCATGACTATTTATCCCCACATACGTAATCTTGTAAGTACCTAGGTGGACACCTGGATCTCTGTAAGACAGCTCTAATATTGACGTTATCACCATGATCTCCTGTGACAACGGAAGATTGTCTATTACACATCTCACCATCACTGATAAGAAGATATGGATTAAGATCACTAGCTTGTCTACATTCCACCTCTCTGTCCAAACCTGAATTTCTTTTGTATAAAGCAACCCTTCTCAAATTCCAATTCTCCCCATTGTATAATGTGACATGCCTACTATGCACATTTCTCACCTTATACGGGCCGCGAAATTTTGTAAAACCAGCCCCTATGCGTCCTGGTTTAACTTTAACCCAATCATTGGGTTTAATAGATGTTCCAAGTGGAAGTGACTTATCATCCTTTAATTTATCATAATTCAAGTTGGCCAAACCCATACACTCTTTCATCCACGCTGGAATTAATTTGGTACTAGCAGTACGTCCTCTCATAACAACAAATAGAACTTTCCCAGACACAGTGTTTGCTGTTGTACGATACGCCCACACCAAATCATTAACCATAGCCTTCACATCCCTACTATTTACTATAGCCATTTGGATGACCCCCTTCACCATGCGATTGGCCCTTTCCACCACACCATTCCCCTGTGGGTTATAGAAAGATGTTCTTGTGTGCACAATCCCACATGATTTCAAATATGATGTCATCTCTGCAGAAGTTAGCTGTGTGCCATTGTCAGTGATTAACTTTACCGGGTATCCTTCCTCCCTAAAAATGTTAGCCAATACCTTGATAATACTACTTGTGGTAATTTCTTTCACAAATTCCACACTCAACCACTTTGACATCCCATCAATTACAACCACTCCAAACCTCAATTCTGGACCTAACCCAACAAATGGGCCAATAAAGTCTAAGCATATAGTATGCCAAGGTAGATCGGGAACACCAATTTTGCCAAAATCACATTGGTTGCCTACTCTCAATCTTTTCTCACTCTCCACACACTCACCACACCTCTCAACCCAATCAGACACTTGTTGGTCCATTGCAGGCCACCAAAAGTGCTCCCTTAACCTTTTCTTTGTGAGAGTCTGACCCATATGACCCTCATGAGCCAATTTAAACAAAGCAAACCTCAACTCTTGTGGAGGAATAAATTTATCATCTTTCATGATAATGTTCCCCTCCTTATCAAATATAGATAATTCCTCCAAAACCTTCAAGAAAGGTCTCACACCCATCGGAAGAGTACTCTCCCTTCTATTCCCTTTGACAATTAGCTCCTTAACTACCTGAAGAACTTCATCCTTTACCATACTTGCATTCCATCGGTCCTTATCAATCGCTCTGCCACACATTTCTATCAACTCATCCACCGCTGCAACCGCACCTTCACATTGAAATGCCTCCACCTTTGCTTTGTCTATCTCATCCCACGGTAGTGGAAGTCTAGATAACCCATCAGCTTGACTATTCCTCCAACCCGCAATATATTCAACCTTGTACACATACTCTTGTAAACGTGCTGCCATTCTGGCCAACCTTGCTGACCCTTTCCCTGCCCCACCAGGGGACAAGATCTTCACTAAAGGTTTGTGATCAGTCTGTAAGGTAAAATGAAAACCCCACAAATACGTGCGAAAATATTCTGCTCCCCATGCTGCCGCCAGAGCTTCTCTTTCAATTACTGAGTAATTCCTCTCAGAGTCAGTAAGTGTCCTTGAAGCAAATGCTACAGTCTTGGGACCAGATGTATGAATTTGTGCCAACACAGCACCCATACCTACTGCACTAGCATCTACAGTAAGGATCGACCTCAACCTGGTGTCAAATGGTGTCAAAATTCCTGCCTCGCAAATTTCCTTCTTGATCTTCTCAAAAGTCTCTTGTTGTTCCAAGTCCCACACAAATTTTACCCCCTTCCTGAGGAGTATTTTAATTTTTTCTGTTTTTTCCGCAAAATTGTGCACGAATTTTGCATAGTACTCTATGAGCCCTAAGAATGATCTAAGTTTATCTTTGTCTGTGGGTGATGGAGCCTTTCTTATCGCCTCCAATAAGTCTCATTTTGGTTTCACCCCTTCACTGGATAAGGTATACCCAAGATACTCTACCTCTTCTACCGCAAACTTACATTTCTCTTTTTTAAGTGTCAAACCTGCATTATCCATTTTTGATAACACTTCTTTTAAAACCAGATCATGACGTTCCTTCGTATCCCCAAATACCAAAACATCATCCTGAAAATAAACAACGTTCCTTATATCTTTCAAAACCGCCCCCATCATGCGTTGGAACACCCCAGCCGCAGACGCCAAACCGAAAGGCATTCTTGTAAATTGAAATATGCCTTCTGTAGTAATGAATGCTGTAAGTGGCTTTGACTCTGTATGCAATTTAATCTGATGATACGCACTACGTAGGTCAAGTTATGAAAAATATTTTCCCCCTTTCAACATCAGGATGAGTTCATTTATGTTTGGTAGTGGATAGTTATCAACCACAATGTTTTGATTGAGTGTGCGCAAGTCCACACAGAACCTGTAACTGCCATCAGGTTTGCCCGTAATTACAACAGGTGAAATCCAACTTGACGTCTCAATTTGTTCTATTATACCCTGTTCCACCATTTCACACAACATTCGTTTGACCTCCTCCCTAGCAATGATGGGAACTTTTCTGACTTTGTGTTGCATTGGCATTGCATCAGGTTTAAGTATAATCTTATGAACATAACTCTTGAGTTCGCCTATATCATCTGAAAACACATTACTCATTCCCTCTATGATTGTGTCTGTTGTAATTTCATCAACCACCATCACCTGGTTTACAGCCCTTGGGTTAATAATTATGTGTAGATCGTATTAGTGTACCCATCCCAATATTGGTGGTCCACTGTGTGCTACATACACCTTTCCTTTTATGCATCTATCCTGAAAATTGATGTCCACAACCATATATCCTATGAAATCTATTTTCTCCCCTTGATATCCTCCCGGATTAATATCCTTAGGAAGTAATTCTTGGTTCGGACAATGCTGTTCAAACAAAATACGAGGAATGATTGTCCAGAGTGATCCCGAATCAACCATTAATTCCACCTCTTTCCCATATATAACAAACATGGCCTTGGGTCTTACCCTCCTTCCAACTGGATCTGCTATATTCTCATCATCTACACACAAAATTTTATTGACACCTTCCACCTCACATAATGATGTTATATTTCCCACCTCACTTTGTACTACCGATATTTTAGGTTTATATGTTTTACACATCTTGTAAAAATGACCTTTACGACCACATTTTTTGCACTCCTTGTCAATGGCATAACACCTCTTATAGTCACTCGTGTGGTATGTACTACCACACCTGGTACACATCTTCTCATGTGTCTTACTATTATCCACATTAGTGCCAGTGTTATTACTGTATCTTTTCCCAGATACTCCCTTCCTTTCATTGCTTTCACTATTTTTGCTAGTACTCAGCGCTGCTACATCATCTTTACCTATACACGTTACAGCTGTAGTACTCTCTTTTTTCTTCTCTAATTCTTTCATACACGATTCTGATTGCTCCACCACCTTAGCAATATCAATAGCATTTGTGAGTGTAGGGTTCTTTGCAGCCCATAGTCTTTCCTGCATCTTTTTGTTGCAACATTGCACAATAAATTGATCTCTAATCATTTCCTCTCTCATGTTTCCAAATTGACAATCTAGAGATAACTCCCGCAAACGTGTTACAAATTGGTCAATAGTCTCATCTTGTCTTTGTGGTTGAGTATAGAATTTATGCCTACACATCACTATATTTCTTTCTTTGGCATATTGTTTCCTTAACCTTTCTTTTGCCTCTAAATACACATTTGTTATTGCCCTTCCTTCTACATCTACTCCAGCTGGTAGAAATTTAAATGCATCTTGTCCCTCCTTTCCTAGTGTACTTAGCAATAAAGCTTTTTTTCTGGAAGCACTAAAATCTTTACCGTCCAAAGCCTCAATATAATTTTCAAATATTTCTATCCATTCTTCCCACTCTATGGGAGGATCACCAGGTTGTTGTAGAAATAATGGTGGAGCTATTACATTTATACTCTCCATGTTTCAATAACTATTTTCCCCTTTTTCCTTTCTTCCTCCTTTTCTTTTTTAAAAAAAAAAATAAGAAAGAAACAAAAACAAGAAAAAAAAACACACACCCCTTAAAACAAGCAACCGGATACTACCCTATTTAGTAATATTGAGAGTCAATTATTTTTTTCCATTACTATACCAAACATATTTCCTAAAAATGTGAAGTCACTCGTCTCTTTCACTACGGAAGTAATACCACCAAACCGTAGTCCGCTTTGGTCCACAATGTCAATTGTCGATATCTTTTCCGTTCATAACTGCGAGGATCGTGAAGCCGATTGTCTATTTCTTCACAGACGAGCTGGTTCCCATAGCAACTTTACTCAAATAACAATATGCCACTGCTCGCGTTATCACGCTGCCGTCAATCACGTCTTGACGTCAATGCGCCACCGTCAACTACGCTCTGATGCTTTCCGTGTAGATACGTTCGATTTCCGCTTGTCAGTCCGCTTCACTCATGGAGATGCAGGCGTCAAGAATCAACCACGCGATGCAGACTCAACAATGACAGACGTCACGAAGTATCACGCGATGCTGTTGTTTTACAAGAAGGTAACCGTTGGTCATATTATCCGTTAATGTCGCCAATTTTGCGTAGATACACCACATCGCTAATTCAAGATTATCCTCTCGGATTAAAAGTCAATGACCACCACACACGGTACTCACGATTTCCTTTCCAATCACAGTCTTTTGTCGTCTTTTTTTTTTTTCCGGATTGCTCCTGTTTGACACGCAAACCCGAATTATTGCTCCTTTAATAACCAGAGATTCCCTCTTCGAAGGCAATCCTTACGGACGTTTTTCTTTCCTTTTTTTTTTTTTTTTTTTTTTGGTGTGTTAGGTCGATTCCTAAACACCTTTGTGGGTTCTTTTCACCAACATGCTACTCCTTCTCCACTCCTGTATCCACTTCTTACTTGCTGGCTTCTTCTATAATCGTCGCCATTTGTTGTGTTCAATAAAAGATGTAATCTTCACACACAGTTAAGATGCCATAAAGTAGATGTTTATTCGGAGCATAGGAATAGCGTTGGTATCCCCTCAGCAGCCAGCATACATCTGCCAGGCTAGGAACACCACTATGATGCTCCCCATAGCAACGCTAGAACATACAATAGAATCCCCCCATTTAAAGTGCCATACATAAATTGTAACATGGAGTAACAACCAAACATAACAGACACACAATACACTTGCTAGGCTACTGAATGCTAGCGTCAAATAATGCAATGTTTACCGATTTGAAGCCGAGCAGGGAAAGTTAGTCATCACCAAATACGGATTACAATAAAAACACTAGAATTAAGGTATTACCAATTCACCCTAAACTGTTTCAATGTTATTTTCTGTATTTAATGTTTGAATTGCATTAGATAGCATTATTTAAAACGTTACAATGCCTGGCTATAAAATAGAAAGAAACATGCATTTATCAAAGTTTCGAAAGTTTAGCCAATTCCAACCAAGCACCCTACAGAGCGTAACATGCAGTCGAATTCAGCAAGCGCTTCAGTGACCCCACATAGGCACAGCAAAGGGCCATAAAAATGTTGTAATACAAGACAAACATTTTGGCCAAACTATAATACATTTTAGTTGTATCCTTGTGTAAAAGAAGAGGGTTTCATGTAGATGCTACTGTGCATCTCGAAGTACCTTGCAAGTTCTTAAAAGAGCTAATAAAGAAATGAAAACAGTTTAGGAAGAGGCCAAATGAAGAGGCAAAGTTAAAACAATGAATCTGATTACTCACCTATTCCCTTGTAGGCTTGTGCAACGAGGCCTGACTGTGTACTTCACCAACGGGAGCAAAGGCACGAATGCAGAGCGAGAAATCGGCAAACAGGAGCCGAAAAGTTAAAACAACCATTGGCCGCGCAACAGTAAAAGTAACGCCGCGCAGCCGTAAAAGCGAAAGTGATCGCGATCGCTCTGAAAGCGAAAGTGATCGCGATGACGCGCTAAAGCACGCTAGGGATGCGGGCGCAGCAGTGGGGGGAGGGGCGGAGAAACCATTGGTTGAGCACGTCATCGCGCAGCAATGATTGTGGAGAGGCAGAGCGAGTTTTTAAAGTGCTGCTGAAGGCTGGCAGTTTGCGCGTGCATGCTCGCGTGAACGCAAGGTGCTAGGCCAGCCAGCAGCACTTTAAAAACTCACCTACAAAATGTCTCTCCGAGCAGCGCATTCGCGCTGACTCAGCGAGACCTAAAAATGGCTTATCACTGAAGACTCTGATGGAACCATAACGAGTCACAATTGATTACCTTATAAAATATGTATACAAAATCATAGCACCATCTTTCTAATGAAAGCAAAACATGCACCCACCATCAGTTAATGTTAAAACCTTTATTGGTGCCCACAAACAGACAATGTGGATGTGTTTCATTTTCCATGTATGTTTGTAAAAACAGCAAGTTAAAATTAATCGGTTCCATATCACTACAAGTGTTTGTGCAAGGAAGAAATATGAAACTGTCTTGTTCACAATTTTTCCACTTTGTGGGATATTATTTCTTGCTTGATAACACCTCAGTAATATTATAATGCATAGTTTCAAAACACAGATCTAAGTTTAATTAAATACACTTTTTCCAGTTATTGCTTAAGTCAATGATAAATATTTATATATAGTTTGATTGGACCAGTTTTTGTACACTTATTTCAAGAAGGTATTGGAGTAGATTGATTGGCTCTAAATGTTATTCTCCAACTCTAGCTTCGCATAAAGGTTCTGAGTGGAATGAGTGGACTGATATGCTCAAGAGGGCAATGTTTTCTTATGGATTGATATTTGTAATTGGTAGTACTTCCGCATCTGCTTACATGCATTGTACTTATTTTAGGCGCTTGTACATTTCCTCATCCTTGGCCAGGCAGGTGGTTGCCTAAGATTCAAAGAGTAGTTATATAATTTGTGAAAACTATAGCTTCGGGTGAATAAACAGCATTCCATGAACTATATATGAGTGAGGGAACGGGCGTCATGGCCAACTTCATACTTCTGGTGGGTCTTGGTCATTCCTCATCTCAACAATTGTAGTAAATGGAATATTACACTCTGCATACATGCTAATCCTATATACAGTGGCCAAATAAAATGTCACTTATTAGGAACATGTTTACTAATAAGCACACTTTCACTAATGTATTACTACAACAAACTCAAACTGCAAGCAGCAATTTACAGGTGTCACTGAATGGGCATTAAAGTATTTCACATATAGCACATACATGACAAGTTAAATATTTTACAGGTGGGATCCAGATGTGGAAAGAATCAAATAAAGAGTTTTAGTAGCGAAGAGATGGTTCAGTCATGAGTTGTACCCAGACTAGAGAGAAGACAATTCAGTACACAGTAGAACATCATATTAAATAGAAACTAACAAATATGCAGATTCTGTCAGAATTATTCCAAATCTCTTCCCTATTGTGACCTTTTTGTTATTTGCTTGAAAACATGCTTTTGATCAGAGCTTTTAACATATCCCCTTTATTTCCAAATGGCACTTCCCAATTCTCTGCCACTGAATTAAAACACTGCCCCAAAGACTGGTTTTATCTATGCCAAAGATAGCCCAGATATAACTATCTTTTGTAGTTGTTACTTAGGAATGTAATATTCACATGCCAGAATTGAACTAGGACATCAGGTTTTGTTACTGGGATTGTCGTATTGGTCATCTGTCACAGCCCCATTTGGACAATTTCTGATGGACCACCCATATCCTTCTTCACTTCTACCAGCTACCAGTATTTCAAGCCGTTTTAAATACCCGTTGCCTATGTAGGCAGTCAATAGAGCAGAATCACTTCAAAATTTGCTCAAGTGAAGCTGATAGCTTGTGCGCAGAAAGGCTTGGTATAAATGAGAGAGAGAATAGTAAGAAATGATAGATTGGCAGTGAGCAGAAAGTCGGTATAAATGAGAGAGAGAATAGTAAGAAATGATAGATTGGCAGTGAGTAGAAAGTCGGTAGGGCAGTACAACAGTTTGGAGAGAAAATATGCATGAGCAGTGAAACATGGGACTGCAAAATTCACTACATTTGCTTTTGCATACTTAAGTGAAATTTCCGAAAAATTAGTCGAAATTATACACAGTTAGTGAAATGCAAAACAATATTTTAGCACGAAATGTACTGTTGAATCCATTTTGGACATTAGGACGTACCGTATATTAAAAAAAAGCACAAGTACAGGAAACAGCAGCCGTTTGGGTTCTAGTCATTCACGTAGATACTGTATGTGCAAGCTATATATGTATATGGCACGCAATTATGCAACGTGGCATAATAGCATACTCTTGGGAATATCGCATAATAAGTGTATTCTGAAATTACATGAGATCACACCTGCACAACTGAAATATCCCCTGTACTACAGTGAACAGGAGCTGCACAGAGGCCAGGAGTAGGCTTGCAAGGATAAGGGAGGGAGAAGGTGTGTGATGAGGAAGTGTATACATGAAGATGCAGAGGGAACTGGAGAGGGCACCCAGAACTGGCTATCAGGATGCAGAGCGTACAGTGATCGGTCGCAGGTGGGAGGTATAGCGGCTACAACAAGATGGGCACTGGGAGGTATAAGGGAATGGATACGAGAGGGGTATATGAGGCAGGTGTTGCTGCCCGTACAAGAATGCGGAAAACGTGGGTCTAGGTGGTTCTCCACAAAGAAAAACCTGAGGACAGCCTAAAAAAGGCAAAGAAAAGGCCAGAAAATGTTAAAAAAAAAACAACAGCAATATTACTGAGAAGGTATAATGGATCTGCACCCACTCATTTGGCCACTTAGCACTGTAGGTTGTCTGGTCTGTGTAAGTTTTATACTTGCTACCCCGCTTTTCATCCCCATATGTGAGTATTGTTTCTGCAACGCACAAAGGAAAGAATTACGAGACACAATTTACAGAAAATGTGTAAGTGACTCCTGTGAGGACTGCAATCATACCAATAAAAATCCTCATCCTGTGGAGAACATTCGACTGTAGATGCCCACTGACGGACAGCAATTACATTAATTAGAATTATTGAGAATAACATTGTTCTTACACTGCCTTGACGGCTGTCACATCTCTAACACTGTCTAATTTCTAGTTGTGACCCTTTCGTATTAGATGGTGAGGCGCAAACTCAAAGAATCCAATTATTTTCAATTCAGAAACTTGGAGTTTACTGTGAAACAGAGAAAGCCTTCCACAAACATTTCCACAGAGCAAATCACATGCAATTACTGTAGCAGTCTGTTTGCTTCTCTAAATTCCTGCCAGTTTACGGTGACTGCATTCCGACCACTTGTCTAGCTTTTTGCCAATAAAGCCACCTAGTCGTACCTACACTGGACCCAGTCTATGCAACATAGTGGAGAAATTCCTCAGGCCGGTCTGATTGCTGTCCAGTCTCTCTAAAATCAAAGACAACCTCTCCTCCAACATTTTAGAGCACCATGGGACCCCAGGGCAGCCTCAGAGCACAACAGAGCCAGAGCCACAAAGGAAGAGGCATTGAGGTAGAACAAGAAAGCAACGCCCCTGCCTGATGATCAGTGTCTTGGCTAACTGAGCAGCCCTGGTGTTATGCAATCATCTGCTCTTCGTGTTGTAACCCCTGCTCCCTATCGGATTCCTGGATGGTAGATTGGGCAGGACAAGACTGCAGTCAACTGAAAGACCAAGTTGCCATACAAATCAAGCAGTACACTATGTAAGCACAAAGGAAGTGCATTAGGGGTGCCTGGTGGACAGCTCTAAATTTGTTGTCTTTGGATGGCAAAGATAAAGTTCTCTGCATCTCAAAAGACTTCCTCTTTCTGTCAAATTCATAATCAGGCCCTAAGACTAAGTGTCATCATTAGGTGAAGAGCTAATCAATCAATTGCTCAATGTGCTCAATGAGGGACTTATTATCTACCAAAATGACATACTCCCTTATTATTGCCATTATGAATGACATGACTCTGGAAACAGTATGGCGTCCATACATTGTACTGAGGTCACCCCTTTTTAAACCTTGAACAACATTTGTTTTATATATGTATATATAAAACCCCAGATATTCACCAATTATAGGTTTTGTTTTTTTTGGGCCTATTTATATAGCGCAAACTCGACCTGAAGGTATTGGAGCGCTTTACATGAGCACCGTATTTACATTACACATTCAGGCACGGGGAGATTAAGTGATGTGCCCAGCATCACAGGATGTGAATGCGACCTCGAGGCTCGAACCCTGGTTTCCTGCATCAAAGTCGGCAGTTTAAGCCGACGGACCACATCCTCTCCCCAGCAAAGCTAACTATAACTTGTGCCCGCCATGCACTGCTTATGACCTCACATATAACATGAATGAAAGTTTTGTTTTGTATAGCGCGACGTTCACTCCAAGGAGCATCTTGGTACTTAGCGGAAAAGGAAAAGGTGGCTGAGAGAGAGACTTTAAATCAGAGATAGTGCTAGGTGGTCTGGGGTAGCAAAGCTCCATGTTTTGAGGAGCCTCCTAAAGGTGAGTTCAGTATGTGTGTGTCTCAGCTCAGAGGGTAGGGCGTTCCAGGCTTTTTTCCCTAGTACCGCCATAGTCTCCGCCCGTGTTTTCAATTTGGATTTGGGGACAGTTAGCAGGTTTTCTGATGAGGACCACAAAATGTGTTTGTTGTTATATGGCTTGATGTTGGATCTTAGATATTCTGGTCCAGTTTCGCTTATGGCTTTGTAAGTAATGGTCAAGATTTTAAAGAGAATCCTTTTGTGAACTGGTAACCAGTGAAGAGCTGAGGGAGAGTCCCTAGGGAGCTTGAGTACCAATCTCACAGCAAAATTCTGGACCACCTGTAACCTTTTCACGACCATCTTTTTAGTTCCTGCATAGAGACTGTTGCAGTAGTCCAAGCGAGATAGAATTAGGGCCACTGCCACAGTCTTCCTGGCAGGCAGCGGGAGTAGTTCAAAAAAAAATTCGGAGGATTTTGTTTGGTTTGGAAGCACATGCCTGCTATGGCAAGTGCTTGCTTGTCAAAAGGTAGTGTGGGGTCAAATGTTATTCCTAGGTTTCTGACTGTATCAACTGTTGAGGGTGGGGCATCAGAGTTAGAGGGCCACCATTGGTAGGGTCTAAAAACATTGGACTTTCCAAACAGCATAATTTCTGTTTTGGAGCTATTACATTTAAGGTGATTTAGTTTCATTCAGTTCATTACTGCAGTGAGACAGTGAAGGAACTTCTCGTCTACCGCTGTGGAGTTTTTGTCCAGAGTGATGATCAGCTGGGTGTCATCAGCGTATGCAATCGACTCAATGTCGAAAGCATCTATCAGAGAGAAAAGTGGTGTCATATAAAGGTTAAAAAGGGTAGGGCTCAGGGATGAGCCCTGGGAGACCCCTGATGACAACCACTTTACTTCAGATTTTTAACTACCCAGAGTTACAATCTGATGTCTTTTATCTAGAAAAGATGTAATCCAGGACAGAGCCTTGTTTTTAATTCCGCTGTGTTCCAGTCTGTCTCCCAGGATATCATGGGAGACAGTGTTGAACGCCGCCGATAGGTCCAACAGAATCAGTACTGCCTCCCTGCCCTGATCCAAGGCAAACTTTAGGGTGTCGGTGGTATGGAGTAGCACTGATTCCGTTGAATGGCCTGATCTGAAACCTGATTGCTTGGGATGCATGGTATTGGTTTTTTGCAGGAAGTCATTAAGTTGGGCATTCACTAGTTTCTCCGCAAGTTTACTAAGGCATGGCAGTAGTGAGATGGGTCTGAGGTTGGACAGAGTAGTGGGGTCGGGGAGTTTCTTTTTTTGGAGTGGCTTTACAGCAGCAATTTTCCAGATGTCAAAGATTTTTGCTAGCCTGAAGGTGGCATTAATGATCTGGTTAATCACGGGATTTACTGTATCTACCAATGCGTGAAGAATTTTCGGTGGGCATGGGTCGAAGGGTGAGCCTGACTTACAGGAAAGGATAGCCTGCCTGGACTGTTCTAGATTATCTCCTTAAAACAAGTGAGGTCTTTTCTGTTCCGACTGCATGGGCTTTGTTTAGCTGGGTGTAATGTTGGTAAAATCTTTCTTTAGGTCTTTCATTTTCTTGTCGAAAAACAAAGCAATGTCATCGCATAGGTCCTGTGAAGGAGGGATTTCATGGTCTAGGTTTGTAGGATTAGTGAAGGATTTTACAATATTAAAAATATTTTTCTGTTGTTATCTGCCCTATTTATCAGATTAGAATAGTGCAATTTTTTCTCTATTTTAATTTGTTGTTGATAAGTTCTGAGTGCTTATTTGAAAAGCTTTAAATCTTCACCCTCATAGTGTTTCCTCCATTGTTTTTCCACTTGTCTGCAAAGTCCTTTTAAGGCTTTCAGACGAGGGGTAAACCAAGTGGCTGATTTTTTGTTGCTGGAGGTTTTCTTTAGTGGGGCTAAAGTATTGACCATTGACAGCATCCATTCATTGAATAGATTATTGTCCATCTCTGGATTTCCGGTGAGGGTAGATCTGGTGGTTTCTGACATGCTCTGTAATTTGGGGTTAGATAGCATGCTATTCCATTTTCGTGTGGAACCTGATTTGCTGGAATTATTTTTCGTTTGAACATTGTCATAAATGAATTTGAAGGGGATTACCTTATGGTCTGACCAGGTTATAGTGACTGGAGGGGCGACAATTATATTAGCGGCATTAGAGCATATCCCGTCAAGGGTATGTCCTGCCTGGTGTGTGGGCCTCTGTGTCTGTTGTATTAGTCCCAGTGTGGTTATGATTTCTATGAAGTTTTTTGTATTGGGAGCATCAACGGCATCGAGATGAAGATTAAAATCACCTAGGATTGTAAAATTTGAGTATCGTACCACAAGGGAGCTTAGTCTTTCTCCCAGGGTGTCTAAAAACGTTCCCACTGATACCGGGGGCCTGTACACGTGAGCCCCTGCGAGCGTGGTGCAGTTCTCTAATTTAAGATTATTGAAGAAACTTTCTGCATCCTTCAGTTCGGTGATATTAGTGACAGAGCATTTCAGATGGCCCTTGTAATTAAGGCTATTCCTCCTCCCTTTTGACCCTTTCTATCCAATCTGGAGATGGTATACCCCTGGGGAAGGGCTTGAACTATATCTGGATTGGAGCATTCTGTCAACCATGTTTCCGTGACAAAGAGGCAGTCATAGTTATAGTCTGTCAGCAAGTCCTGGATGTGTAAAACAACCAGACCTGAGTCCGCTGTGCGTCCGGTGCAGCAGTCAGTTTAAATCCCCTCGAGGATCCCGCCACTGGGCTGGCGAGCGGCCGGGGGGCCATGGCCTCTGTGGGCGGAGCTGCTTTTCTCTGCTCAATTGGCACTAACAAGCCATGGCAGACCTGAAACGCAGCCCTAACTACTAAACATTCTGTGCAAAAAACGCTGTGCACATGAGCATCTATCCCTGGTAAGTGCCTGAAAAGCTGTCCTTACTTGAATCCAATGCTGGCAAAGGTGAGCGCGATGTTATTAAAATGATGATGGTGCAAACAGAGTATATATTTTTTTTTTAAACCAGTTATCACAGATACATGTACCATTTAAAAAACGTGTCTCTCAGTCTCTCGCAACCAGTCCTGAGTCCGCTGCGCGTACGGTGCAGCAGTCAGCTTAAATCCCCTTGATGTTCCCGCCACTGGGCCGGCGAGCTGCGGGGGGGCGTGGCCTCTGTGGGTGAAGCTGCATTTCTCTGCTCAATCGGCACTAACAAGCCGTGGCAGACCGGAAACGCAGCCCTAACTACTGTGCATTCTGTGCAAAAAACGCTGTGCAAATGAGCATCTATCCCTGGTAAGTGCCTGAAAAGCGGTCGTTACTGGAATCCAATGCTGGCAAATGTGAGCGCGATGTTCTTAAAATGATGGCAGTACAAACAGAGTATATATCTTTTTTAAAACTAGTTATCACAGATACATGTACCATTTATAAAACGTGTCTCTCAGTCTCCCGCAACCAGACCTGAGTCCGCTGCGCATCCGGTGCAGCAGTCAGTTTAAATCCCCCGAGGTTCCGGCCACTGGCTGGCGAGCTGCCGGGGGGGCGTGGCCTCTGTTGGCGGAGCTGTGTTTCTCTGCTCAATCGGCACTAACAAGCCGTGGCAGATCGGAAACGCAGCCCTGACTACTGTACATTCTGTGCAAATAATGCTGTGCAAATGAGCATATATCCCTGGTAAGTGCCTGAAAAGCGGTCGTTACCGGAATCCAATGTTGGCAAATGTGAGCGCGATGTTATTAAAATGATGGCAGTGCAAACAGAGTATATATATATTTTCTTTAAAACAGTTATCACAGATACATGTACCATTTAAAAAACGTGAAGAATCCCTGGTAAGTGCCTGAAAAGCGGTCGTTACTGGAATCCATCACTCATGAAATGTTCTATGACATCATTTATGACATCACTGATGACATCTCAAATCACATCATTGATGACTTTCAACCCTTTATTCATCCCCCATTATTCATTCCCCCCTGAAAGTCTTTTTCTGTCCGACTCTTCTCCCCTCTCTCTCCCTCCTTGACTTTTTTTCTCCACTCTAATGCTACCCTCCCTCCTTTTAACACTTACCTCTAGCTCCTCCTCAATTCTCCCCCAAACTCGTTGCTCCCTTCTGCTCTCTTTTGCTCCCTGCCACCCTATTTCACTCAATTTTTCTTCACTTCCTCACTTAACAGCCCCGATTTCTCCCTCTCCCCCTTTCCTAATTTGAGCTGTGCTGCATGTTTCGGACAATGTATATTTGATCAGCCCTATCCCAAACGAAAGCCTTGTCCCAAGTAAACGACCCTTCTTTAGCTCCCTTGCCTTTTTTATTGTTTCTGTGTTAACTGTCTGTAGTGACATTTTTGTTCTACTCATGGCCATAACTGTTAGCCTATTTGCTTATTTAAGAAGCGTTTTTCTTTTTTTTTAAATGTGTAATGTCTGCATATTTTTTGATCCCGCTGAATCTACTGTGCCAACTGGAATCTTAATGCTCATGTAAAGCGCTCTGCTACCCCCAGGTCTTGAAGCGCTATATAAAACTTTTCAAACAAATTAAACAAACAAAAATTACTGATGACATCATCTAACAAGTGTCTTAGTTTGTTTTATAGTTTACTTAGTGGTGAGTAACTACCATACTTAATTTTAATGCATCCTGTGTCCTGCTAATGGGTGTGTTTACAGAACTCATGTGCTTCTAATGCATCATAGGTGTGTAGAGGTATTGAACACATTATGAATCTTTGTATTGATGAGTAGCTCTGTGTGCAGATGACCATTAGCCAATCACACACTTTCTTTTTTTCAGTTGTATGCACTGCGCTATACTGCAAACTTACTGCGGTATGCCACGGCACAATATATATTGAAGTATTTTAAAACTTATAACTTTAACACTACTTACGTTCAGCCGCAGCCCGTGGAGGGAGTTCCGTGGGGCAGAAAGGCGGGGTGGGGGAGGGGCAGGGTGGGGGGTACTAAACATCGGAATACGGATAAAACACTCACACTTGTGAATTTAAAAAATATATATTTTTATTGTAAACAAATAATGACCACATTTAACCCTTTCGATGCTCATGACAGAGCGGTTCCGTCATGAGCATCGGTTGGGCTGTGCTTATGATGGAACCGCTCCGTCATGAGCACAGCCCCTGGGGGAAGCGCTGGCGCTCCCCCCCTGGGGCATCGATCTTGCCCCCACAGAGGGGGATGGCAGCGGAAGAGTTTCCGCTGTCAACCCGAGCTCCCCCCCACGCTTCCCCATGACGTCGGCGCACGCTGTGTGTCATCAGGAAGCGCTGGACGCGCTGGAAATCATTTCTTTCTAGCGCGTCCAGCAAGGAGGTAGGTGTTTTGCCTCCGGTGGGGCGGGGGGACTATTTTAGGATGCCTTGAGGCTTCGGGGGAGAGGAAAAAGTATTTCCTCTCCCCGGATGTCTCACTGCAGGGCATTTCTGCTTCATGATCACGCACAGCGTCACGATCGTGGAGCAGGAATGCCCCACTAGACACCAGGGATGTTTGTTTTTGGAAAAGGAAGCGACCCCTTAGGCAAGGGTCGCTTCCTGGGGGGCCAATTGTAAATTAAGACTTTTCTGCGCAGATCGGACATTTCTTCAGCCGTTTCTGGTAAGGGGGGGGGGGGCAGAAAACCCACTAGACCCAGGGATATATAGTGAATTGTAAGGGAAGTGACCCCTTGGGCAAGGGTCACTTCCCGGGGGCAATTTTGTTTATTTTGATATTCTGCCTTCCATGGGGGCAGATGGGCTCTTTTTTTTGGCTTTTCTGCCCCGGGGGGGGGGGGGGGGCAGAAACCCCCACTAGACACCAGGGTATATTTTAAAAATATGATGGAAGTGACCCCTTTGGCAAGGGTCGCTTCCAGGAGCAATATGTTTTTTAACCCCTTCTGTGCCCATGACGAGATAGTCTCGTCATGGAGCGCGGTTGCGCTGTGCCCATGACGAGACTATCTCGTCATGGACCCCGCCCGCTAATGAAAGGGCCGGCACAGGAGGGGGAAAGGGCGGGGCACTCAAGGGGTTAATATTTATTCTGTTCCCCCTGGGGGCAGATCAGCATTTTTATTGGGCCTTCTGCCCCCGGGGGGGGGGGCAGAAAACCCCACTAGACACCAGGGACTCATTCATAAAAATGAAATGGGAGTGACCCCTTGGGCAACGGTCATTGCTGGGGGGCATATTGTTTTTGTATACGTTTTCTGCCCCCCCCCCCGGGGACAGATTAGCCTGTTTACTTTTGCCTTTCTGCCCGGGGGGGCTGAAAACCCCACTAGACACCAGGGACGTCTTTTAAAATTAAAATGGAAGCAACCCCTTGGCCAAGGGCCACTTCCAGGGGGCAGATTTTTTTATATGTGTATTCTGGCCCCTCTGGCAGATAGGTGGCAGATCAGCCTATTTATGTGCCCTTTCTGTCCCCGGGAGGGGCAGAAAACCCCCCTAAGCTCCAGGGATTTTCTTTTGTGAATAATGGAAGCAACGTGGTTGCTTCCTGGGAACAGATCTGCCCCTTTTTTGGCCTTTCTGCCCTAGGCCGGAGGGGGGAGGCAGAAAACCCTACTAGGCACTAGGGATTTATTCCATTTGCAAGGGGGCAAATTTCTGTCTGCTGATTTCTGCCCCACCTGGCAGACAACCCGATTGACCACTTGGGTAGTAACATAGCGTGTTATAATGTTAATTGTTTTATTTTTTGTGAATTGCAATTGTAATGCCTTTTTTTTCTTTTTGTTCTAGGTGAAGGCTTTTGCTCTTTCCAGTTTGCGGTTTCGTTACTGGTGGTTCTGCTGTTTTGTGTAGTTGCATGTGTTTAGTAAGAGACTTTTTTTTGTACAATGTAAATGAGTTTAATTTCTCTGCATGAATTGTTTTTTTGCAAATGGTGTAATAATAGCAGTATGTTTGGTTTTTGAGTGTCAAAAACGTTTTGCATTTGTGCTCAATGTGTATTTTGTTGTCTTGTGAGTATTTTTTTTTCTTTCCTTTCTAGTGGGATATCGTTGGTTTTTGCTGTGTCTCTGCAGAGTAGGTGCTGGTGAGTGTAGCTGTCTCTTGTAAGTGAATTGTATAGTTTTTGATTATATAGATCTTTGTGATAAAGGTACACATTTCTTTACTTACTTGTTTTGCACAGTGTTGGTTGTTGTTGACTTGTTTGTGCAGTCTCCTTTCTTAGTAAGGATAATGGCTAGCCGCAGGATTACTGCTCAGCAGGTTGTTGGTTTGCTTTTTGAGTCTTCCTCTGACCATGCTTCAGAGACTGACTCTGCATCTGAGGGAGAGGAGGCAGGGGACGATTCTGGCAGTGAGTTTTCTCTCCATATGGAATCATCGGATGATGAAGATATTCTTAGTGTGGATGAAGTGCCTGTGTTAGAGGAGGAGATTGATGTGCCGATAGTGCGGCAAGAGGCATCTGGGCTGCAGCCTGGGGCTGCAAGGCTTCCCATTGGTGTAGTGCGGCAAGAGGCATCTGGGGCTGCAAGGCTTCCCGCTGGTATAGTGCAGCAAGAGGCATCTGGGCTGCAGGCTGGGGCTGCAAGGCTTCCCTTTGAAAGTGATGACCTCTGGGTTGCCCCTGGCATGGTGCAGCCAGACATTACTGGTGTTCCAGGGTGTAGAGTGAATACTGAAAACTTTTTGCCGATAGATTTTTTTCAGTTATGGACAATGTGTTTGTGGCAGAGATTGTTGAGCAGACTAATTTGTATGCCGAACAGTTTTTGAGGGACAACAGTGCCAGTCTTAAGCCACACTCTAGAGCTACCCGATGGACTCTTGGGTTTAACTTTTTCGATGGGCTTGCTAAGGAAGCCATCAATGTCTTCATATTGGTCTACTAGTCCCTTGATGGCAACTGCGATTTTTCCAGCAGTCATGAGTCATGACAGGTATTTGCTTCTGCTTCGAATGATGCATTTTGTCGGTAATGGTTTAGCGTTGCCACGAGATCACCCTGAGTGTGACCGTCTTTTTAAGATTCGGCCTGTCATTGATCACTTTGTTGATCGATTTTCTGAGATCTATGCTCCTGGGAAAGAAATTGCAGTGGATGAGTCTTTGGTGTTGTTCAAGGGCCGCTTGGTTTTTAGGCAATACATTCCTAGTAAGAGGGCACGCTATGGAATAAAGCTGTATATGCTGTGTGACTGTAGGACTGGATATGTCTCTAACTTCAGGGTGTACACCGGTAAGGAATCCAGGATTGTTTTGGGCACTTGCCTGTCGCGGGTACTTGGGCCTCCAACACAAGTGAGGCACCATTTTTACCGGGAGACCTGGGGGAACGCTGGGTGGTGGTAAATTTTGTGAGCCCGGTGATGCCACAACTTTCCCACACCAAAATGTGTGAAAAAAGTGATTTTTTCAGCTAAAATTGAGGTTTGCAGGGGATTCTGGGTAAGGAAACGTTGGGGGATCCACGCAAGCCATACATCCCTGGAAGCCCCCGGGTGTCTAGTTTTCAGAAATGTATGGGTTTGGTAGGTTTCCCTAGATGGCCGCCGAGCACCGGGTCAAAAACTCAAGTGACCCCCTTGCAAAACCAGGTGGTTTTGCGATGGGCAATTTTGATGTCGCCTCACTACGTTTTGGGCCCTTGCCAGTCGCGGGTACTTGAGCCTCCCACACAAGTGAGGCACCATTTTTACCGGGAGCCCCAGGGGAAGGCTGGATGGTGGGAAATTTGAGTGAGCCCGGTGATGCCCCAACTTTCCCACACAAAAATGTGTGAAAAAAGTGATTTTTTCAGCTAAAATTGAGGTTTGCAGGGGATTCTGGGTAAGGAAACGTTGGTGGATCCACGCAAGCCATACCTCCCAGGAAGCCCACGGGTGTCTAGTTTTCAGAAATGTATACGTTTTCTAGGTTTCCCAAGGTGCCCACAGAGCTAGGGTTCAAAAACTACAGCTAGGCACTTTGCCAAAAAAGGGTCATTTTTCACTGCGAAATTGAGGTGTAACCACGTTGCGTTTTGCACCGTTTCCTGTCGTGGGCACTAGGCCGACCCGCACAAGTGAGTTACCGTTATTCTCGTAAGACTTTGGGGAACGCGGGGTGGGTGGAAATTTGTGGATCCACGCAGATTCCGGAACTTTCCACCACAGAAATGTGGAGAAAATATGTTTTGTTTGATAATTTTTTAGGTTTGCAAGGGATTCTGGGTAACAGACCCTGGTGGGAGGCAGTCAAGTCACCCCATCCTGGATTCTCCTGGGTGTCTAGTTTTCAAAAATGTATAGGTTTGCTAGGTTTCTCAAGGTTCCCGCAGAGCTAGGGTTCAAAAACTACAGCTAGGCACTTTGCCTATTGATTTTTGATGCATTTCTGCCTTCTAAATGAAAGACTTTGTGTAAAAAAGAAGCCATTTTGAAAAATGACCGATAATTCTCATGCTAGTATCAGTATTCCCAATTTCGAAAATGTGCAAATATGTACTGTTTCTAAACTCTATAATTTGTTCCCATTTCAGAAATACATAGGAATCTACAAACCCTGGGTACCTTTAGAATCCCCATGATGTTGGAAGAAAAGGACGCAAATTTGGCGTGGATACCTTATGTGGTCAAAAAGTTACAGGGGCCTAAGCGCGCACTATCCCAAATAGCCCAAAAAAGGCTTAGCACAGGTGGGGGGAAAGGCCTAGCAGCGACGGGGTTAAGTGGCAATCAATCTGTTTTCTTTCATTTCCTTTTTATGGCATATGTTTGCAATAAATAATGTAAAAAACACTGTAACAGCATGCCAACCCCAGACCTAATGCTTTACAATGCTTGCCTTGAGATATATTTCTGAAGTTGAGGAGAATGTTTATTTTGAACATAGTAATTTGATGTGGTTCAGTGGTTATGTCGTGAAGCCATTAGGGCACAAAGCAGAGAGCCATAGATGCACAGGTTACTGTTAGTTGTTGTTATTCGGTTATATTAACTCTGTCTTCAGGGGGTTAAGCCTGATATTTAATTTAGGCACTCAAGCTTTGGTAGTATCGCAGCAGTCTTTGATTTAGGTGATGCCATTTCCCAATGTGATTTTTATGTAGAGTGTAGTAAGAACTTCCACAGAGCCAGTCTTGATCATAGAGCATTTAATGTAGGAGAAAAACACACAGGCACCACCCAGCTAGGCCGCTCAAATGTCCCAACTACCTCAATAAACATTCTATGGAACTTTGACTCCACACCAGCGTTATGGTAAAGGTGTTGCGAGGTGGTGTGGAGTCTAAAATCCTACATTGGTTCTTGTGTAACACACAATTTGTTTTTATGGCGGTAGTTACCTTACTTGAGACTCATTTCTTTCTGATGACAGTCTGATTAGCCCCTCATTACACATTTGCTAGATGCTATAGTTCCATATAAATGGTGCTGACATTCATTGTGTACTATTAGGTAAATTCTCAATTTCATAGTTTCCCTTTTGCCTCATGCTTATGCTCTATCAGATCCATTTACCCCACTACTGTAACAAAACAATACCTCTTAGACTGCTGTAGAGTAAAACATGTCATAGTATTCCCATAATTTAACAGAGGATACACATTCAATAAAGTAATTAGCAACACCATAGGTATAGCAACTTTTGTCCTTCAAATTATGATTTTTTTTTAAACATCTTTTTATTTCACAGTGGTCAGTCAACAATACGTAGAGGATACATCACACAGTAGATCATCAAACAGTAAGTCATGGGTACAATGGTCACATCAAATATCACTTGACGGAATCATCATAACCATGTTGTAACAATCTCTCCTTCCTGTAACTGATTATCTCTGCTTAGAAAACCATTATAAGCCTGCCAATCTCCCCATATCTATTCCCATTTATGTGGGCAGCCTCTGCTTAAATATATTGTATGTTCAGCTTGCTAACACCCATTAAAATTAATTTCCCAGTCTGCCACCCAAGGTGGAGAGTTCACTCCCCAGCACCTCGCTATATTACGCTTTGCTACTACTGCGGCCAATACCGGCCATAGCTTTTTGTATCAACTATGATTATTTTTAAATAAATATTCTCGTTTTGGATTTGATTGTGCTTCCTTTTTTCTTAATGGAACTGCCTTAATTATTTAAGAGAACAGTATTTAAGAAAGCAGTGAAAGTACATCCATGTATCGCCCACCACAACTTCCCTTTTATTATTTGTGCAATACAGTGATTTCAAACTGTAATAGAAATATTTTGGCTAATTATTCTAACAGTGTTTAGTCATTGTTAAATATTGTCCCTTGACAAATAATAGTTTTAATTGCAATAATCTGGAAAGTGTGGAAAAGCAAATATAAAACTTAAAATTGTTTTTCTAGTTATTGCGCTTCAATTCCCATTTATAACACTAGAAGAGCCAATGCATATAAAGACTATCCACCTATCAGTGCAGCTCAGGTGCCTAACTATAATTTAGTTTTCAGAACATTTCAAAACTTGCAACCGCATTACACATAACTAACTTGAGACAATCTTGTAATATAAAAAGAGGAGAATAAGAATATAAATACCTTTATGACACTAGGCATATCATTCTATGTCAGGGCTCCAGAAACAAACAAACCATGCCATTTGTTGTCATTGTTTGTTAATAACATCACAATCATAATAAATTATAGTTACTAGTTATTTTGATCATTGTGCTATTCATACTGTGATTGCTTGAGTCACAATTCACTGGAAAAAGGACTATAGGTGACTACATTAAGTTCCTACTAGCATTTTCCACTTATCTCCATCCACCTTGCCCAGAAAATAGTAGCCTCCACAAATATCTAAACTATGGAATGCTTGTGAACCTCGAAGAAATTGAAAGCTATGCCACGCAAAGGGTAAATCCTTTGCAGGGAATCCATTGACTTCTCTCTAAGCTATACACGGACACAGTTCTTTATTACTGGCTTCTCCACTCTACACTGAGAAAAGGTATGGTATGTCCAAATGGAACAGCATGAGTAGGTTCTAGATCAGTAGCATAACAGCATTCACAATGATACAATATTGTTGTGTATTAAAAATATATCAAATAAAGATGTTTGTACCAAGTGACTGATGATAATTTAGCAAAGCCTGATGTTATATTCACAGAAGACACTTTTGAGAACTTTCAGATCTTAAACCATTTCTCCGAACTATTTAAGTTGGCATAAAGGCCCCAGTTTATTAAGGCTTTGAGCTGCTTTTGCATCACCAAAAGTGATGCACACTGGTGCAGTCTTGGTTTGTGATTTAGTTTCTTGTGCAAAACTTGTTTTATTCTTGAAAGGTGCCTAAAAGTAACATAACATGCTTCTTTACCTTGTGGGGTATACAATGGGTGGTACATTATGTTTTTCAATCAATCACCCATGGTTTTTAATGTAAATCTTTATGTACTAACATTTGCAGATAGGGATTTGCATCCAAAAATTCTACTTCCTCCAGGTAGGTAAACTAGTTAAGACATGTTTTTATGGAGCTAGACAGTCTCTTTATTGTGCCATTGCTCTAGTAGAGAGCAGGAGCACAGAATCTCTGTAGATATAGCACACCTTGGCTCTCTTCTCTTTATGAAACAAAGCACAGCAAATTTGGTTGTTGCATTGTCTTGCATGCTTTACTAGTAAATCTGCTGCAAGTGATCAGATGTGAGCAAATCAGTTATCACAACTTAAAGCCATGATTTTTTGTTTTTAAACAATCTTTCTTCATCTGATCTGTGCAGATTATTACACAAAATATATTTAAAATGTCAAATAATATCTGGAAATAGCAAATGGTCAATTGGGCCAAATTTATTGTTGTTCCCCCCAAAAAATAACTCACCATGGCTTTGCTTGAACCCAAACTTATCCAGGAGCTAACACTGTAAAATCCACTAGTTGTGCCTTGTCTACAGTCTTCTTGGTCTTTCTGTCAATTTACAAATGTTCACCTAAATTGATCACTGCACATGCTAATGGCTCCTGAATGTAGGAACACAGGGACTTGCAGAGATGGACCAGATTCCTACTGAATAATAACTCACCACTGTGCAGTGGACAATGCAAAAACAGTAGGTGACATCACCAATCCGCTTTTCAATTAATTGGAGGAAGAGAAGGAATCAACAGACTAGAATTGTTTTGATGCCGTTTAAAGGGTTTCTTTTCTCTTTCCAATTGACGTGAATATTGATTGACAATTTGCCAAATTTGATTAATTAATCTAGTAAAGTTATAATAATGAGGCTCAAGTGCCACTTCATCCTCTGTATCTTTATTTTGAGAAAGAACCATGATCTCTCAAGCCAAAGAATGCCTGTACTTACTGCATGAACTGATTAGCCAGAGTGAAAATATTAATTCAACACTGTTGAATGTCATAACATGCTCGTTTTTGTACAGATTTCTGTATTAAGTCAACACACCTTTATTCCCAAAAAATTGTAGCATAGTTGTGAATGCATAAATCAGTAATAGCAGCTAATAGCATGAAACATGATAGGGCAACTTCTTTCAGGTTTCTTTTACAATAAGCTAAATAAAAACGGTCCTGAAATAGAGGCTGACAACAGTTTGCTGCTTTTATATTCACATAGTGTTAGAGTAATGGTTGAAATTATGTATTTAGAACAGTATTGCAACAGAGATTTTCTCTTTTGTAAATAGTTTTTCAGCTTTTCTGTTCTTTTTTTTAGTTTAATAAAAGCTTTATTAAAGTGTAATACAAAGGTAGAGAATTATCTTTTGTATAGAATGAAAATCCAGGTTATGAAGTACTTGCAATAAATAATATTTAAAATACAGAATAGATGTACTGTATAGTACATTTATTAAGATATTATCATAATTCTGCACTTATGAAATTGCATTTTTGTGTTTTCTATTTGAAAGAAAAGGAAAAAGTAAAAGAAAGAAAAACAGAAGAAAATAGAGAAAGGAAGAAAACGGAAGAGAAAAAGAGAGGAAAAGAAAAATAAGAAAATATGTAGCACACATCTGTGCTTTTATCATATAATAAACTTTATGTCATATAATGGCTTATTCCATATAGCAACTTCATGTCATATAACAACATATCTCTTATAATAACAATGGTAAAATAGCTATGTATGATAATAAATAGGAAAGGGAGAAACAGTCAAGGGAGCTGGAAAACCATTGTAGATTCTTAGGAGGGTTTAGACTTTTTGTGTAAACAACCAATGAGTGGAGACCAAAAGAGGTCTTTATTAATCATCGGTAAGGTAGATGTAGCTGATGCTGTATCAAGTTTATGATGGGAACTAAGAAGATTCCATCTACTAGTAACATTAACATTCTTGGCATTCTTCCAGTTAGAGGTAATAACTTGAAAAGCAATGGCAAGTCACAGGTCCAGAAATGTATCTAATTTAGAGTGAACTGGCCAAGGGTGTGAGGAACTTCCCAGAAAAATGCATAGGGCATCAAAAGGGAAGTTAATGGAGCAAATAGTGGAAATAGATCTACAAACCTGCAGCTAAAAGGCTGTTATCGTTGGACATTGAAACAATATATGTATATATGTGCCAGGGAGAGTGTTACAAGACCAGTAAATAGTTTAAAGATTTGGGTTGTACTTATGCCAAGAGAGTGGGGTAATATATAATCTGTTATAAAAATAATAAAGGGTTTGAGTAGTGCTGGCATTAATCGAGGTGTGGTGTATCTTGTTCCATATTAAACCTCAAACCTTTAAAGAAAAGGAATACTGAAGATCAGAATCCCAAATTAATTCAGTTTTAGATTTGGGGCGGAATGGGGAATGTAATGTAAATATTTATATATATATATATATATATATGATGCTTCAGGCAATGACCAAAGTATAATCGAGTCAGGAGGTGAGGAGCAAGTAGGAAATTGCAATTGAATGAACATGGAAATAGCCTGCAAAAGAACACCTTTGAGAGATTCATATTTGATGACATAAGCAGAGGAAAGATCAAATTTAGGTTGAATTTCCAAAAACGAAAGAGGAGTCATATCACACAATAATTGTTTGATTTGAATGATGCCTTTAAGAATGTATGACGTTACAATGCATACATTTACAACGCATGCCTTTACAATGCAGTTTTTACATTGCAACATCCTTTACAACGCACACATTTACATCGCATGCCACTACAACAAATTTGTTGAAACTACACTTACAACGCATTCCATTACATCGCATCATACCTTTACAATCCATACCATTACAACGCATACCATTACATTGCATTTAAGCTAAGTGTTGGATATGTGTAGGGGTAAAAATTACTATTCTAACTCCAAGGGGTGCAACAGAAGGGTAGGTGTTGGATAGTGTAAGGGTAAAAATTACTATTCTAACTCCAGGGGGTGCAACAGTAGGGTAAGTGTTGGATAGTGTAGGGGTATACATTACTATTCTAACTCCAGGGGAAGCAACAGTAGGGTAAGTTTTGGATAGTGTAGGGGTACTATGCGTTGTAATGACATGCAATTTAATGCCTGTGTTGTAGTGACATGCGTGGTAGTGTCATGCTTTGTAGTGACATGCAATGTAATGGCTGCGTTGTAGTGAAATGCGTTGTAAAGGATGTTGCGATGTAATGACTGCGTTGTAAATGTAGTTCGAAGTAATGACTGCATTGTAAAGGTTGTTTCCCTGCCTTTAAGAATCCATTTCTTCCAATAAATAGTGCAATTTGAAATTTTGATGGATTTACTATGCTGTGTAGAGGATTCCCGGGATTCTTGTATCGGGGGCATGGGTCGTGTAAGAATACAGGAAGATACTATAATAGAATATTTATTAGATGGAGCTGAAAAAGCCCAAGGAGGTTTCGAAAAAATGTGCTTAAGAATAAAAAAGGAAAAGATGACACAAGTGAATCTTCCAGTCTATGCCAAATATTATTAGGTGGAGAATCTGTGTCTCTTATACAGGGTTGCACTTGCTTTAGAACAAAAGTGGTTTTGTATTGTTGAAAGTTTGGAAGAGGTATGTCACCCAATTCTTTGGGTTTACAGAGAAATATTAAAGAAATGCGCGTTTTTTCCCATTCCATAAAAACACGGCAAGCATTTTATTTAGTAACTTTAACATTTTTAAAGGAAGTTTATTAGGTAGCATGGACAGGTAAAACATTTATGACATGTAAAAGCATCATCTTTATAGTGGCCAACCTGCCCTACCAAGACAAATATAAAGGAGACCATTTCCCCGTCATTTGATGGACTTTATGTTGGAAATCATCTTAGTTTATCTGAATTGTCTTTGCTATGGAGTTAGAATATTTAAGTGCCAAACATTTAATAAAAGTTGGAGACCATTCAAGCCCAATGCCATTAAACATATCCTTCCGATAATACTTATTAAGGGGAAGTACCTCAAAGTTTGAAAAATTCAATTTATATCCAGATAACGTGGAATAAGAAGAATATAATATAGCTATATATTTGAGAAAAGTTGGACTAAAACCATGACATTTCATGGCCCGCATCATACATTTCCAATTGACACGGTCAGAAGCCTTTTTGGCATTCAAAGTTACAGCAACTATAGAAGTTTTGTTAGCAGAGGCCATATGTAAAATATATAGAAACACCCTAGAGTCAGGTGTCTTCCTTTTACAAATCCAGTTCGCTCAAATCCAACCATATCTGAAATAGGAGGCAAAATCCTAATAGATAAAATCTTGGCAAAAAGTTTACAATCTAAGTTAATGAGGGAGATGGGTCTATAATTGGCACACGAGGAAAGATCTTTATCGTTTTTAGGAATTAAATTAGCCTCCAAAAAAGTAACTTTAGCTTTGTCTTGCGAGAGAAAACACTGATATTAGGTGAGTAAGTGCAGGAGTAAAAGATGTGAAAAACAGGAATAAAATTCAACAGAAAAACCATCCAGACCCGGTACTTTATCTTTGGGTAGTGCATTTTTAGTTCAGAAATTAAAATAGGTTCTTCTAGAAAAGAAAGATACTGTACCTGCTACTGTCTTGGTGGGAGATAGTGAAAATAGGAATCTAATGTCTCATCTGTGGGAAAGTGATCTGGAGTGTAAAGATTTGTATAATAATCAGAAAAACACTCAGAATTTCATTGTTTTTAACATGAGGAGTCGTGCTTTCATTTATAATCTTTACAATTTTTTAACTTTTGAGATTTAACCTTCAGGTATTTGGCAAATAATTTGCTGGCCTTATTTTGTCCACCATGAAACTTGGAATTAATTTTTAACAATGTTCCGGCGGCTTCCTCTGTTGACTTTTTATTGAATTCAAATTTGGCATTCATTAAACGTTGTAATACCTCATCATTCTTGGTTGTGAAAAATTCATGCTCTAATTGCTTAATAGATTGAAGCAGTAGTGAGGATTCATTAGCTGCTTTTTTCTTTTTAGCCATGACATAATTAATTATATGAGCCTGGGCAGAAGCTTTAAAGGCATCCCAGACCGTATGAAATGGAATATCAGGTGTGATATTATGCAAAAAAAACTCTTGTAGAAAACATTCTAAATTCTGCACAAATTCTTAATCTTTCAATAAACTATTGTTGAAGCGCCATCTATTCGGTTTAGAGGTCCCAGGGAATAAATCCAAATCAATTATAACCGGAGCGTGATCTAAAATTAATATTGACCAAATATCAGCATGTTTAAGTGTAGCAACTGGGGGAGGATGAAAGAAAGAAATAATCAAATCTGGATTGGGATTTATGACTAGGTGAATAAAAGGTGTATTCCAGTATGTCGGGAGAGTACAGCCTCCAGGCATCAACTAAACCTCTGGAGTGAATAAATCGTGTAAATGCTTTCTGCATTTTGTTAGGAACATATTTAACTTGGGATTTTCTACACAAAAAAAGGTCTACAATCTGGTTAAAATCACCGCCTACTACTGGATTTGCATTCGAACATGAGCATAACATAACTGACATTTGTTCCCAAAATTGCACATCAATACCAGGAGGACCATAAATATTGAGAATGGAAATAGGTGTGTGAAGAATAGTAGCATGTATTAATACCCATCTCCCCTCCACATCTCTTTCCTCCCTCTCCATTACCATATATTATTGCTATTTGTAAACCAGTATAATAATCCCATTTTTGCGGTCAAATGCTGGAGAACAAAAAACCTGACCAACCCAATTCTTACGCAATGAGTTTAGATCTTTGTCAAGTAAATGTGTCTCATGTAGTAGGGCAATAGTACATTTAAGATGTGCTAAGTGAGTGAGAACTGTTTTTTAAAAGGATTACGCAAGCCCTCGACATTACAAGAAATAACTTTACCAGCATTTACCATTCCAATACAATAACATACATATTGAACTATTATAGCCATAAAAAGGAACCAAAACAACAAACCGTCTGAATATAAATATCTCAAGAAATCATCTAAAATTCATATTCAATGAAGATCTAGAATGCATAATGAGACCAAGGAAAAAAGAAACAAGATAGGAAAGAAAAAGAGGGAAAAGAAATGAAAGTGAGAAAAGGAACAATGAATCTGGTAGAGACGATGGAGATGACAAAAAGCCAAGAGGCTTCAGTCATGAAGAGAGTAGGACACAATCAGTGTGAGGAGAATATGAAGGAGGAGTGGAGAAGTGCACAACTGAAGACAGACAACAAGCCAAAATCAAATTAGATTGGACAACAATAATCATGGGAACAATCATTAGAATAGAAAATGAAACAGAGAATATAAAGAAAAAGTCAGCAGTTATTCATATGAATGAGTCCAATAAGACAACAATACAAATATATCAACAAATAGGAATGCAAAGCACAGAAAAGACCAATAAATACCACTTACCAAGACATGAGGATAATATGGAACAGTAGGTCTAGGAAGTGAGTTACTTGGGAGGGAATCCAGACTAGATAGCAAACAGCTGCAGCTGCAAATGAGAATAAATAAATAGCAAAGGTAAATAATTGGACTAGTTAACTAAAAATAGCAACAATATCACAAGCACCATTAACAATAAACATGTTATCCTTAATGTTGCTAGAGTTAACTCCCTGAGTAATAAATACATTCAATAAAGAAAAGAGTCCAAAAGTACAAGCACATAACAGGTTAAGACACACTTAACAGAAAGTTCAAGGCTTTCCAAGATCCTCCCTTGTGTTGAAAAAATACATTTCTTCAGGTCTTCTGGACAGTCAAATGAGAAAGTTTGTTCTTTATACTTAACTTTAAAGAAGCATGGGTGCGCAAGACCATAGCTCGCATTCATGGATCTTAGAGTAGGACGGAAGGATAAAAACTCCCTCGAACGAGCGGCAATTGTTCATGCTACATCGTGGGAGATAAATACTCTCTGACCAGACCATAACATTTGTTTGCTTTGCTTGGCCACCGATAACACCATAAGTAGCTCAATATATTTCAGAAAGAGAGCAATTATTCCTCTAGAGTGGACAGGTTTTGAAGTACCGACAGGTTAAGGGCCAATACGGTGTGTGCATTGTAGATTGAGATGTGTTCCTTCCCTAAGGCCCACCAATTTAGGAATGTGGACAGCAAAAAAGGTAGGCATGTCTGACACCTTAGCTCCTTCCAGAATGCCATAAATTCCGAAATTGTTGCGCCTCTTCCGAGGGCTATCTCTTTAGTCATAACGCCAATTTTGGTGGTGGCATCCTGCACTTCACTGATCCGTTGTTCAATACCTGACACTCTGGACTCCAGAGTAGACCACTTCCTTCTCTACGTTGAAGTGTGACGTTAGTCTCCATAACAAAAGGCTTCAAATGCTTAATTTCCTCCATGAGATCTTCCAAAGACAAAGGTAAAGGAGACTTTGTAGGGGATCCAGGATCTTTTTTTTATACTTGGTAGGAGCATTTGAATCCTTGTGAACAAAGGGCATGTTTGTGGGTGAGGTGGCAGCCTTCAAACTAGAGGGAGGAGAGGGCTCCATAAGCACGAAGAGAGTACTGCAAAAAATACCATAGAGAAGACTCAATGCCCCACACTGAAAAATATCTGTAGGATGTGCGTTATTCAGTTATGTCAAATGCGGCACCAAAAAGTAGGAGACTGTGCAAAATAAGTTAGTGTGGAAGGAATGAATGACAAAAATAGCCCAGACTATTAGCTCACTGCTCAAAAGAAAAAAATAAAGAAGAGGTTCACATGTAATAATATATCATTTGGATTACTGATACTCTGTATCCTCACAGCTTGCCATGGGTGACAGGATATAAATACAATGCCATTGGTGCTTGTTTATCTAGTGTGCCCGCATTCCCAGTTAATTAGCACTCTTATATGTGCAACTATGGGTTGAAAAAGATCAACAATGAGCTACTCTGCTTCCTAAATGCAAAGGGAGATATAGAAGACACAATTGAGAAAGGAAGCTGACTCAGACACGCTCCTTATTACACAAAATGTCGGCCGCTACCGCCGAGGCTGAGGTGCATGACGCGGAAGTTAGCTTAAAAAAAGCCATAAAAGAAAAATACCTGCTCTCCCCGCATTAATGCACCGGTTCCTCAAGGCATAGTGCTTTTCCACATGAACCGCTGCCCGTAATGTAGGAGAGTCCCCAATGACGAGCGGAGCTTCACGGACCTGTGGCCATCTTGCGGGTGGTTCGACCACGCCCCACAGCTTTTCTGTTCTTGAACTGAACCTTCATCAAAGATGTGAGTGACAAGAGAACTTTACAGGAGCATGCCTCTGATCGGGAGGGCTTACAAAACATATCAACAAACCTGAGGGATGTCAGAACGCAAGATGACTGGATAGGGGAGATTGGGTAGAAACCCAGTTGTTAAGGAAATGGGATGGTTGTCAATATTTAATAGGATCCTTTTGGAGGGTTATGCTTTGGCACACCTATGTATACATTTGATGGGTACCCACCCTTCTCTCTGCCCTGTAAGATCAAGCCCAGAACCTATGATGGTCAGGAAACAATGACTGCTCAGCGTCTTGTGAATAACATTGATTGTTCTCACATGAAAGTACTTGTCGGGGCAGTTATCACTGACATTAATGCTCACTAAGTGATAATCCATATTTTCCAACTTGCTCCTGTGAGGACCCATACGTGTAATGTGACCTCACCGAATGCAATCAATGTTCTGGGAAGCATTCTAAGGAATTATTCCCTTTTCCATGGACTTCTTTGGGGTTAGGTTTCAGTTTATTTCTCAGAAAGGCTTCTGCTGCCATGTGAGCTGCTCACTTGATTGCCCACCCGCTGTAGCAGCAAGGGTGGGCTCCTAGTTGAGCACCTAGAAGCACTCTTCAATATGCAGAGGCTGGCTTTCAGAAGGGAAGCCTGGCGGGGTACTGAGCTGTCTCACCACACGGGTGGCGAATGGGCAGTGCTGCCTTCATCTTGTCTCTCCTGCACCTGCAGCTGGGCAAGCATTGGAATAGTTGTGTGTGACGTTTGGCAGTAGATTACTAGGCTCACACATTGATGTGAAACACAGCTATCTGCAAGATGTAGTATGAATTCCAGGACAATTTGATCATTGAAACTTGAAACGCAATTTGCAGCCCTGGGCTCCTCCCATGGCTATGACTGTCTGAGGGTTGCTTGAACATCAATCACCTTGGAGTTCTTCCAGTGCAAGGCTGTCACAAGAGTTTCCGCTCCCTTTGTTCCCACAAGGTCAGAACCCCGATCCTGGAAGGTTAAGATGTTGCACTACTCCTGTGCAAATGTGGGCCCTGGGATTCTGGACCACGGCAGTCCCGCCAAGCGTATTGCGGCCTCCTAACTGTCGCAACATCGTCAAGGAACGGTGGCTCCCTGGCAGCTGTGGTGGGGCAATGGCAGTCTGAGCGCCCTAATTGCAATAGGGTGGACTGCCACCACCGCTTCGCACGTGGACCACCAGACTCACAATTAGGCCCTAATAGCATTCCTTGGGAATTACCTGGGTTGGGGTCTGCACTTAAGACAACATATATAGATGCTGGCCAAACAAGAGAGTAGAGAATGTATTCTCTCCTAGGAAACACCTCAGATCATCAGCTGCTCATCCAGTTTGTACCACTGCTTCCTGTGACTTTTAGCTTGCCCTATATTTCATCGAGTAAGAATTCTAAAACACTTGAATTCAGTACTCACTCCTTTCAGCTGCCAACATGTCTGTATGGGGAACCAAGCTTACTCAATGAAGAACTATGCTTGATGCATGTCTGTGAATCTCTTTGGTGCAATTGTGTGAATCTGTGCACCCACACAACTACAATCAAAAATATCTATACTCATAACACTCTTTGTTCTGAATACTGTTGTGAGTGATGGCACTAGGTGATGATGTCCTCATATTTACTCCCAGTGATCACCTGAGGTTTCTGGATATAGCACTGGATGTAAGACTGCATATTATGGTGGAAGATTGATGTTGCCTGAAGGATCCACAATGGCATACTATTCACACTATATAATATCAATTAATGGCAGTTAATCCTATTTTGTGTAATTCAAACAACTCCATCATAGTCATTGATTGTGAGCAGACCCAAGACATTTTTAGAACATGGTAAATACCAACACTGAAAGATGCAATATTTGCTGGGTGTGGTAAATACCTCCTATTCGATGTTTCAATGTGAAAATGGGAATAACGTCAAATTTAGTCATTCTCGCACCAACTCTCCTACGTACTGGATGTACGGATGGCTTTGCGCATGGATCTGAATTTACCAATCCACATGTAAATGGGGACTTAGTGGTCCTCTAATCCACTCTTTGTTTTTAAAAAACTTCACAAAGTTCTTGAAGTTTACAAACATTACTGAGGAAAAAGCTTCAAATATTTGCACACATCGAGTTAAGGAAATCTTTTTTTTTGTTTAATAATTTTTGTTAGGTGTTTAGGAAAAGAGAAACATTATTAATCAAATGAACACATTCTGAATAAAATATAACAATTAATATATAAGAGAAAAACATGAGCAAATAATTCAAAAGATAAAAAGAGGTGAAGAAAGAAAGAAAATAAGAAGAAAGAACGATAGAGAGGAGAAGAAGAAAAGAAAGAAAGAAAGAGAGAAAAAGGAATAAAAGACAGTTAGAAATTAAGAGAAAGTAAGAAATTAAGATGCAGGTGCATGTGTAGAAAGATAAGAAGTAAAAGGTAGCCAAAGTTGGTAAGATTTAATTGTCTGAGAAAGAGTAAGAGAAGAAACAGTAGCAATTCTGTGTTCGTCACAAATAATGTTAATAATGATAATTTAGAGTTATCTTTCCAACAGGACAGAATCACTTTAAATGCTAGTGCAATAAATAACTCAAACAGCAAAGAAATAATATTAGAAACATCAAAATCAGGTGAGGAGGAACCTAGAAAACATTTTGTATTGATAATGGAATATTACAATGAAATATTTTCATACATTTACACCAAATAGATTGCCAGAACTACAATACATTAGAACAGTAATAAAGTTGATGAATTAAAGTCCCAGTAGACTCAGAACATGACCAACATAGAGACGAGGAAGTAGGGGAAAACTTATAAATAGAGGCAGCCTTAGGCCTATGTTCCTGAGAAACACTGTATAACGGTGAGGGTGAAGTGAGGAAGGGAGAAGCTAAAGGGAAATTGTTAGAAGATAAATAAGACTGCAAAGCTGTTGATATTAAAAGATACTAATTGAAAAATGAATCAGGTAAATTATATTGTAATTGTAATTCATGGAAGGGAATAAAAGAATTATGTTGGATTAATTGATGAATAAAAATAATTCCCTTCTCCTTCCAGTGTTTGTAATAAAATGATTTACGTATATATTTGATACATTTATTATACCAATAGTGGAGGACAAAAAACATTGATATGAATCAAGACCATCAGAAAAAATATTATATAATAATTGTTGGGAGTATTTTAAAATAGGAATGTCTGATATGAAGGTGCAATTAGACATATATTATATTTCAAAAAGAAAAATCTTTTATTAGGGAACGCTCAAAAACAATCCAACGAGGGATAGGGATATCAGCAAAATCATAAGTTAAGGCAAAAAATTGACGAATTAAAAATGCAGAATGATAGGATTTAAAATCAGGAAAACGCACACCACCTTTCGTTTTGGGACGTTTAAGTTTCATAAGAGCAATGTGGGGGTGTTTGTTATTCCATAAAAACTTTGTACAAATAGAATTAATCTGTGAAAAATATGAAACAGGGATCCAAAAAGGTAACATGGATAATATATATAAGGACATGGGCACAATCATCATTGTAATAGTATCTAATCTACCCCACCATGACAAATGAAGAGGGGACCAAGAAAGAAGGAGTGACTGTATTTTGGTAGTTAGTGCATTAAACGTGTAACTAATTGTGGTAGGTAAGGTAGAAGAAAACCAAATATCAAGGTATTTAATTTTTGCGGGACACCAGGTAAAATTAGTATTATTAAACATATATTGATTGCAGAGAGAGTTCAAGGGTAAGACTTCTGTCTTAGAAAAATTCAGTTTATATCCAGAGATACTGGAATAAAACTGAACCTCATCCAAAAAGGGAGGTATTGGGATTAGACATATATACCAGAATATCATCAGCGTATGCTGTTAATTTAGTTGCTATAGAATTATGTGTAAAGCCATAAATAAGTGAATTAACTCGAATGCACTCAAGGAAAGGTTCAAGACATAAAACAAATAACAAGGGTGAGAGGGGGCAACCCTGATGTGTACCTCTATATAAAGGAAAGAATTTAGAAAAATGGTTATTTACAAAAATACTAGCAGAGGGAAAAGAATATAACATTTTAACATAAGAAATAAAATTTGGACCAAAACCAAACCATTGAAGTGTATTAAATATAAATTGCCAATTTATACAATCAAAAGCCTTCTCGGCATCTAGGGAGAATGCTGCAAGTGGAGATTTGTACTCCCTCCCGAAGGAGATAACAGTAGCAAACAGGCCAATCTGCCCTTAACAAAAACCAGCTTGATCTGTTTTAACCAATAATGTTCTAATATTCTCGAGTCGGGAGGCAAGGATTTTAGCAAATATCTTACAATCATAATTAATGAATGAAATGGGACAATAATTTTTACAGAGGGAATGGTCTTTATCAGGTTTGGGAATTAGGAAAATCAGGGCCTCCATAAATGAGCCAGAAGCTTTAGAATCAGCAAGAAATTAGTTGAAAAGGGCCAGAAGTTTGGGAGCAAAAATAGAGGAAAAAGTAAAAAACAATTCAACAGAAAAACCATCAGGACTGGTGCTTTAGATTTTTTTTAAGGATTTAATAGCATCCGTTATTTCTTGAAGAGTAACTTCTCTTTCTAGTAATGCAAATTCATCAGGAAGAGAAGGGGCTTTAGGGCGGCCCAAAAAACAGATGTGTAAATTTTGATTAGAGGGATTCGTATCCTCAAAATATAATGATTGGTAATAATCATGGAAAGAAGTAGCAATATTATCATCAGAGGATGCTAAATTATTAGTGGATTCATTTACAATAGGACCAATAAGTTTACATTCAGATTTAATTTTTAAGTAGTTGTCCAGCATCTTGCCAGCTTGATACTTAGACTTAATTTTAAGAAGGACATTACATGCATCAATTGTAGCAAGCTTGTTAAGAGCAGATTTGGCCTTAATTAATTCATGAAGAACAGAGGGAGAGCTAGAGGTAAAATAATTATGTTCCAGTAGTTTGAGTTGTTGTAGTAAAGTTGTATACTTGGCCTTAGCGTTTATTTTCTTTTTTGTTGAATATGCAATAGGAAAGGCATGGAAGGAGGCCTTAAAGGCATCCCAGTTATTAGGAATGGAAGTGTCCAAAGGATTATTAATAGTAAAAAACTTGTTAATAAAAGTAGAAGCATCAGTTACAAAAGCAGTGTCTGTTAACAAAAAATTATTACGTTTCCAACGACCAAATTTAGGAGAACTCAGGGAAAGGTCAAGAACAGAAATAACGGGAGCATGATCAGAGATTAAACTAGATCTAAATTCAGAGGATTGAATAGATGGGAGTAAGGGTTTGCTAACCAAAATATAATCAATTCTAGAATGAGTATGATAAACATTAGGAAAAAAAGTAAATTGAATCAGGGTTACAGGTCTTCCAAACATCATGTAATGAACGTGAGGCAATGGCAGATTGAAATGATTTATGGGTTTTATCAGGATTAAATTTACATTTGGATTGTCTATCTGAGAATGGGTCCAACCATTGGTTAAAATCCCCAGCAACAACAATATTTGGGCTATCAATTGAGGAAAGTAAAATCTTAATACTATTCCAAAAGTCAGGGTCTGGTTTAACAGGGCCGTAAATATACAATAAGACAAGTTCTTTATTTTGAATAACAACTTTTGCCATAACCCAGCGTCCATCACTATCATATTACATGGATAAAATTTGTACATGTATCGATTCATGAAATAGTATAGCAACACCACCCTTCCGATTAGAGGCTGGAGAATAAACAACTTGACCCACCCATTGTCTTTTCAATTTAAGCGATTCTATATCATTACAATGCGTTTCTTGAATAAATGAAACATGAGAATTCAGTTTAGACAAATGAGAAAGTACCTTTTATCTTTTGACCGAGTTTCCAAGACCACAAACATTCCACGTGACAACATTACACATACTGGAATGAGGGGAGGGTATGTTATGTTATGTTATGTTATGTTATGTTATGTTATCTGGAGTTTTATTAAGCACTCAGCTACTCAGGCAGAGTGTCCCAGGGTAACACATGGATGAAGATGATACACCTTCAGGAGAACAACTGGAAGCAGAAAAACACCACTTATTAAATGAATACAAAAATCAAAATGTAAGACAACAAATACCAACAACAGGCACATGCATCAAGCAACATATTTTCAAAAAGAGAAAAGAAACAGAAAAGAATAGATGAAGAAAAAAGGATATGAAGGAAAAAACGTAGATCAAGGAAAGATATCCAGATCTAAGAAAAAGAGTGAACGAAATAAGCATGGAGCATAACTGCACCAAGAACAGATGGAACAGCAGAGGAGCAAAATTAAGAAATACAAGAAGTAACAGCCATAAGAAATCTATTTAGAGAGAGATAAGGGAGAGAAATTAAAGATATTGAGTAGAACTATCCATAGAAGATGATGAGAGACTGAGCAAGAAAGACCTCAAATGAGCGGGAAGAGCCATTATGAGTAATTTTACACAAGCAAGGATGTAAAATGCCATAACGAATGTTTAACTGTCTCATCTGAGGACGAAGTGCGAGAAATTCCTGCCTTCTTGCATTGGTGGCGTTGGAGATATCCTGAGAGAGAAAAATGGTGTGATCAGCCCAAACATGTCGACGTTTCACCTTTGCTGCCTGTAAGACACGCATAGGGTCTGTGAATTCCAAAAATAGCATTATAATTCCTCTAGGTCAAACAGAGTTCAGTTAAAGATGACCCAAGCAATGAGCATGTTGGATATTCAGTGAAGGCTCTAGAGGAAGATCAAGGAGCTCTGACAGAATTTTTTTAAGAAAAAGGAGAATGTCAGGACATTCCAAATTTTCTGGTAAGCCATAAAGACGGAGATTATTTCATCTATTGCGATTTTCAAGATCCTCAATGTGAAGCTTAAGACGCTGAATCTCTTGCTCCAGAATAGAAATTTTAGTAGAGACATCATGTAGATCACTAAGACGTTGCTCCATATCAAATACCTTTGCTTCCTTTGTAATCCATCTATCTTCAATTTGCAGGAGTTTCTCCTTGGTAGTGGACATAAAGGCATTCAGCCCCCTCACCTCGTCAAGAATAGAATCAAGAACAGGGTTATGTGACAACAAAATGGGTGAAGGGGGATCATTCTTTGCCCTTTTAGGTTTTGTGCCAGAAGAAGAAGCTTTAACATGAGAGGAGTTGTCACTGGCCATCGTGGAACGTAGAGAAGGACGAAAAATCACTTTTAATGGAGACATCAATTTGCCATAAGCAGAGAGTAAATTTTCCTTCTCTGTAGGAGACTTAAAGAGGACAGCAGTAGGTTTAAAGTAATGAGTAAGCGTTCATGTGAAGACACTGCTGACCCCCCAATAAAAGCTCTCAATATGGCCAAACATAGTAAAAATTAATTGAGGATACGATATCAGCAAAAGTCATGGAAGCACACTCATGAGGGAATGGCAAGAGATAGACATCTCCAAAACAGCAAGAAAAAATAGTCAATTATGCATATTTTTGCAGGATTAGAGTGTGCCAGTAAAAAGATAGAAAAAGAAAAAAAATAATTTTGTGGAAACGTTGCCGAGTGCAACATACTAAAGTGCCAGTTTTACCTTAGTAGGAGGTCTAAGACGATGAGCGGCAGGCACAAAATGGCGGCAGCTCGTGTAGAAGTGAGGAAGAAACCACCGTCTCCGTAATGAGCTCAAGCAGGAGCGGACGAGATAGAGAAACGGCTCCAGCAGTTGCTCCAGTAGATCGGAATCATCAGGAAGGCTTCCATTTCTCTAGAGCGCCGAAAATAACGGCTGAAAACAGTTAGTGAGCTCAGGGATCTAGCGGAGCTCAGCACAAAGCCGCCATCTTGCGTCGACGCAAGACCACGCCCCCGAGTTAAGGAAATCTTGTTTTCCTGGTGATCCTACTTGTCAATGGTTTAGTAGCAATTCAGCTAGAACTCATTTAAAATTCTCTAGCCTTTCTTTGAACTCACTTGGAGGCTTTTTTAGAGTCAAAAACCCTGGAATTATCAGAAGAGAGTTCAGAGTTTTGAAAGTAAAGAACATTCATAAAATCTTCTCATTGCCTATAGGTTAATCGGCATCCAACTTTAACACTGCCCCAGATATTTCACTTTGTTTTATTTTCATGTTGGACCGATTTTGTTTTCAAATTGAAATAATTATTACAGGCAGCGGAGAAAATGGATGTAAAAGGTAAAGCCATGGAAACCCATGACCAAGCTTATGGCAGACTACCCCCAGGTATGAGGGAGAAAATCAGTATTTTTATGCATGTGTGTGTGTGGGTGTGTGGTTGTGTGTGTGTGTGTGTATGTGTGTGTGAGAATTGCTGTTTTTTAAAGCATATTCACACAGCTGCCCCGCTCAGCACAGCTGTGCTCACCAGTTGTTGAGTGTACGGCATAGCCTCGGGATTGGCCTCAAGCCAAACACCCCATTGGTGACAAAACCCCGCTGCCCATGACCTTTGGACATGGGCGTCTAGGGATTGGCTGCAGGGCCTAGCAAGTGGCCAGACTCTGCACCCAACCCTTCCAGGTAGTCAACCTGCTGCCCAACAACTTCACAGCCAGCCAATCCCCCACCATGCAAAGCCTTCAGCATTCAGCCACACCCTGCTCCCATCCTCTATTGGCGGCTGACAAACCCTGGTCTGCCAACCACCCACCCCACATTTTTTATGTTTATTTTATTTACTCCACCTATACCGCTGCTCTGGAATTACCATGCCACAGGACAGTTCAAGAATCAATTACTGAAGTGTGCACAGTCCCATGGTACCAGAAGTGACTCTTGCAAGGCAGCTCCCACAGGAGGCTTGTGGTATCTCACGGAAAGGAGTTGCTGGGTCCCACTGGAGAACCATGGTACTCACAACACAGAAAATAAAAATAAAACATTTTGGCTTCTGAGGGGGTTCCTCTGGATCCCTGGCAGAATTGCTTAGGGTCAGAATACCCCAGCCCTGCCCCCTTTTTTTAACTTTAAGTATAGCTAATGGCTCCCCATAATGGGGATGCCAATCAAATCACTCTCACATGCAGGATGTGGGACCAAATTATCAAATGGGTGAAAAAATTCCCAGAAAGAAGGATTTTTGTGATATGGTGAAAATCTGTTCAGCTGTTACAGAGAAATTAAACTTCAACATGTATAGATATCTAGCAACACTGTACTACAGAGGGAGTACCAAAGTACTGGTACTGGATGTTCCCACAGGACTGGTAAGTAAATTTTGCAGCCGCCATTTTAGGACTCGAAGACTTGCCGAATATGAAAGATAGCTCACAGACTATAATTATATTCCTAGTATGGTGCTAGTATGTACGAATAGTTTCTGATAGCGTCCATAATATTGGTTCCCGTCAAACTAATATGAAATATGGCTCTGCAATGCCAGTAAGTAATCTATCCTTTGGAATCCGATTTTCAGGATGATCTTGTTTCCTGCAATAGGGCACCTGCTGGAATTGATTTATGCATCGCGATGTCAGCATCAGGTTGCGCAATCAGGCCAGCGTTTGTACGTAATTACTGACAGTAATCGGAAGCAATGACTGAGCAATGTGCAGCACCTGAAACCATTATAGAGACCATTGCTAATTTCCCATTGGATCACGGGACTGAGACGATAGGGAGACAGACCTTTTTTTGTCTGCACACATTTTCGTAATTTTGCAATTTAGTAAGCTGTAAAATGTAGCAAAATAAGCGTGTGCCAAATGGATATTTTCCGCTACACTGGAGAAAACAAGCCTAAACAGATTACACGTTAGCAATTATCTCCTCTTCAGCGCTCATGCTTTTCAGTGCACTTGTGTCTGAATGTTTTCTTGTTTTGTGATTTTGAATTGCCGCATCCTTTAGCATCAATGCATTTTGTACCATCGGCAAAATAAGTTGCCTAGAATACCGAGGTGCTCAATGTATCCCAAAAACAATACAGATTGGAATGTACAGATGCCATAATAGAGTCTATTGCAAGGTGATTTAAATTCCTGAAACATTTATTGTCATTTCGCTGGTCATTTCTACCCAACTAGTTTTACTTCAAAAACTGAATATCGTTCAGTTTCATTTATTTTATTAATATTCTATAATGTGATTCATGTGCTGGATTAGAATGTGTTTTATTATTATACATTTGTACGTTTACAGAAGAAAGTATTGTCTCTGATTCTAAAGACACCAATAATCTGAGAAATCTATGGTGGAGCTATCACATGAGTGTGTGTACACATTAAGGGCCAGATTTATAAGGACATATGTACAAACACATTTTTCCAAAGACACAGAATGGGTAAAACCCTTTGATACATCAGGCCCATAGTTCTTTAATGCAGTGCAGCACAGCAAGCCACTAGTCATGAAAATGAAAGGGCATGTATGCACATTCCTGTCCTTTCCTAGCTCTGGTGCACTTTTGGATGCCTAGCGCTAACGCAGGCACTCATTTGTCATGGTGCAATGGTTCCTCCGTTGCATGCAGGATTGTTTTAGTGCACGAAGGGACACCTTCCTGCAAAAAAACAATCCTGAGAGGCATTTCCTTTTTCTATGTGTGTTATAGAATGCAGCACACATAGAAAGAGGAAAAAAGGAGGAGAAATTAAGATATTTCTTCGATCAATGCTGGGCAACCTGTAACTGCTACCACAGCTACCGCTGATTCCGACCGCTGTGTACCGCCCCTCCTCGCCGGACCCGCTTCGCGGGTCCCGCTTCGCGGAAACACAGCGGCTACAACACTTCAAAGGGCTTCTTCCGACCGGCAGGGCTGCGAGGGTAGAGCGGAGGACTCGACGGACCAGGAGTCCCCGCGCGCCCGTTACCAGCTGGGCTCCTCTCCCTGCCGGCCCCGCCCCCAAACGCCGGTAAAGTCAAAAGGCAGCTGAGCCTTACCTCAGGTGGATTCCTTCGATCAATGCTGGGCAACCTGTAACTGCTACCACAGCTACCGCTGATTCCGACCGCTGTGTACCGCCCCTCCTCGCCGGACCCGCTTCGCGGGTCCCGCTTCGCGGAAACACAGCGGCTGCAACACTTCAAAGGGCTTCTTCCGACCGGCAGGGCTGCGAGGGTAGAGCGGAGGACTCGACGGACCAGGAGTCCCCGCGCGCCCGTTACCAGCTGGGCTCCTCTCCCTGCCGGCCCCGCCCCCAAACGCCGGTAAAGTCAAAAGGCAGCTGAGCCTTACCTCAGGTGGATTCCTTCGATCAATGCTGGGCAACCTGTAACTGCTACCACAGCTACCGCTGATTCCGACCGCTGTGTACCGCCCCTCCTCGCCGGACCCGCTTCGTGGGTCCCGCTTCGTGGAAACACAGCGGCTGCAACACTTCAAAGGGCTTCTTCCGACCGGCAGGGCTGCGAGGGTAGAGCGGAGGACTCGACGGACCAGGAGTCCCCGTGCGCCCGTTACCAGCTGGGCTCCTCTCCCTGCCGGCCCCGCCCCCAAACGCCGGTAAAGTCAAAAGGCAGCTGAGCCTTACCTCAGGTGGATTCCTTCGATCAATGCTGGGCAACCTGTAACTGCTACCACAGCTACCGCTGATTCCGACCGCTGTGTACCGCCCCTCCTCGCCGGACCCGCTTCGCGGGTCCCGCTTCGCGGAAACACAGCGGCTGCAACACTTCAAAGGGCTTCTTCCGACCGGCAGGGCTGCGAGGGTAGAGCGGAGGACTCGACGGACCAGGAGTCCCCGCGCGCCCGTTACCAGCTGGGCTCCTCTCCCTGCCGGCCCCGCCCCCAAACGCCGGTAAAGTCAAAAGGCAGCTGAGCCTTACCTCAGGTGGATTCCTTCGATCAATGCTGGGCAACCTGTAACTGCTACCACAGCTACCGCTGATTCCGACCGCTGTGTACCGCCCCTCCTCGCCGGACCCGCTTCGCGGATCCCGCTTCGCGGAAACACAGCGGCTGCAACACTTCAAAGGGCTTCTTCCGACCGGCAGGGCTGCGAGGGTAGAGCGGAGGACTCGACGGACCAGGAGTCCCCGCGCGCCCGTTACCAGCTGGGCTCCTCTCCCTGCCGGCCCCGCCCCCAAACGCCGGTAAAGTCAAAAGGCAGCTGAGCCTTACCTCAGGTGGATTCCTTCGATCAATGCTGGGCAACCTGTAACTGCTACCACAGCTACCGCTGATTCCGACCGCTGTATACCGCCCCTCCTCGCCGGACCCGCTTCGCGGGTCCCACTTCGCGGAAACACAGCGGCTGCAACACTTCAAAGGGCTTCTTCCGACCGGCAGGGCTGCGAGGGTAGAGCGGAGGACTCGACGGACCAGGAGTCCCCGCGCGCCCGTTACCAGCTGGGCTCCTCTCCCTGCCGGCCCCGCCCCCAAACGCCGGTAAAGTCAAAAGGCAGCTGAGCCTTACCTCAGGTGGATTCCTTCGATCAATGCTGGGCAACCTGTAACTGCTACCACAGCTACCGCTGATTCCGACCGCTGTGTACCGCCCCTCCTCGCCGGACCCGCTTCGCGGGTCCCGCTTCGTGGAAACACAGCGGCTGCAACACTTCAAAGGGCTTCTTCCGACCGGCAGGGCTGCGAGGGTAGAGCGGAGGACTCGACGGACCAGGAGTCCCCGCGCGCCCGTTACCAGCTGGGCTCCTCTCCCTGCCGGCCCCGCCCCCAAACGCCGGTAAAGTCAAAAGGCAGCTGAGCCTTACCTCAGGTGGATTCCTTCGATCAATGCTGGGCAACCTGTAACTGCTACCACAGCTACCGCTGATTCCGACCGCTGTGTACCGCCCCTCCTCGCCGGACTCGCTTCGCGGGTCCCGCTTCGCGGAAACACAGCGGCTGCAACACTTCAAAGGGCTTCTTCCGACCGGCAGGGCTGCGAGGGTAGAGCGGAGGACTCGACGGACCAGGAGTCCCCGCGCGCCCGTTACCAGCTGGGCTCCTCTCCCTGCCGGCCCCGCCCCCTTGGGGTCCTTAGATCTCCCATAAAGTAAAGGCAACATTCCCGCTGCGCGGGAGCGCGCGGGAGGGCGCCGGGAGAAGCCCGGGACAAGGGCGGGACCGTCTGTGGCCGTCCGGGGTCGGACGAGGTTGGGTTGGGCTTAGAGCCTTGGTTCTCTGTACATTTTATCATCTTGTTACACCGTATACTACATTTTGCGTTATATTGTGGCACCATTATTAATTTCCAATTATGGCCCTAAGATCGGGCAAACAGCGCCTAGTGCATATTCAAACCTCTAAGGGTGTTGTCTCAGGCCCCCTCGATGCTTTTATCACCCGAGCCACAGGGATACTAGAAAAAGAAATTGAACTAGTTGAGCACAGATTGTCCCTGGACTTAGTTACTGGGAAACGCTCATCTATTGGTGCCCTGGCCCGTGTTAAAAGCCCTTTAACTAATGCTGTATTTAATTGTATCTCTACTTCAGAGACCGAAGTGATAGTTCATGTAGATGGGGACGGAGATCCAACATCCACGTCCAATGATAACATGGAACTGAAATCTGATAATAACCTGACCTGTTTAGAAGCGGATAGTCAAAATACGGAGGACGATGAGAGTAGCTTGTCCAGAACCCCACAATTATACGCTCCCACCTTATCCAGTATGCCCGTTTTGCCTCCAGTAATTACCAATCACATTACTAATCAGGTTCCACGGAAAAGAAAGCATGCTTCAAGCTCAAAGGGAGAAAATGTACAAAAACAACCTAAAATAGATCATGTTAATAGTCCCTCTCATTCCCAGACCATACAAGAACCCCCAATAGTGTACTGTCCTTCATTGGTCCACTCAGGGTCTTCTAATCCTTGCCCAACATGTTTTAGTAGTGACGATGTCCTGTTGGCAAAAATGGAAGCAATGATTAAAACCATATTGCTTCCGGTCTTAGAAAGTACCAGGATAATGTCCGCCAAAATAGATGTCCTGGAAGCAGCGGTCAACATTAATATGGACCTCTTGCAAAACTTAACGACTACTAGTTTCAAGTCAAGGGGCCCTAACCCCATAGGGGGTGCTAACCAAAAAGGGGGGTCAACCACAACTATCCCCGTAGGGACATCTTCTACCATTATTAATAATAAACCACTAATAGGAGCAAAAACTACAGCTGCCACATTGACTACTGCAAGTAGAGCCCCTACTAAAGAAACACCAAAGGCTAAACGCCCAGTGGCAACTAACAACACGCAGGGGAAAAAATCTCCAGCAAATGGTGCAGTAAACCAACCTAATAACACTCCAGCACAGACATCTATAATGGGTAGGGAGAGGAAAACCACTCTCCAAGATAGGAATCCGAGGACAGATAACAGAAATTCACGACACCCACCCAGAGTAAACTTACCTCCTGAAGCGTCACAATATACCATCGTTCTAACAGGAGTGGCCCCCCTAAGAGAGGGTATTAAAGAATCACAAGGGGATCTGCGGAATAAGGTCATCTTCTGGCTAAACAAACATCGCCCTCTCCCCCCGTCATCTCCCACCGAAATCCTCTATGTAAGGAGAGTAGAATGGGTAGGTAAGGGCGAAAAAGATCTGGAGGGTGACTGTATTTTAATTTCATTTAGAGACCCCTGGGTGGTGGAAAGAATCCAAAGGAAAGCTAGATTTGCCCATTTGGGTGATGTACAGACCTTACACCTTGGTTACTTTTACCCCCACACGTACCCAATTAATCAAATGGGCCTCAATCATTGGAAACTCAAAGGGGGAATGCCCCGGGAGCCCACAATCCATCACCCCCAATACTACCCTCCTCTCTTCAATCATTTCGAGGCACTGTCAGATCTAGAATGGGTTGACTGACTATGTGCACCGACCCAGTCACCGAACACAGCTATAGGGAAGGGGGAGGGAGCGCACATCCCATTTAACCCTACCTCGGAATTAGTAAAGGAGCAACAGTCCCTTTTCCATAACAACATTAGTATGTTGAGGGGGCAAAGTGAGGAAGAGGCTTCCACTTCCAATATAGATGTGACCAGTCTAACAAATGACATCTTACCGAGCTCCCATTCCCCTCCCATTGTTAGCAATAATCACGTAGAGGTAAATTCTTTAATTTCACATATGGTATCTTGGAATGTTGCCGGAGTCAAGACCCGCATGATTTCTGAGGATTGGTTGGTCTTTATAGGTAAACATGAGGTTGTCCTCCTGCAAGAAACATGGGCCACATCTCCGTCTTACATGGTTGGATTCACAAATTTTTTCAAACCAGCTATAAAAGGTACTAAAGGGCGGGCGTCAGGGGGACTGACCATTTGGGTAAAACAGGCCTGGTGTTTTTCAGTTTCTGAACTGTATGTGGATAATCCCGACATATTGGCTATAAGGCTGAGGGAAGTAGGGGGGCAGGAAATGCTTATTATTAACATATACTCTAGAGGCCTCCCTGGCGGCCGTTGCCCCAAGCTGATAGGCGCCCTAGATACATTACTAATGGGTTGGAATAAAGGCTCATTTATTATAATAGCGGGTGATATTAATTGCACAATTGAACCACTGTACTTGCCGGAAGACAATTGGGGGTTTGAAGAAGATGCGACCTGGAAAATCCCCGAACTTTCCAACAAATTACCAGTTAAAGCAACGGAGGCTGCCCTGAATTGGACTGCTTTTTGCCTCACTTGGGGATTAAGGGCCGCAAACGGACGCACCAAATCGGACATTGGAGCCAATCCCACTTTTGACAATGGTGCGAGGAAAAGTCGTATTGACTACATCCTCATAAAAATGGAATATTGGAGCCTAATTGTCGATATGGAAATTGTAATGCGTCCGGAAAGTGACCATAACCCATTGTCCCTGAAAGTCAAAATGTATGGCATGAAAAGACTAGCGGAACCAGATCCAAGGGGGCAAGGTGTTGTAACCGTATCAAATGACCGGAGGAGATTGAAATGGTCAATCATATCAAATGATGCAATGATACAGGCCAACATTGAAAATGTGGTGACTAATGCTTTAAACAAAGTGAGGTCTGCTGTTGTTGAGAGGGGTCAGGGTGATTTAGATAAGATCATGGGCATTCATGACAAATGCTTCTCTGAGCTTAAAACTATTCTCTCAAAACCATGTAAGTCTAACAACGGGCACCAGAATGCTCCAAGAGCAAAATGGTATAATAGAGAGTGTAGAGAGGCGCATAGTCACCTAATAGAGAAAGTTAAAACCAGAGACCTAAGTGCAGTAAAAGAGGCCAGACAAAGGTATAAAAGAGTTCAATGGGAGGCAAAGAGGGAATGGGAAGATGATTTTTGGGCAGACCTTTTGGACGCTAGCAAATCCAACAACCAGACCAAATTCTGGGATATTGTTAAATGCGGAAAAGACGGTGAATTCCGTACCCCGTCTAACAACGTATCTCCGGAAGTCTGGATAAATCATTACTCCTCCCAATTTTGCACAGTAGTTGTTGACCCTACGTCTGCATCTAATCTGCTACCGGCAATACCCCCTGGCAACGTGACTATGTCCTTTACAGAAGCGGAAACGGAGCTTGCATTAGGCCTAATCAAGAGAGGGAAAGCCCCTGGGTTAGATCAAATTCCAGCAGACCTATTTAAGCTAAACTTAGGCCTTTGGGTACCCTATTTAACTAGCATATCTAACACTATAGCGAGAGGTGCCCATATACCCAAGACTTGGAAGGGGGCAGAGATCCTCCCTATACACAAAAAGGGTGATAGATCGAACCCAGGGAACTATCGCCCTATCAGCCTAATTGACTGCTTTCAGAAAGTTTTTGCCCGTATGATCCTGGCGAGGGTCCAAGGGTGGATTGAGCTAGAAGGAATACTGTCCCCGCTACAGGCGGGCTTTAGATCTGGTATAAGTACCATTGACCAGGTTCTGAGGTTCTGCATGATCTTTTGGAAGGTCGTTATACTGGGGGGTGGCACCATCTTTGCTGCTTTCATAGACTTGAAATCAGCTTTTGATTTGGTGCCGAGGGGAAAATTATGGCAGGTACTAAGGGACCTAGGAATGCCGGGAGAATTGGTGGAGATGATTATTAGACTACACGAAGATAACTTTGCCAGGGTAAGATGGGGGTTACAAGGGCAATATACTGACTCATTTCCGGTTTCACGGGGAGTCCGTCAGGGGTGCGTTCTCGCCCCCACCCTCTTCTTACTCTTTATAGATCAGGTAGTGAAATTCTTCGGGTCTACAAATACTGACGCACCGTCCTTGGCGGGGACTAAATTCCCAATGTTGATCTTTGCGGACGACACCCTCCTCCTTTCAAAGACTAGGGGAGGCTTACAGTTGGCTTTAAATCACTTTGAGGAATATTGTAAACAGAATGACCTTCAGATAAATGTGGGGAAAACCAAGTTTATGGTTTTCTCCAGGAAAAAACCAATACGTAGTAGTGTACAACTTAACAGGGTTAACCTGGAACAAGTTGATACGATGACGTACCTGGGGGTCACTCTGGATTGCCGACTGTCTTGGAAACCACAAATAGAGACCCAACAGCTAAAACTTGCCCAACTGACTGGTTGTCTTTTGCGTGAGCAAAAGAAATCAATCACTAAAAGGGTTGTCCCCGCCCTACAAATCTATGATGTTAAAATTAATGCTGCGACACTTTATGGGGCAGAGTTATGGGGTTTTATGGACCTCTCGAGTTTGTATAGGATACAGTGTAGGTTTCTTCGTAATCTGGTAGGGCTGCCCCAATCAACCCCACAGATCCCACTTTGCCACGACATGGGTTGCCTTCCAATATCGGACATGGCAAGATACAGAGTAGTGTCCACTTGGAGGCGCATATGGACTTCGGAGGATTTGGCTCTCTTTGCAAAGGAGCTAACCGAGGTAAAGGCTATGTGGGGATCGGAGCGAATCCCATGGCTTCGCTCGGTGAAAAGGAGCCTGCATGACATGGGCTTGAGCCATCTGTGGGTCTCGCCAGGTACGAACAACTTTCCCTCGAAAAAGGAATTTAAGGGTTTATTCTGGTCCTCAACTCGCCTTCCCTTGGCACATGCCTCCAGTTCTGAAAACTTGACGGGGCGTTTTTTAAGTTTTAAATTGGATCCAGCCCGGGAGGCATACTGGGACCTTATCTCCAGGTCAATGGATAAAAAACTATACCACCAATTCCGAGTGGGCTCACTACCCCTAAATTCCTTTACCTCATCTTGGGGCAATAGCTCCACCAACTCTTGCAGTCGTTGCCCCGGATGTAAGGAAACTGAGGGTCACTTTTTGTTCGCTTGTCCTCAATACAGAGAACCCCGCTTAAAATGGTTAAAACCCATTTTTAAACGCATGACATGTAAAAAATCCTCGGACGCTATTTGGGCTCTAAAAACAAACACCTCTGATTTTATCGTGATATGCTTGGCTAAGTACTTAGGCTGGGCATGGGCAATCAGAGCTAGAAGGAACTTAACTGCCTCTTGATCATAAAGTGCAAGGTGCATAGTGTTTACCTGTATATGTCTAATCAACTTTTATGATCAGCTACATCCAATGTCTTGTTTCGTTTCAAAAACGGTTTAATAACTTTTTAATTGTGGTTTTTAGACTGATTGTATATTTGATAAACATATTGATTTTATCTTTCTAGTATGATTTTGTATAATGTGGAGACTTTGAAACTGTTTTTAAATACTTGTCTAAATTGTCTTTTATGATTTTATTATCGAAATAAAGACATTAAAACCTGTAAACCTGTAAGATATTTCTCCTCGTTACACCTCACCTGATGAGGCATAGGATTTTGATGAAATCCCAGGTCTACCACTAATAGTAAATCCGGGAATACGACAAAATCCATTGGTGGGTGTGTACGAACACCCATGCTCCATCCATGGAACGCCTCCCGGCCGCAGAGTGACGCAAGGCAGAGATTTGTGCTGCCTTTCATTACTCTACATTGATCAAGCCATGCAGAGCCACGTAAGGTGGCCTTGCATGGCTTGATAAATCTCACTTAAGTTTTGCTTCACACTTGCGCCCCCTTGCATGGCACAAGGGTGATGCAAAACCTTGATAAATCTGGCCAATTAAAGACTATCAAAAATGGTTTTGATCAATGCAATATAATGCTTTGGAAAAGACAAGTGGAGCCTGTTTTTACATTCATTCTGAAAGGGGGAATGCCGATTTTACTCTAAGACCCAGGAAAAGGTAATTCCAGAGCCAAGAACACATCCATATCCTACGCAAACTAAATTTAGTCACATATTTATTCATCTATAGTTTATGCGTTGGCATAAGGCAGAGAGGGGCAAACCCTAGAGTTGATCAACTTTTGTGCGTGCATTTTTTCACAGAAATTTGATGCAGGCTTAGTGCTAAAGGTGATTCATCGCACAGCACCAAGCCCTTGATATGTTATGCAAGTGGGTGTAGTAGGACAAGAACAGTGCACACATTTCTAGGATTACATGCCATACCACATCAAGTTAAGTCTGAAAAGATGAGTGAACTGCCTATTCATGGAAACCTAGCACCAAATGAAAACAGGCAGAACCAATGGGCTTGAGTCAGTATGGGCAATACTGCATCTTTTTCATACATAATATGTGTAACGTTTGTGAATGTTGTAGTGGCATCCATGGAAAAAGGCATACTCTTTGTAAAAAAAAAGAAACCTTGGTAAAGACTTGTGCTTTAAAGACGTTGTTATAATGCCTTCGTTGTAAAGGCATCTCATTGTTCAGCCTTCATTGCAAAGGCTGTTTCCCTGGCCTGGGCCACCCTTTTGGGCTGCCATGGACCCTGTGATTAGACACACGCACACTCAGAAAAAAACAACATCTCCAAGTTATCCATCTTTCTAAATAGCATGCTCTTGGTCATTTCCTAACAGACAGTCAGCAGACATGGCTGGACTCACACCTTCCTTTAAGGATCCAGAGACTCTCCCCTTATTTGAAGGGAAATAGAGCCACTGGAAAGGGACTAGGTGGTTTGTCTGCTGTCACAGCCTTGTGGACTACAACAGGGAATACCTGTTCTGAGGACACCAGATAACACCTAACAGCAGACATTCTGGGTCCTGTTTCTATCAGAGCCTCCATCCTCTGCCTATTAATGGAGAGACACTGCCTATACTTTTTATTGTTGTCAGGCATGTGAGCCTTAGGCATCATCTTTTTGGAACCCACTGACACTAGGTTAACCTCTACACTCCCCCCAAATCTAACTCGTAGCACTACACTGATGAATCCTGAGGTAGGCACACCAGAGTGGGCCTGCTTTCTGCGGGACAGGTGGCATCCCCCTTTCTGTGTATGAGCAGGCAAACACTCATAGAACTTGGATTGAAAAAAGGCCCTGAACTATCCTTCCTTCTGCTCCAGATTGGACTGGGAATCATTTCCCTAAAAACTCTTTTGGGGACTTTAGAGGACTCCCTCAGGTTTTCCATGTTCCCCTCCTTCTGTTGGTGGGGCCCTGTCCACCTTTTTTTGGCATCCACCCCGAGTACCTTATTTGACACTCTGGTACTAGCCAAGAGATCAGCCTCCTTTGCAAGTTCTCTCAGTACAGTGAGCTTTGAATCATTCAGATGTTGGCACAGATCTGCAAGGCAATTACTGAACATGTGCTTGCTCATGAATAGATTGTACAGTCCATCAGCCCTCTCAATTGGCTGCCCCTCACACAACCATCGAGTGCATTCTAGTGGCGTAAAAGACAAAATTCACCCAGGACTGACGAGACAGTCTCTGGCTGTCCCTAAACTTTAAGCTGTATTTCTCTGGGGTGAGACCACACTCGACAACAAGGGCAGATAGAGGGAAATTTTTGGACATCCAATACAGCTTCAGAAGAGGATTGGGCACCATTGAGCAGTGTCTCAACCTCTACCTGGTCATAAGCAAGTATATACTGGTAAAGAATGGCACTCTCCATTTAGGATTTAGGATTCGAACACCTGCTTTTGACTGGGTGGAGAGAAAGAAACTGGCAAAAATTTTGGGATTGGGCATCAAGATATCCTTGGTCTACATCCTAGCACAGATGCATCAAGATGTGACTGGGAGAGTCACATATGGGGCAGATGGTGAACCTACTGCACCTATTAAAATGAGGTGTGTAGTAAGACAAGGGTATGCATTAGCCCCCTTTTTGTTCTGCTTCTATATCAATGATCTCGAGAGTTATCTTAATAAGGGGGCTGCAGACGTACCGAGGGTAGGTTCTAGAGCTCTCCCAGTTTTGATCTATGCAGATGACTGTGTATTGATCTCTAAAAACTGGTGTTGGCCTGCTAATACTTCTAAATAGATTTCATGAGTGATCAAGGCCTAAAGACAAATACTACTGTGTCACACGTCTTAGTGGTTGGAAAAACTCGCTCAACTTTAACGATAAGCTGCTCCATGTACCAACCTTTTCCTATTTGGGTATCCCACTTGATCAAAGAGGCACTTAGCATCACCTTATAGAGGTTATGAAAAGGTGTTTTGACCAAACTCTTGAGGCATTATTTAGGTTTGTAAGGAAATTGGTAGCTAAACCAATCAAGGCGCTAATTAATGTCAATGTTATGCACTTTTGTTCTGTTGTCATGTATGGGGCAGGGGTCTGGGGTTTTTGTAATGCTTCACCTTTGCAGACAACAGAAAAGTACTTTCTCTGAAGACTACTGTCAGTCCCCATTAGCCTTTCAATTATACTATGTCATATGGAATTAGGTTTGGTACCTTTAATACATCGTATCCAATTTACCCCAATTATGTTATGGCGTTCCAGTTGGTCTAAAGATGAACCTGCACTTAATTTAGCAATAATAAAGGATTGTTTGAATCTTGATCAAATGCATAAAATACCATGGCCTAGTTATGTCAAAAAAGCAGTTTGAATTTGTGGGGAAAGTGGATTGTTTCTGTAATCTGCAACGTATTGCAACTGTTTTGAAATCTCTGCAACGGGACCCCAATATTCAGCAACCCATTGTCATCAAGACCGTCTTCAGCTCCAGTTTGACGCTTGGCCCTCCTGTGGTAAATATTTAATTACCTGTACTATTTTTTATGCGGTAAAGTCTAGTAAGAATAACTCAGTAAAAATAAGAGGCAGAATCCGTGGTATTAGAGGTTCTGAAAGGCTTTATTCCTTACAAGGAATTATGGTTCGAACCATAGGCATCTTATTCCATCACCACAAAGGTTCAGGAAGGGAAGGCTTACATTATTGACAAGTAAAGATATTTATAAGAAAAGCATTACATTAAGACAGATGCAGGAGGCGTAACAGCTGATAATACAGATAATAATACACATACGTAATGAAAAGTAGGCGTAAATACAGGCGTATACTAGAAACGTCATTTAAAATGATGTCACAAGTGGGTGGATCCATAAGAGAATCCTGCAGTGTCAGCAGAAATACTTGGCAGAGATGCGCGCGCAGCCGCATGACGTGTGATTGACGTGCAACTAGAGGGTGAAGGGGAATTGACATTTAGCTCTACATGTGGAGACAGAAGTCTGGGGGGTCAGGTCAACCTAATCCCAAATCATATCTAATGTCTTATGTTTAAAGAACTGTATTATCCAAAAGGAAAGGTCTCTCGGACGGAATCTATTCTATACTGACTGTTAGTGCGTGTACAAGCGTCTAAGTGTCTACATGAGATGCGAGGGGGCAGGAATCTTCCATGGTAACAGGGGCTATGAATTACTTGCATGAGGACAGTGAGGCCTGGCCCTTTGCTTGGTAGCTGGAAGAATGTTTACCTAAACTACTAGACAGGAATGCATTGGATGAGGAGCGGAGCAGATAATCTTGGAGGTGAAATACAGTTTTTGGCAGGCAACAGGCCGGATCAGGCACCGTTAGCCACGCAGGGAGTAGGACAAAGTTCATGGATACAGATGCGGGCTCAGACTGGAGTTTTCAGAGGCAGAAGGCAGGAAAAGGCTTGATGGCAGAATTCAGGGCCTACTCGCCTGAACTGTAAAACGTGGAAAGTGAACCACATAAAGTCGGTGGCCTTTCATACTTAGGAATGGAATATCCGACCCATTCATGGCGGATCTGAAAGAGGACATGTTGACGGTGGACGCACATGTATTTGCGTCTTCATAACTGGAACTGGAGGGAACATACATGTACTTGTAGCATGTACATGGAGCCGTTGGGGTCTAAGATAGGGGACACAATTGACCATAAAATTCATATTTCCTCATTCCCTCCTTGTCCCCTACGGACCCTCATGAAATATCCATCTTCATCAATCCATCAATCTGTTCATATAGCATCATTTGTTCTTCTTTCTTCTTCCGGGATCTTGAGTGACAATTCGAAGGCGGGATACACGATGTGGCACACAGACCACAAATCGCTGGCCCACATTGTAGACACAAGCAGCAACTGAATAGTATGAGAAAGCCAATACCTAGGAAGGATAGAATCCTCCATCCCCAGGCTGACAACACGCTCCAGAACCAACCGGACCAAGTCCAGGTGCCTGGACTCTGGTGTATCTGGCTTATAATCTTATGAAGGCGAGTTATGGCTTTATATACTGACGGCGAGTTTTCTGGTATGAAAACACAGCAACTTGATCCGATGACCCTGCAAGCTCCGCCTCTATCGGCCAGGATGACGTCAAGGACAAGACGATTTTGAAGAACAACAATCCGCATCGCGGACTGCTCCTCTGTTAAATTGCCTAAGGCGGAAGTAGTTTCATTCACTACTGCTTCAAGAGTTCTAGTTAATCTACGTATCAGTTTACTATTAGTGACTGTACCTATATAGGGAAAGAAACCTTTATTGAAATCTGTGTATTGCTCCCATGCCGTTTCAGTGTAATCGACAATCGGGAGATCTCTCTGCTGTCTATTGTGTACTAAATGGGTATTTCTATGATAATCAGGAGGGGCTAGGAAAACAGGTGGCAGAAGGAATGCAATGTAACAGGTACCATCCCAATCTAGAGGTAAACGTATATATGCGGTCTGGCCACATATGAAGTAGGAATGACGAGAAGCTCTAAATGTAGACTTGCCTTGATCACTGAATTCTATTACAGTGGTACATTTACTATGGCCCATGTGTATTGAACCATTCTTACTTATACATAATTCACCTTTAACTGGAAATACTGACATAGCGGGCAAGATTGGTGTAGCTTCAGATTCAACATTCAGAATCATGAGGTTAAGTGTAAAGTTACCTAATCCATATACTTCATTTTCTAGATCAGTTCCTGTTCTTTTGGGAAGTCCCTCCTTGTTAGGGTAGCAGACTTTAAGCAAAACTAGGTTCAGGTTTCCCCATACCCAGTTGTCTTGATAAACTGCTGAATTTGAATCTAGGGAATTAATCAAACTAAACCATGCTCCACAGGAGCCATTGTGTGTGAACGGATACGGAAAGAGAGGCAAAACTCCCTTATAGTTCTGATAGGGAGGGAGTTGGCCACATATCCAACAATTGGTAGCATTTTTGGTCTGATGGGAATGATGTAACATACTAATGAAAGTGTTGTTGCGCAGCGCAAATCTATAAGACAACTCATGCGGAGGTAATTCGCTAAAAGAATGTTCAGCAGTAGCATTGAAAACACGTTTAGAAATAGGGTAATACATGTGTAGCAATATACTAACAGCAATTATCAGAAGACTTAGGAAAAACATAATTAATAATGTCACTATGCAGTGACTACGAAGTGATTTACAGTACGCATGTTTCTTAAGCTTTTTCTGTCTATTTCTCTCTCTATTTCGGTCTAGTGGATACATGTCAGAGACAAATTCAACCGATTCACCTTGGAGAGGACTTAAACAATCAAATTGTCTGACTTGCTAGACCTTAGTTTCAGTTTATAAAGTTCATTCTCCGTCTTTTCAACCAAGGGGAGCTTTGAGTCTGTCTGTGAGGGAATGCAGGGCTGAGTGTTCACATCGGACGGTAGTCCATAAAATTTCTTTATATGGCTCGAGTGCAACCACCCTTTACGTCCCTCAATCTTCACGGCTGTCCTTGTGGTCAGCAAGACGAGCTTGGGCGACTGCCACCTAGGCTCCAGCTGGGTCTTCCGGTCGAAATTCCTCACAAGAACCAGGTCACCTGGAACCACGTCATGGGGCTTCACCTCAGTGTTATCGGGAAAAGCTGCAGCTACCTGTGAACGACAAGATTGTAGTGCAGACATCAAGGAAGCCAGGTAATCTGTCAGCATATTACAGTCAACATCAGTGATTTTACGAGGTATAGGCGTCCCCCACATATTTGGTGGTCTACCGAAGATCACCTCATACGGGGATAGCCCTGTTCGAGAATGTGCTACCATTCTCATGTAAAAGAGCGCAACTGGTAAGGCTACTATCCAATCGACACCTTTTTCTCTGCATACTTTGGACAATCTAATTTTCAGAGTTTGATTATGACGTTCCACGAGACCTGCTGCCTCGGGATGTCGGACACAGTGGAATTTCCATTGGTAACCTAACAGAAGTTAAACGTGTTTCATTAGTTCGGATGAGAATGGCTGGCCGTTATCTGAGTATACAACACGTGGTAAACCGTATCGTGGGAAGAATTCTCGAACTAACTGTTTGGCAGTAGTCGGGGCAGTGTAATCTGAAACCGGGTAGGCTTCTGTCCAACGGGAAAGAGCACATACAACTACGAGGACGTATTTGAATCCTCGACATCGTTCCATCTGGATATAATCCATCTGGAGGACTTCAAAAGGGTGATCGGGAGGTTGAAATCCACCTTGCTCTACGGGAATGCTTTTACCGGGATTGAACTGACAACATATCATACAGGTACGTACTTTTTGTTTAGCTGCTGCTCGTAAGTGTTTGTTGAACCAAATGTGTTGAATGCTATCTAGCATAGCTTTTTCTCCTAGGTGCGCTGGACTATGTATTGTGTTAATGATAACTTGAACCATGGAGTCGGGAAGAAACCATATAGATTTTCCCTTCGTCATCCATCCTTGATCCGTTTGGATCCCTCCTAATTCAGTCCATTTCTTTATTTCTTCTGGTGTAGCATGTGTCTGTATGTCAATTACATCAAGGGCGGGATCCTTAACTGTCATGCAATGTGTTGGTGTCGGAACTATTGTCTTTGTCGTGTCAGTTGTATGAGTCTGGTTCTGAGCAGTCTGTTTAGCTGTTCTGTCAGCTAGGTCGTTACCCTGGGAAATGATATCGGTAACTTTCGTATGGGCCTTGCATTTCATAATCGATATTGCAGTAGGTAGATGAATTGCGTCTAATAAAGCTTGAATGAGGGGTCCGTGTTGGATGTGGGCACCGTGAGAAGTTAAATAACCTCTCTCTCGCCACAGCACGCCGAAGTCATGGACGACTCCGAATGCATAACGTGAATCTGTGTATATGTTGACTTTCTTATTTTGTGGCTTGAATACAGGCTTGTGTCAGAGCGATGAGCTCTGCTGCTTGAGCTGACAAAGTGTTAATACAATTTGTTTCGATCACTTCAGTGTCTGTTGTGACTGCGTAAGCGGCCACTAACTCTCCTGTACTTGTTCTCATACATGAACCATCTACATACAATGTCAGGTCCGGATCTGATAAAGGGATATCTGTCAAGTCTTGTCTGGGTTTCGTCGTGATAGTAATGACTTCAATACAATCATGTGCTAATGGATCTGTTTCGTTTACTGGCAAAAGTGTGGCAGGATTTAATGTATTACAACGTCTGATTTCTATGTGTGGCTGAAACAATGTTAATTCATAACCGGTGAGTCTTGCTATAGTCAAGTGTTGTGTTTGCGTTCGGTTCAAGAGAACCTCTACTGCGTGTGGTACTTGTACTGTCAATTGATGTCCTAACACTATGGCATCGCTTTGTCTGATTGCTAAAGCTGTTGCTGCCACTGATTTCAGGCACGCAGGAAGAGCCTGAGCTACGGGATCTAATGTACTAGAAAAATAAGCACATGGTTTGTGTGATCCTGCTTGTTCCTGAGTGAGTACTGACAAGGCAGTACCTTAGCGTTCTGTAACAAAGAGTGTAAAATGTTTACTGTAACATGGTGTTGCTAAAACAGGTGCTTGACATAAAGCTTTCTTTAAGCTTTCAAAAGCTTGTGTATGTTCTTGAGTCCAAGGGAGAACAGTCGATGTGGCTGCCTCCTGTGTTGTCAACTGAATGAGTGGTTTTGCTAGAAATGCATATTGAGGGATCCACTGCCTACAGTATGAAGTGAGGCCTATAAAAGCCCGCACCTCCTTTTGTGTCTTGGGTGGTGGCATATTAACAATTAACTGGATGCGGTCGGGTGTAAGCTGTCTTCCCTCCTTGGACAGCAAGTGCCAAAGGTAAACAACTTGCTGGACACAGAATTGCAGCTTAGAAGGGGACACCTTGTGCCCCTTTTTGGCTTGAAACTGTAAAACCATCAGTGATGCTTTTTCACATTCAGGTTCGCTTCGGGCCGTGATCAATAGATCATCGACATATTGAAGCAGGGCAGTGTTAACTGGCATGTGGATACTGTCAAGTTCTCGTTTCAGTGCTTGACTATAGATGCTGGGGCTTTCTGTGAATCCTGGAGGTGCGCGTGTGAATTTAAAACTTCGTCCATTTAAACTGAATCCGAACAAATATTGACTTTCCGGATCTATTGGGACGCTAAAGAAGGCATTCTTGAGATCGATTACAGTAAAGAACGTTGCTTCTGAATCAATAGCTGTTAATAATGAAGAGATATCTGGGACCACAGGGTATTGTGGTACAAGACATTTATTTAATTCGCGCAGATCAATAACTAATCGATATACTGGTGGTGCTTTTGGATCCGTTCTTTTAAGAATCGGAATTATCGGGGAATTACATACATTGGAGTCGGTTTCCACAACCACTCCTTGTGCAATGAGCTCGTCAATGATTTGCAGCAAAGCCACAACAGCATCTGGTGGTAACTTGTATTGTCGCATTCGTGGTAGTACCACTCCTGTTTTTAGTGTGACTCGATATGGTGTAGTGTTCATGCAACCAACATCAGTAGGGCCTTGTGCCCATAGATGTGTAGGTAAATTCTGCAGCCGGTGATCCATGTCTCTGGACACGTAGTGACCCTTGAAGTCACGTAAAAATAATCGTACTCCTTCCGGAGAACAACATATTATACCTCCTAGAGCTTTCAATGTTTTTATACCTAACAAGTTTTCTGGACATGATTTAGTAAGCAATAAATCTGTAGTTCGTGTCAATGGACCAACCGTAAGTGGAAGGGGTTGCGATACTTCATTAATGATAGGCTTTCCTGAGAATCCAAGGGAAATATTCTGTGAGCCTGATAGGGGTGCCCCTGGAACTTCGCTGTGACTTATAGTTGTTCTGCTTGCCCCTGTATCGAGTAAAAACTTTCTGTCTTTCCCTAATACTTCACTATGTACATAAGGTCCCTCTTGATCCACAGGAACCTCAATAAGGGGTAAGCCACATTCCTTTTCTAGGCTGTTTCATGTGTATCGCTGATAATCGGGATAGTCAGTTTGTGCATACTGGTACATGTGTTGTGTCGTTGCTTGTGTGGCAGCAATAGGCTGCTGCTGTGATGTTGCTACGGTCTGTTGTGGAGCTGCCTGTTGCGGAGCTGGCCTAGATTGTGTATGCTGAGGGATTTGTTGTTGGTTCTGATCCTGTCTAGGTGGACGTGGTCTCTCCTGGGTTTTACCCGTGGAGATATTATGTTTCAGAACTGCACAATCGTGTATATAATGACCTGGCTGTTTACAATAGTTGCATGTCCCTTTTACAGGACCTACTGGATCACTGGACTGTGTCGTACCCTTTCTATGACTGTCAGCTGGAACTGACTGGGCAACAAGCATTTTCATTTTTGTGTCTTTCATACGTCTTTGTTCATGTTCTTGTTCTTCTCTAATTCTATTGTGGTGATATTGTAACATCTGTAACATCTGTGATGGGGTGTTACCTTGCCAGGTACTCTCGAATTTCAATACTCTATTCTTAACTTGCGGTAGGGAATTTTCAACTAATTTTGTCACAAACAGATGTGGATATGACTCGCTACTTGCTTTTATGCCACTATTAATACCAAAACATTTTTCAAATCGGGAATAGAAATCACTAGTGTCTTCATCTTGCTTTTGTTTACAGGCTGAGATTGCATCCCAGTCCTCCTTTTTCGTAGTTAATAAACGTGGCAGTACCTGCACTAGTAATCCTGGTAGTGCTGTAGTCTTTTCCCCAAGCCCTGATCCTGCAGCTCGGGCCTTTTCTTCGTTTTCTAATGCTGTCCAATCTATCTTTTGGTCTCCCACCTCCCATTCCTTTTCTTTGAGTTTCTCGTAAATACCGGCAGGCATTAATACTTTTAATATTTTCATAATGTCGGGGTAGGTATACTCTCCCATGAGTAACATGTCTTTTATCTCACGGTGGAAACCTGCTGGATCCTTGTCATGGCTGGGTACTACTTTCTTCATTTCTAATAATTCAATTTTAGTTATGGGCGTGTACACAAATACGCGTTTAAAATTATTGTCGTCACCTTTTATTGGGTGCACTTCGCGTAACGGATTCTGTCTATCTATGTGATACATTTTTCTTCCCATAGTGGGAACTGGAACATGTTCTGGGCATACGAAAACTATATACTGGTTTCGAAATTCTAGAATTTCTTTAATTAAATCAGTACGTGAACCTCTCCATTTATTCGTGAGTAATTCTGTCAATATGTCAGGTAGGGGTCCAGGATCGGAGTGTTGGCTTTTATATAATATAAGGAGGTGTTGAATCATGTATATACCAGCTAATCGTTGTTCGTCTGGGTTAAGATTCAGAAACGTGTGTGCTAGTGCATCATCACTGTATTTGTCGGGACTGTCAGCCCATTGCACTGCTGACCTGGCTAATTCTTGTTCATCCATGGAATCGAGCATATGGTACCCCCTTCGGTCTCGGAGTAATTTATCAGCAGCTTGGAATAGGTGTTCAGGAGACCTTGTATTTAACATAGGGGCTTGAAAATTTCTGTTACATTCTGGACGTATCGGACGTATTGGATTCTTAAAGCATCTGGTATTATTAAAAGATCTTCCTTTACCTACATAAGCCATCGTTTCTAATTGTCCTGTAGGCATTTCTGATTCTATAATTCTTCTTCTACTCTCATGATGCAATCTGCATCCCAGGTCCCAGCTGCGGGCCACCTCTGACTTTCTGGTAGATCTTTGGTGTAGTCCACCCATAAATCAAGAAATAATACGGCATCTAGGCCATGCTTATGATACATAAAATACCCTGGAGTGTCCCTAGGTGGAATGGGAACAGCTTCTTCGAGTACCCCTTTTCTAGTTTTGATCTGTCTTAATTTCGAAAAGAGCGGCATTTTTAGACCTTGTTACTTAATCTTGAACACACTTTTTTTTTTTTTTTTTTTTGAAAAAGTTTTTATTGAGCAACAATTCGGTCACAAGTATGGGCCTACAACCACCCGGGCCGGCCGCTAGGTACATAAGGAACTATACACATATCAAAGTTGCAATCCGTTCCCAGGGCACTGCCCCGCAGTGGCTCAAGATAGTTCTCGAAGAACAGCAAGCGTCAGTCCAACAGTAACAGAAACAAAAGAAAAACAATGAAAACAAAAGGCGAGTTACGAGGGATACCAGTGCGGTTCAGGCTCCCCCCGGGAAACTCCAGTCAGAACATTTGAGCAATCCGCTAAAGAGAGGAGTACCGGGAGGCCGGGGACGGAGGGGGGGGGGGAAAGGGGGGTCAAGGAAGATGAACGTCCCTATGTAGGTGTTACAAAAAGCGCCAGGAACCGTCGAGGGTCAGGGGGACATGGCGATATCAGTGTCTACCAGGGGGGGCGTACAGATGCCTCCGCGATACGCATTCCATTGGCCCCAAATTCTACCCCATGCCCCCGGCTTGCCACGGGCCACATACACTGTCTTCTCCCGAAACATACACCAGTCCATATTCTCCTTCCATACTGACACGGTGGGCGGCCGTTGAGCGCCCCAAAGTTGCGCTATATCCCTCTTGGCAATCATGTTCCCTAGGGCCGCCCACCGAGTCTGAGCCGCGTTGTAGTCATTGGGCTCCCACACATTCAGGACACAGCGACGCACCTCCGGCAGCAGTACAACCCCGGTGACCTGTCCCATAACCGTGTGGACCCGGCGCCAATAGTCCGCCACCTCGCGACACTCCCAAAGGATATGAAGAAAGGTGGCGCTGAGCCCGCAGCCTCGTTTACAGAGCCCGTCGTCGGAAAATCCCATCGCGACCAAGCGCGGACCCGTAACATACACCCGATGGAGAATCTTGAGCTGTACCAACCGGAGACGAGCCGGAATGGCAACCTCCTTGGGGGACGACAGTGCAGACTGCCAGTCTTCGTCATCCAATTCGACCCCATCCCCAGTCCAAGCCTCCCGAAGGCGCACCAGGAGATCCGCCCGGTGATTAATCAATTTTTTATAAATTAAAGAAATAGTACTATCAGGGACATGTCCGTCAAGTACGCGGTCCTCGAGGGGCGAGGAAACAGGGACCGTGGTCCCCTCCCCGAAGACCGAGAGCAGGGCGTGTCGAACCTGGGCGTAGCGGAAGAACTCCCTGTCGGTCAGCTCGTATTCGGCCTGGAGCACCGCGAAAGTCTTGACCGCGCCCTTGTGCCACAGGTCTCCCACTTTGCTGATACCAATCGTGTCCCACTGGTCAAACCCCTTGGTGGTCCACAAGCTGCCCAGGCGGTCGGAGGCAAACAAGGGAGTAGCACATGTCATTCGCTCACTCCAGCCCGTGGCCGCAGTGGCAGCCCTCCAGGTCCGCACAGCAATCTTAGTAGGACCCGTAAGGGTCCGGTCAGCCAGGCGGGAATAAAGTGCCCTGTTGTAGTTCCCGCCGGGAAGCAGGAACTTGTCCATCTCATACGCCGGATTCAAGCCGGGCGCATACGTGGCGTGGTTAATGGCAGATAGCTGCGAGGCCCAATAGTACCTGCGAATGTCAGGAAGCGCGATGCCCCCGTCATACCAGGGGAGAGTGAGCTTGGCAAGAGCAATACGCGCCCGGCCGTTCCACACCAGTCTCCTCTGCAGGCTCTCCACCTCCCGAAAGTAGGCCACTGGGATAACGTCAAAGGAGTTCTGGAGTGCATAGAGGAACCTGGGAAGGGACATCATTTTAAACAGCGCGGCCCGACCCAGCGGGGACAGGGGCAGCCTGCACCACCGGGCCGTGTCCTCCCGCAGCCGCCGAAGTGGACGCAGAAGATTCTGCTCGTAGCGAGCCACCGGGTCCAGCGAAACGTATATCCCCAGGTACTTAAAGCCGCTCAGAGATATTTGAATCGGGAGCCGAGGCGGCAGGAGAGGAGGACCACCAGCGATGGGATAAACGCAGGATTTAGACCAATTGATCGTGAGACCCGAATTGTTCCCAAAGGAGGTCAGAACGTCAAAGAGGACGTTGAGTGACTGCCGCGGTGAGGTGAGGTACAGGAGAATGTCGTCCGCATACAGCGAGACCCGATCTTCAAAGCCCGGGCCCCACCGGATCCCTCTAAGCGAGGGCTCCCAACGGAGCCAGGCAGCGAGTGGCTCCAGGGCGAGAGCAAAAAGCAACGGGGACAACGGGCACCCCTGCCTCGTGCCCCTGCCGAGGGCAAAGGGCCGAGAGACCCGCCCATTCACCACCACTTGAGCCATGGGTCCCGTGTAAAGGAGCCTCACCCAGCCAATAAATCCCTCCCCAAAGCCGAATTTATCCAAGACGGCCCAGAGGAATGGCCACTCAATAGTGTCAAATGCCATCGTGGCATCCAAAGAGACCAGCACGGCCGGCTCGGTGAGGAGCTCCGCCCTGGCGAGGACCCCGTGCAGACGCCGCAAGTTAAGAGCGGTGTTGCGGTGCGGGATGAAGCCGCATTGGTCCGGATGAATAAGGTCGCACACGACACTCAACAATCGATTGGCCAGGACTTTCGCCAGGATTTTAGGCTCTGCATTGAGCAGTGAAATAGGCCGGTAAGAGGTACAGCAGTCACGCGGCTTGCCCTCCTTGGGGAGAACGACTATAGTAGCCAGGCGCTGGTCGGCCGGAAGGGAACCCGCCGCAAGAGAGTCGCGGAACATGCGGCCGAGGAAGGGCGCAAGCTTATCAGGACGCAATTTGTATAGTTCAATGGGCAGACCGTTAGGACCCATAGCCTTGCCCGAGCGAAGGGAACGAATCGCGGTCGCTATTTCATCCGACGATAAGGGGGCGTCCAGCCGCTCCCGGTCCTCAACGGACAGGCCGGGCAGAGCAATATCTCTCAATAGGAGGCGAGAGTCATCTTCGTCCCTGTCAGTCACCGGGGAGTACACCGCCCGGAGGTGGTCAGCGAAACATTCCACAATCTCATCCGGTTCAGTCACACACCCACCATCCGCAGCACGCAACTCGGGGACCACGCGATTCACTCTCTCCTTTTTGTCCAGCCACGCAATCAACTTTCCCGCCTTGTCCCCCGCGTCATACAATCGGCCCTGCTGCTCCCTATACAATCTTGAACACACTTAATACAATAAACACAATAATGAACAATCATTCACACCACAATATGTAGAACGTACTAAAACATTTAACATTTAACAGTTAACGAACGATGATAACTAATAGAAAACTAGTTACTGACATAATACTAACACTAGATAATACTGGATTATATACAAGACATACTAGATATACTGCTAAACAGTACAGATACACTGCTGAAACAGTGCAGACCGGATTTGTGTACCCAAACCCGTCTTGACCGGCACAACCTAATGTGCACGTCTAAATGCCTCCCCGGCAACGGTACTCACCGGGTAGCACGGAACGGAAGGCCTCGGAACTGAACTGGACTGGACCGGACTGGACTCGACTCGAAACTTCGGAACCTGGTGGGCCTCTGTATACCTCGGATCTTGCTCTCTCAGCTAGGCTCTGGTCGGGATACTTCGCACTTCTCACCGCCTCGTCCGGGTGTTGATCGCAGCCTCAGTCACCCCCGCTCAGCCGGAGGGAGATACAGGAAATCCTGCGGGTACGCGTTGTTATCTGTCCAGCTGTGGCAGGGGACCGGGCCTGCAACGCACCTCCGGCGCGTGAGATGAGAAAGTGTCCCTATTCGGGCGCCAATTTATGTGGTAAATATTTAATTACCTGTACTATTTTTTATGCGGTAAAGTCTAGTAAGAATAACTCAGTAAAAATAAGAGGCAGAATCCGTGGTATTAGAGGTTCTGAAAGGCTTTATTCCTTACAAGGAATTATGGTTCGAACCATAGGCATCTTATTCCATCACCACGAAGGTTCAGGAAGGGAAGGCTTACATTATTGACAAGTAAAGATATTTATAAGAAAAGCATTACATTAAGACAGATGCAGGAGGCGTAACAGCTGATAATACAGATAATAATACACATACGTAATGAAAAGTAGGCGTAAATACAGGCGTATACTAGAAACGTCATTTAAAATGATGTCACAAGTGGGTGGATCCATAAGAGAATCCTGCAGTGTCAGCAGAAATACTTGGCAGAGATGCGCGCGCAGCCGCATGACGTGTGATTGACGTGCAACTAGAGGGTGAAGGGGAATTGACATTTAGCTCTACATGTGGAGACAGAAGTCTGGGGGGTCAGGTCAACCTAATTCCAAATCATATCTAATGTCTTATGTTTAAAGAACTGTATTATCCAAAAGGAAAGGTCTCTCGGACGGAATCTATTCTATACTGACTGTTAGTGCGTGTACAAGCGTCTAAGTGTCTACATGAGATGCGAGGGGGCAGGAATCTTCCATGGTAACAGGGGCTATGAATTACTTGCATGAGGACAGTGAGGCCTGGCCCTTTGCTTGGTAGCTGGAAGAATGTTTACCTAAACTACTAGACAGGAATGCATTGGATGAGGAGCGGAGCAGATAATCTTGGAGGTGAAATACAGTTTTTGGCAGGCAACAGGCCGGATCAGGCACCGTTAGCCGCGCAGGGAGTAGGACAAAGTTCATGGATACAGATGGGGGCTCAGACTGGAGTTTTCAGAGGCAGAAGGCAGGAAAAGGCTTGATGGCAGAATTCAGGGCCTACTCGCCTGAACTGTAAAACGTGGAAAGTGAACCACATAAAGTCGGTGGCCTTTCATACTTAGGAATGGAATATCCGACCCATTCATGGCGGATCTGAAAGAGGACATGTTGACGGTGGACGCACATGTATTTGCGTCTTCATAACTGGAACTGGAGGGAACATACATGTACTTGTAGCATGTACATGGAGCCGTTGGGGTCTAAGATAGGGGACACAATTGACCATAAAATTCATATTTCCTCATTCCCTATCACTTTTTTCCATAAAACGTCCTAAGTCAGAAGGTAAGCTTTCCACTGGGATGAACCTGATCCTTGCATCCTACACGTGCTCCATCCCAGTCAGATTTAACTTTTGACTTTGACTCAGTCTAGTATGATCAGATAACTGTGGTTGGTGTTTTTATCTTTTTGACTCTGTTTTCTATCAAACTTTAAAAATGCATATCCTCGGTTCTGCTTATTGAGTTTTCGTTGATTAGGTGATATTGTGCTTACTAGTATAGTCTCTATTTTTCTAAATTTGTTTGGGATTTTTCTTGTGTTATCATTTTACTTTATTACTGTTTGAGTATGTCATAAATACTTCACATGCTTCCTCTAAGGTAAGACTAACTACTTAGTGTGAAGCTACCAGAGGGTTAACAAAAGGTTTAATTAATGGCTCTAGTTGTTCAAAATAACAAGGATTTTGATTATTATTTGAGGTGTGTTATCAACCTCCTCAACTAATGCTTACAAATACCAAAACAAAAGGTAAAAAAACAACACAATAAAAATTTGACAATCAATTTCTAAAACTAGAGATGATTCTAATTATAAAAATGTCACAAAATTATTAATACCCAATAAGGCAAACTGTAGATATGACATTTTTACGCTTTTAGGGCAAAGAGCACTAACAAAAAGTAAAGAGCCAGTCAGCAGTCGCTGTTCACAGTTTACTGGGACCTAGGCATGATTTCAGGCAATATTTGAAATATTAAATAATTTCAGCTTAAGCTTGGTCAAGTACTTTCCAAAGGCACATTAATTTCTGCCTGATGTCACACCTTTTTCATACCTCTTGGAAGCTGGACCTGCAATTTTTTACTTCAAAGGAGCAACCACAAAATGGTTAGGAGGTCTGGAATGTTCCAAATAATTTCCAAGTAGGGCATTTGGGTTTTGATAACCGTTAATGGTACCTGATAATTATTAAAGATTTCTACTTAGAAAAAGTTTCTTGTTTGCAATAGAAATATCAGGGTTGGACGTTGGTGATAGAAGAGAGTGCTGCAACCCTGAGACAGTGACTTGACTTATTGATTTGTGGATGCTTGGAATTCAGGGGTAGTCTCAAAGCATTTTCCCAGACAATTTAATGCATCACATTGCTAAAATTATGGGAAAGAAACATTGGGGTTGGAAATTGGCTTGGCTATGACCCATCTCCAATTGCTGACTGGTTCAAACATCAATTTAACCTGCTTGGCCTACTCAAAGGAGAGAATCTGTCTGGAACTGAAGAGGAGAGGAGTCCCCCTGACTGCTACTGGACTGAATAATAACGGCTTGTCTGTCTGAAAAATTTCCTGAGGCTTTGCCTTGAAACTGTGCTCCATTTTTCTGTAAAGATAGATGTGCTATTCTCCTGCAGACACAAATGACTATTGAAGTGTGGGTCTTCTCTGTGAAGCTTTTTTGCTCCTGTTGAACGTTTCCCTTATGGCATGAAAGTGTCAAAGGTCATGACACAGAGGAACCTCTGGTAAACCTGGAAAAATACCAAAAGAGAAGTCTAAGTCTTCTCTGTTAAGCCTTCTTGCTCCTGTGGACTGTTCCTCCTGAGGTATTATTGTGTAGAAGGTTGTGATAAAAAGTAAACTACTGCATGCCTGGAAAAATACCAGAAGATCAGTAACAACTGGATTTCCCCTGTGGAACATCCTCCCACTGACTTGAGGATACAGACTGTCACACGGCAAAAGAAAATAGTTGTCTACTGTGGAAAATTCTCAAGGACAATTTAACCTCTACATATGGGCTGTGGAATTCAAGCTAGAGTTTTAGGGATCGTCTCCTGTAACTGGAGACTAAGTTTATGACTTTTTCTCAAGGTATCAGTGTTGTGGGGACATTTACAGCAAAGTTAGGTATTAGAACATTTTCATCTATGGGTGAATGGGGCAAAGTGCTAAGTCTACCTAGAAAAGATGCATCTGCTGGGCTTTTATCATGTCAGTTTTCCCACTAAGGGCTTACTTCTGGGAAGTTAGAGACTGCAGTGGGGCGGCAGCATCAACGTATCTGACCTCTTCACCTGCCGTGGATACAGTTTGAAGAATTATCAGTTGGACTAGCCTCCGGCATTTAACTGACCACAGTCACTCATGAGGCGGCCAAGAAAGAAGCCTATGTCCTGATCAACACTTTGGGCATTTTTTCATGTCCAATTTTGAATGACATCCAGGAAAGTCAGACTTGAACCATATGGTTAGCAAATGGCACTTTAAGGTATAAATGAGTGCCATAATCCTTTTTGTGAATAGCATTACCGTATTGGTAGAGAACTGTTCGAATTGGCTACAAATGGAGGCGGTGAATATAGTTCCCTGTGGAACCCCGCTAGAGACAATCAGTGATGTGCTGAATGACTTTATCAGTAAAAATTGCACACTAAAAGATTTTGGTGGTAGTCGATAGAGCAACCTTACAGTACTTGCACAATTATCACTCTAACCAAAACAGATAATCGTTACCTCTTGTTTGGAGTTGCCTTCAAGTTTCTGCTTCATGCTATTATCATTCCTGTCCCTTAAACTCATTTAGGAAGTCACTAACTTATATGAGTCTTGATCACAAAGGTAACAGCTGCTACCAGGAAGATATTCTAGTATCATCCTCATGTTGCCTATATTTACACCCTCTATCACTTGACGTTCATCTCTGTATCCCTCGATATCCACCTAATACCCATCAAGAGTTGACTTTGTCAAATACTCCAGTGAACGTTTGTTCATCGTGTGTGCCCAAAATGCCAATGATTGCATAAGAAGTCATGTTGCTCTGCATTTCAAAAAAAGTCCCCACGTCTCACCATTTGTCTAGAGGTAAGCACTGTATCCCATTTCATTTCAAATAACTTTATTTTGGCTTAAGCCATAAAAGTGAGCACCTAAAGAGCACTGTATCCATCTATAGCTCCTTTTAAAATCCTTTTTACAGAGCCTTACAAGGAGCTCAATCAGTTCCAGATTAATTACTGTCATCAGTAACATTTGTCCCTGGCTTAGATATTAAAGTGACCCCGAAAATAAACAGGAATCAAATAACAGTGTTAAGTATAACACCAAAAAACTAGACACAATGGCACAAACCATTTTTCCAAAGAGTTCACTGAAGAAATTCTATGCATCTAACAAGCAAATGTTAAACCATTAAAGGTTTAGGTTCACCCAAAAATTGTGAACAAATTATTAACATTAATTTCCTTGCCTACTGATAATACCTAACTAATGGAGCTTCAGGGACATCAGTGTTTTTAATGACTTAGAATGGTCGTTTAGACTGAAGTGGAAGGTCTGCAATTCTGCTGGGACACAATGATTTACACAGTAGTGTCAAATATTAAAAAAATTCACCAGAAGGTTTGCCCTAAATAGGACAGTCCCTACAATGCAGTATAGTTGGCGGCTCTGTGGTAAATGAAATACCAGCAACAAGTTTCCCACTGTAGAGCCAACGGAGGCACAGGATTGACCATTTTTGGCAAATATCCTGTTCTATAAGTGACCTGCTTAGTATTATCTATACCTTCATCAATGGCTAGTTATCAATAGGTCAATGTAAAGTCAAGGAAGAGAATCTGTCCGGCGTCCTGCACATACTATATTGTGCTTTCGACTTACATGTTTTAATCTTCTGACCCCCTGGAATGACCTATCTTACTCTTTTTGTCTAACTTTTGAGATGTGAGGGCCTGTACAGTGTCTCAGTGTAGCTGTTAAAGGACAAAGCAGCTGAAGCAGTAAGGCATTTGTTAGATCTGGGGGTCTCTAGTTGGCAGAGGTATACACCTCAGACCAAATAGGGACCCTTGCTTCTAGTCAGGGTACAGGGACACACACGGTAGATAACCCCTGCTTACCCTCTAGGTAGCTTGGCTCGAGCAGACAGGCTTATCCCCAAGGCAATGTGTAAGGTATTTGCACGTAGACACCACAATGATCCCCCTTCCGTACACCACAAACTTAGACCACACAGGTGAGTTATATCAAAATTAATATATCTTTATCTAGTTTCCGCAGTTGAAATCAAGCATCACAGGTTTACACAATATTCGCTTTCTTGGTTGGTCGGGATCGTAAGACGATAGTCTCTAGTCTCTTGTGTGATTCGATACTCACTGAGAATGAATCAGTTTGTAGGCTCTTGTTGTTTAGGCAGCTACGTTGCTCCGGCGGTGTCGCTGCACTCGTTGTAAAAGTGCTCCTCGGGCTGTTCGGTGCAAGGTTTCCACAACTCCCTCGACGAGCCCCCAGTGACGATGTCGACGTCACCGGAGTCAGCCACTCACAGCGCGGCTTCATAGAGCAGGGAAGTACGACTCTTGATCTGCTTCAGACCTCCGGGTCGCGGCAAGGCACGTGCCGATGAGCACGTCGGTCTTCTTGATGCGGCAACCGGATGTCAGGCCTTGGTCAGCGCGGCACTCTCCAGCAAGACAGAGAGCAGCCAGCCCACTTCACAGGCAGATGTTGAGAAGCTTGGAAGAACAGTCCACGGTCTCTACGGCACACAGCAGCGCAGGGGGGGACACAGCAGAGTCTTGAGTTTTTGGCAACCTTTCTATCCCTGGGTTGCGAAACAGGAGGCCAGCTCTTCTCAGGCCCTCGGAGATTCGGTTTAAGACACAGCACACGGCAAAGTCTTGTTTAGTCAAGTGGGTAGGGTCAGCACACAGCAAGACCCCTTCTCCTCCTCAGCTTCAGTCGTCCAGCAGAACAGGTCAGCCCTTAGAGCGCACAGCACGGCAATCTTCCTTTAGTTCTTCAGCGGTCCGTCTTTCAGTAGAGGTTCCTCTTGATGGTAGAATCTAAAAATCTGTTGTCAGGGGCCTTGTACTTATACCCCTAAAAGTCTTTGAAGTCTTTGTGCACGTGGGTCCTGAGCCCGGTCTGATCCAGTTCTGGGTGTTGCTGGAGCACTTTGTTTTCCTGGCTTCTGCTTTCTTTTCAGAGTGAGGGGCAGAGTCGTCAGCCGCCCAGCAGGAGGTGGAGCCAGCAGTGTGGTAGGCAGGCACAACCCTATTCACTCCCAGGTGCTATCTCCTCCCTCCACTCTCCTTGCATATGTCGCCATTCAGCAGAGGGTTGACTCAGCCAACCTCCCGGGGAATCCCCAGCCCCTGTCACTCGCAAGCCAGACAGTCAATCCACAAGCGCGCCCATGCACACAGAAGGGTCAGACAAGAGAACAGCCACTCTCTAAAAAGTACTGTCCTCCAACTCAGGATTTAGAAACAACCTCTCCTACAAGATGTGTTATTAAATGCTGAGCTCAGGGATATCAAATCAACATGATATTTTACACAGGGAGCACTTACACTCTGGCACTGATTAGCAGTGGCAGAGTGTCCAAAGCATCTAAACCAGCAAAAACGAAATCCAGCATAGCATCAAAATCCAGGTAGCGGAGGCAAAAGATAGGGGAAAAACCCACGCCAAGGATGTCAGGTCTAACACGTGTCCCCTCCAGCTGAAAGTGGGGAGAACTACCCACCCTCTTGGGAGTTCTCATCACTAAGGCGGAAAAACCTGGACAGACCATCAGCATTGGCGTGTTCTGTACCGGGACGGTGTTCCACCGTAAAGTCCATTCCCTGTAGGGAGATGGACCACCTCAACAGTTTTGGATTCTCACCCCTCATCTGCATTAACCATCTGAGGGGCCTGTGGTCGGTCTGAACACGGAAGTGAGTCCCAAACAGGTAGGGCCTCAGCTTCTTCAGGGCCCAGACCACAGCAAATGCTTCCCTTTCAATAGCGCTCCACCTCTGTTCCCTGGGAAGTAGCCTTCTACTAATGAAAGCTACGGGTTGGTCCCCGCCCTCGTCGTCCATCTGTGAGAGTACTGCTCCCACGCCTTGCTCTGAAGCATCTGTCTGCACTACGAACTCACTTGAAAAGTCAGGCGCCTTAAGCACCGGTGCTGTGCACATTGCATTTTTCAGGGCATCGAAAGCAGTTTGACAGGCCTCGGTCCAATTCACTTTCCTGGGCTGATTTCTAGAGGTTAGTTCTGTCAAGGGGTCAACAATGGTGCCGTATCCCTTGATGAACCGTCTGTAATACCCGGTGAGTCCTAAAAAGGCTCTCACCTCTGTCTGCGTCTTGGGGGGTTCCCAAGCCAGAATGGTATCAATCTTCGCCTGTAGGGGCGCCACCTGGCCGCTCCCCACCTGGTGTCCCAAATACACCACTGATCCCTGCCCTATCTGGCACTTACTGGCCTCGATAGTGAGGCCTGCCTTCTGCAGTGCCCTCAACACTTCACAGAGGTGTTGCAAGTGTTCCTCCCAAGTGGAGCTGAACACAGCAATGTCATCCGAGTACGCGGCGCTGAATTGCTCCAGCCCGGTCAGTACCCGGTTGACCAGTCTCTGGAAGGTGGCAGGGGCATTTTTCAACCCAAAGGGCATGACGCGAAACTGGAAGTGCCCCTCTGGTGTTGAAAATGCCGACCTCTCCTTAGCCCCCTCAGTTAAGGCAATCTGCCAGTACCCTGAAGTCAAATCAAAGGTGCTGAGATATCTGGCAGCTCCCAACCGATCCACAAGCTCATCAGCTCTGGGGATGGGGTGCGCGTCAGTCTTGGTGACCGCATTGAGCCCACGGTAGTCCACGCAAAACCGAAGTTCTGGCAGGCCACCGGGTGTAGCAGCTTTCTTGGGAACGAGGACCACTGGGATAGCCCAGGGACTGCTAGAGGGCTCAATTACCCCTAACGCCAACATCTTGGAAACTTCTTCCTTGATGCTGGCCCTGACCTTGTCAGCCACTCTGTAAAACTTCTGTTTCACCGGTAGACTATCTCCAGTGTCCACATCATGGACGCACCAATTGGTGACACCTGGGATCAGGGAGAACAGGGAGGCAAACTGACCCAACACCTGGCGACAGTCTCTCTGCTGTTCTGGGGTCAGGGTGGGCGAGAGGACCACACCATCCACTGACCCGTCTTGCTCCTTGGTTGCCAGGAGGTCAGGGAGAGGATCACTATCCTCCTCCCCACCGTCATCTGTAGCCATGAGCATCGTCACTTCAGACCTCTCGAAGTGGGGTTTGAAGCGGTTCACATGCAAGACTCTAAGGGGCTGCCTAGGAGTCTTCATGCTGATCAGGTAGGTCACCTCACTCTTGCGCTCTACCACCTCATATGGCCCGATCCACTTGTCACGGAGCGCACAAGGCTCCACCGGCGCCATTACCCACACTTTCTGCCCAGGATGAAATTCAACCAGAGTGGTATTCTGGTCGTACCATTTTTTCATCTCCTCCTGGCTGGCTTCTAGGTTCTCCTGAGCGAGCTTCCTGAAGCGCTGCGTTTGGTTGCGGATGGCCAGCACATAGCTGAACACATCCTGGGGGGTTTTCCCACGGGACTTTTCCCACCCCTCCTTCACCAGTGTGAGAGGTCCTCTAACAGGGTGGCCATACAGCAGTTCGAAGGGGCTGAACCCTAAGGACTTCTGAGGCACCTCCCTGTAGGCGAACAACAGGCATGGTAACAAGACGTCCCACTTCCGTCTCATGGGCTCCGCTAGGCCCATAATCATACCTTTCAGGGTGCGGTTGAACCTTTCAACCAACCCGTTTCCTTGAGGGTGGTGAGGAGTGGTGAACTTATACGTTACCCCACACTCCTCCCACAGTGACTTCATGTACCTAGAGATGAAGTTGGTACCCCGGTCGGAGACCACCTCTCTGGGGAACCCCACACGGGAAAAGATCCCCATCAATGCACGGCCCACCACGGGGGCTGTGATTGTCCTGAGAGGGATGGCTTCCGGGTACCGAGTGGCGTGATCCACCAAGACCAGGATAAACCTGTTGCCTAAGGCGGTCTTGGGATCCAGGGGCCCTACGATATCAATGCCCACCCGCTCGAAAGGGGTGCTCACTACAGGAAACGGCTGGAGGGGCGCCACGCACTTCCCTCCGCTCTTACCACTGGCTTGACATGTTTGGCAAGACTTACAAAAGGTACCGACGTGCTTCTTCATCTGGGGCCAGTAGAAGTGGGTGACAAGCCGGTGATAGGTCTTGTCTTGCCCCAGATGTCCTGCGAGAGGCACGTCGTGAGCCAGACCCAGTAAGAAGTTCCTGAAGCGCTCGGTTACCACCAGCACACGGGCTGCACCGGGCTCAGCGAACTTAGGCTCACTATAAAGTAAGTCATCCTCCCAGTAAATCAAATGTTCCTTGGACCCTAGGCCTGCTGTCTGGTCTGCAGCCTGCTGCCGCACACCGACGAGAGAAGGGCACTCCTTCTGAGCCTGGCAGAATTCCTCCCTGGAGGGACCACCCTCTTGCTGCCAATGGGTCAGCTCAGGCAATTCCCCCAGTTCGGCCACCTGCTCCCCTGTAGGTTCCAGGGCATCCCCCTCAGGTTCTGCTTCCTCCTGGACCGTAGGAACAGTGGGGGCCGGTTTCCCGCGCCCTCTGCCCCTTCCTCTCCTGGCAGGTTCCTGGGCCATTGTTCCAGGCTCCAGTTCTACTAATCCACCCTTACTGGCTGTCATGGCACGTGTGGATACACAGATCCATGCTGGCAGTCCTAACATTTCCAAGTGAGTTCGATGCTCTACGTCCTTCCATGGAGAACTCTCCAGGTCGTTACCCAACAGACAATCTACCGGCAAGGCATCACTGACACAGACTTCCAAGGTACCAGAGACTCCCCCCCATGTAAAGGGAACACGCGCCATCTTGCAGAGGCGCACTGAAGTGTCAGCGGCCACTACTGGGCGGAGCACATTGGGAATGACTTGCTCTTCAGACACCCACTGACACCTGACAGATGTCACACTCGCCCCGGTGTCTCTTAGAGCCTCTATCTCCCTCCCATTGATGGTCACCTTTTGCCCGTATTTCTTAGTGTTAGCGGGTATCAAGGTATCCTGGACCATCTCTTGGTCTCCTACAGAGACAAGGGTCATCATAGCTAATCCCTCTTCCCCACTGGAAATCAAATCCCCTCCCAAAGCTACACTAGTTAACCCTGGGACTGGAGCAGCAGCTGGTGCTGGGGGTTTCTTGGGACATTTAGGGGCGATGTGCCCCACTTCCCTACAAGCATAGCAAGTAGGCGGTGGTCTGTTGCCCTTAGGGAGCCAAGACCTCTTAGGCTTGGGGGCTTGGGACTCCTTCTCCTGGGAACTGTTTTGGGGCCCTTTAGAGAACTCCTTACTGTTACCCTTGTCCTCCCCACCTTTCTGCTGGGGACCCTGTCCACCCTTGGCTGGCATACTTACCACCCCTTTGTTGACCCTGGTGCTAGTCCAGCGGTCTGCCTCCTTAGCAAGCTCACTGGGATCAGTTAACTTGCTGTCTAAAAGATGCTGGCGCAGCTCTGGAACACATAGACTACTCAAGTGCTCCCAACTAATCAAGTGACACAACCCCACATAATCAGTAACTTTGCTGCCCTTTATCCAACCTTCCAGTGCACGCGTGTACATACTCACACACTCCACCCAAGTACTTGAATCAAGCTTCTTGAAGTTCCTAAACTTCTGGCGGTACTGTTCTGGCGTAAGCCCATACCTGAGGCATAAGGCCTCCTTCATAGTGGGGTAGGTTAAGGTCCCTGCCGCTTCTAAGGGTACTAAGACATCCCTCCCAGAGGCCTCAAAATGCTTCCACAAACCCGCTCCCCAACTCTTTTCAGGCACTTCATTCATCTTCAAGGCAAGCTCATAGGATCTAAACCATGCATAGATATCCTCACCCCTCTGATAATTCTGTACCAAATCTTTCGGTATGTATACTTTACCCGCCTGTACTGGTTGTGCGCTGCCACCATTCGGACTGGACTCCACCTGTTTAGCTTTAATGTCCAGCTCCCTCATGCTCAACTCATGAGCCAACTGGAGTTTTCTCTCTTCCAAAGCGAGAGCATTCCTCCTCTCCTCCGCCTCTTTCTCACTGTCAAGGCGCAGCTTCCTTTCTTCCGCTTGAGCTTTGAGCTTGAAAAGTTCAATCTCATGGGCCCTAATCCTCTGATTTTCCTCCAGCTCCTCTGGAGAAAGGCTCCTACTGGAATGGGTGCTGCCAGCCCTCGACTCTGGCCTATTCACTGGCAGATCATCGGATCCGAATCCGTGCTCCGGTGTGCCATCCCCTCCAGTAGCTTCCTCTGTTGCGCCATTCTTGGCCTCCCACCAGGCCCTTAGAGCTTTCTGTAGCTCCGTCTTGTTGGCGCCGCCCTTCACTGGGCATCCAAGCTGCTTGCAGAATTGCTTTAGTTGCTCCTTCTTATATTCGAGCAACTTTTTCACTTCGAATTGCAATTCCGACTCCTCACCTACTCCATTCAGAGACATGATGCTTCGTCGATCCTCCAAGAATAGTCTTCGCAAAAACTTCGTGCAATGCAACTGCTTACTAGATTAGTGATGTACGAAGAATCACTGCAGGTCAAGTGCAAATACTGGTTCTAAATCCGCACCGCTGACCACCAATGTTAGATCTGGGGGTCTCTAGTTGGCAGAGGTATACACCTTAGACCAAATAGGGACCCTTGCTTCTAGTCAGGGTACAGGGACACACACGGTAGATAACCCCTGCTCACCCTCTAGGTAGCTTGGCTCGAGCAGACAGGCTTATCCCCAAGGCAATGTGTAAGGTATTTGCACGTAGACACCACAATGATCCCCCTTCCGTACTCCACAAACTTAGACCACACAGGTGAGTTATATCAAAATTAATATATCTTTATCTAGTTTCCGCAGTTGAAATCAAGCATCACAGGTTTACACAATATTCGCTTTCTTGGTTGGTCGGGATCGTAAGACGATAGTCTCTAGTCTCTTGTGTGATTCGATACTCTCTGAGAATGAATCAGTTTGTAGGCTCTTGTTGTTAAGGCAGCTACCTTGCTCCGGCGGTGTCGCTGCACTCGTTGTAAAAGCGCTGCTCGGGCTGTTCGGTGCAAGGTTTCCACAACTCCCTCGACGAGCCCCCAGTGACGATGTCGACGTCACCGGAGTCAGCCACTCACAGCGCGGCTTCGTAGAGCAGGGAAGTACGATCTGCTTCAGGCCTCCGGGTCACGGCAAGGCACGTGCCGATGAGCACGTCAGTCTTCTTGATGCGGCAACCGGATGTCAGGCCTGGGTTAGCGCGGCACTCTCCAGCAAGACAGAGAGCAGCCAGCCCACTTCACAGGCAGATGTTGAGAAGCTTGGTAGAACAGTCCACGGTCCCTGCGGCACACAGCAGCGCAGGGGGAGACACAGCAGAGTCTTGATTTTTTGGCAACCTTTCTATCCCTGGGTTGCGAAACAGGAGGCCAGCTCTTCTCAGGCCCTTGGAGATTCGGTTTAAGACACAGCACACGGCAAAGTCTTGTTTAGTCAAGTGGGTAGGGTCAGCACACAGCAAGACCCCTTCTCCTCCTCAGCTTCAGTCGTCCAGCAGAACAGGTCAGCCCTTAGAGCACACAGCACGGCAATCTTCCTTTAGTTCTTCAGCGGTCCGTCTTTCAGCAGAGGTTCCTCTTGATGGTAGAATCTAAAAATCTGTTGTCAGGGGTCTTGTACTTATACCCCTAAAAGTCTTTGAAGTCTTTGTGCACGTGGGTCCTGAGCCCGGTCTGATCCAGTTCTGGGTGTTGCTGGAGCACTTTGTTTTCCTGGCTTCTGCTTTCTTTTCAGAGTGAGGGGCAGAGTCGTCAGCCGCCCAGCAGGAGGTGGAGCCAGCAGTGTGGTAGGCAGGCACAACCCTATTCACTCCCAGGTGCTATCTCCTCCCTCCACTCTCCTTGCAAATGTCGCCATTCAGCAGAGGGCTGACTCAGCCAACCTCCCGGGATATCCCCAGCCCCTGTCACTCGCAAGCCAGACAGTCAATCCACAAGCGCGCCCATGCACACAGAAGGGTCAGACAAGAGAACAGCCACTCTCTAAAAAGTACTGTCCTCCAACTCAGGATTTAGAAACAACCTCTCCTACAAGATGTGTTATTAAATGCTGAGCTCAGGGATATCAAATCAACATGATATTTTACACAGGGAGCACTTACACTCTGGCACTGATTAGCAGTGGCAGAGTGTCCAAAGCATCTAAACCAGCAAAAACGAAATCCAGCATAGCATCAAAATCCAGGTAGCGGAGGCAAAAGATAGGGGAAAATCCCACGCCAAGGATGTCAGGTCTAACAGCATTGTTTACAGGTGTATTAGAATCAAGCTGGCAGCCTACCAGCCTGGCAGGTCAGTGGAGGTTATTGCCACTGCTCCCTCGGGGAGGATAACCAGTGGAAGGCAAGCAAGCATATTCTAGTTTTAGCCCTACTTGGCTAACATTTCTTAGATTTTCAAATTTAATTCAATTTCCCTAACTAGGATTATGTTTTTGAGAAACACAAAAAGTGGCCCTAAGGAGATTTTGAATTGTATACTTAAATCCTCTTTTAGGGACTGGCATTCCACACATGTCATCCCCAAACAGAAAGATACATTGATATTACCCCATACTAAATAGGTTTGGGTGACTGTGACTATGACTATGTGTCACTATGACCCAATGACAGTGTGCAGGCAGAACTCAAGTTTAAATATTTCCAGTGGTGTAACCAAATGAGGCGCTGCAGCTGGAAACCTGGAAATTCCCTCACCTATAAGTAAGTGAGGGGGAAGAAAAGCAAGTTTGGAAGGGTTGTGGTGAGGGTGAACTGTCAGTTCATCCACTCCGCCAAACTCTGAATGACCGGCCTAGTCTGGAATTATGGTGAATCTCAAAGATAAAATATGGAAATTATGGTATGGTTCTGAAGACATAGCTACTTTCTTAAAGCTAATGCAGCATAGGAAGCACAGGGCATCAATGCTGTTCCAAAAGCCTTCAATTACTTACAACCTTTATAGGGGTTTATGCAATCAAATGTCCTTCTTACTTGCTTTAAATTTTTTGTTTTTGAGAATGACATTTCCCATTTCACTTTTAAGGTCTAAACTTCAACTAACCAGTCAGAGATTTTTTTAACTTCAAGGTAACTTTACTATGTACATGCAACAGTGACAGCTTCTTGGGGATTGTGATTCTGTACTTTTATTTGTATATATTTGTCAAACACTGTTTTCACTAGTGCCCTTGTCCACTGCACTGCTGCAGCATTTACTGTGTATTGCCAACTCCTAATTTCAAAATTAAGAAATTCAAAATACTGTTATTTCTTGTATCCTTGGACGTTGCTCAAATTACTATTATATTTTCCACTATAAAAAATGTTAGAAGCATATAAAACATTATTCCTAAACAACATTATTCTTTCATACTTACTGTGAACCCTAGTTCTCTTATAGGATTACTGGGTAGACATATATTTTGGTAACAGGAACAGTATTTAGCTTTATATGTCATAGCAAAGTGTTTAACGTAAATTGTATTTCTCCTAGCACAGTTTTTATGAGATTGCTTTCAGCTAGACCACAATGTATAAGATAACTACTATCTGTATTTTATCAATAGATAGGTTGTACCTGACACACCTTTTCCTGCTGGACACAACAATCTATTTGCAGAGGAATGCTGTTGTTGTGCATTATGGTAGACCCTGAAGTATTAGATTATCCAATTCACCTTCATTCAAAACTGTTGAAAAACATGTGACTTTGCAACCAACATCCTTTGAAAAGTATTTTGAAAAATGCAGTGTTTGACCTGAGTGGTAAAATGTTTGTTGGGGAGAAAGTCACTGAATTTCCTTTGAGTGTGTTGGTTGATTGGCTCATGCTTGCATGCTCAACAACTCAGTGATACTAAGACTTTAATATGTGTGTCCATTTGGAGTGTTATGTGCAGGGGTGGCTCCTCTGCTCAGGCAGAGGAGTGTCACCCCACTGCTTTAAGAGCAGTGCAGAGGAAAAATAAAATGATAATAGCGAAACGTCATTATCATTTTATTTTTCCATTCCTAGGTGCAGGGAGGCATGAGGATGGCCAGAGCAGGGGCAAGGGAAGGAGCGGTGAGCAAACTCAAAGTGAGCATGAATGTTTGACTGGCCGTCTGCAATTGTAATCCCTCAGCTGGAAAGAGCCGGTGGGGATTACTGTGAGCCTTAAAAATGGTGGACGGGCTCGCTGAGTCCATTGTAAGCCACTCGGAAGACTGATTCAGATTCCCTTCCAACCGGCTCGGTCAGAGGGAATCCGAATCAGTGATTACGATGTGGGCAGGAGGGCTCTGACCGACGGTCGGGGCCCTTCCTGCCCACATCGTAATCGAGCCCTAAGTATTAATATTACCCAATTATTAGATCGCAAAGTATCAACTTTGGGAGTATAAAAGACAGAATTAACCTGCCAGGATTCAAACTTGTGGCTTACCAGAAGTCAGAAGCCATCTCGCTAGCAGCTCTCTTATCCTGGGCAGAGTACTCCACCCAGGATATTTATCTTTCATGACAACACTCAACCTCGTTGATGAGGCTAAACTAAGCTAAAACTGGTGTAGTACAGCCTGCTTTGCTGTTAAAAGGAGAATGACGAGGCCTGGCAGTTTGGGTTGGATTGCTCCAAATTGGCGAAGGACCAAAATGGATTTGCATACGGTTGCTACCTGTCTGGGGTGTCTCATTAGGAAAAAAGGACTAGCACGTGGCCCTGATCGATGAGCAGTGCATCACTTTTTGTTGTTTTAATATAAACACCTAAAAGTGATGTCTTGTCAGAGCAGTACTGATGGAGAGAGAGGGAATCCGTGAGGCAAATGTCTTTTTGATGGATTACAACGAAGAATGTTGGCAGTGACCTACAATTTCAAAAGCTGCATATGGCTCACATCTTTTCTAGGACCTTTGTAAGAGTTTCAAAATCACCGGGCAATCTGATATTCTGTGATTCCTTTGCAATCACTAGCCTTATGAAAACATTTACTTCCAGTGATGGCGTCCCCAACTGGTTGTTGCTCTGCTTTCATTATCTAATGTGTGTTTTTATTGCCTAATGGGTTGGTTTTCTTCTGATTTGTGTGGTGACAATAGCTGAGAATTTCGCATGCATATGGAGTTCTGTGACAAATTTCTCTAACAATTTCTGCGTTCTCTTTGTTTAAAATGTATCCTTTAAATGAATACAGGCTGTCTATCAAGTTTTGCTCAGACATGGGAAATACAGAATAAGCTGTTTCCAAACTTGCAAAATTAGTCGACCGATTTCCAAGCCAGATTCTATGCTCATGTCCTAACCCATCACTGTCCTTTCCACAGAAGAGAGAACACTGCATTATTTATAACCTGAATACTTAGGGCTCCTAAGAGACAAGTCAGTGTATATTCACATTAAGGGTTTAAAAGGATTTCGTTGCAGGCATCACCTACCGAATACTCATAATGGAGCATAAGAGGTGAAGCCACAGCAAATTGGACCAGGAATCCATTAGAGGCTGGTCCTAATTCACAGCAGCCTCTCAATAGGATCCTTAATAGGCCTGGCACTCAAGGTTCCCAGAGTGCAGCGTTTCACTCTATGAAAGTTTAGAGTCAGCTGTAGATTGATTTATAGCACATTTGATGTTAATGTTCGCAAAGAAAAAGAACACTGCGTTGACTGAAAAAAAAAATAGATGTAATTACATGTACTCACATACACAGCCGAATGGCTTGTCAGGTAGATTCCTCAAAAATAAGCATTTGCAATATATTGCATGTATTCAGTAAATTCATTTTTATTGCATGTTATTTATTTTCTTTGGGAGTTTTATATAGGGCGTCTGTACAGGGTGGTATTAGTCAATTGATGGAAACCGATTGGTGTTAATACTACTGGGGTCAGATCACTTAAATTACACTGTTCATGGCACTGCTTTCAGACAAATTTGCACCAGTGGCAGGTAATTTTGCTGTGAAATTCGGACCTTCTACAAGTGCAAAAAGAATACTTGCACTTTTGGTGCAAAGGCCAGTTCAAGACAGATATACTGTAAACTAGCCAAGTATAGGTACAAAATTGCCCAACGCTAGTGTATAACCCGTTACTCGTGTGATCCGGCCTATGTGTGCTTTAGGCTTAATGCGGTGGGGTCCACCTCAGGTCTCAGACTGGCCATCAATTCTAAAAACTGACTTTCAAACGGATCCCAATGAACTCTATATCGATGTCCATTACAGGAAAAAAACACACTGCTCGATTTCCCAACAACAGTATATCAACAATGACTGTAAAAAGCATTAAGGTAATGCATGTGAGTGTGCCAGCTTCTGTTTACATATCACGGGGCAGATTTACTGAACTGTCATCCAGTGCAGCAGCCAAAAATGTTGTGCTAATTTGTGTTACTTTTAGTCACTTTCCAGTGCAAAATAAATTTTGATCTGGAAAGAAAATAATTTAAAAACAATTTGAGCTGGTTTGCGTCACTTTTATGTCGCAAGCCCAGCGCAAAATGTTAGTAAATCACCCCCCACATGTTTTAATTAACTTACTTGCTGTGTTTACGAAAGTGTGAAAAGGAGTTATACAGCTGTTGAAATATTGACAGGGTGAAAGTAAAAGAAAATGAAGTGATTGTCCGTAATGTGTGTAGGGATATGGTGGAATGAAGAAGAGGCAAGAAAGTAAGTGCCCCCCCCGGAAATGGTCCAAGATCTGGACCCCCTGGAATCTATACCGAGGTGAAATATGTCCCCCCCCCCCGAATGAATGATTTAGATGTCTCCCCTTCCCCGTAATTCCAACTGCAAAAACATATTGTGTATTGATGGATCCTTGTGTTTGCCTTTACCTATGTTGTGATACTGTGAAACTATGCCTTGTTGTCAAAGTCTTTATAATAAAAAGAATTTAAAAAAAAAAAAAAAAGTAAGTGCCGAAGGAGAGGGAGAAAAGATGGTGTGGAAAGGTAAGAGATGAGGTGTGCCAAATGCACACAGGGGATTTCAGAAAGATGTGGGGAGAAAACTTGTGTAAGTGTCTCCCAGAGAGGCTGCACAGGAAGGAGAGTGGTGTGAAGGGAAAAGCAGGGGGATTGTCAAACTCTGAAGGCCGATTCCTCTTTTTACAGACCCAAGTAATATTTTGTTCACAGCAGTGGTTGAAGTGGGAGGGATCTGAGGGGCATGACGTGCCTATACTTTTTTAATTTTAGGAAAGCAGTCCCCCTACTTTTTGTACAAAGTCAGCTATCCCACGACGGTTAACTTCGACAGCTGAAATGCTTCAACTGAAGTGTAAGGTAGGGAGTCTCCTGTGTTAGAAAACTGAGCTTGGGGCACACAGTTAAACAGGTGCCACCGGCACAGGTAAGAGCGGTGTGGCGGTGCATGGTGGGTGGGAGTCAGCAGACGACGAGAAAGGTAAAATTAAATAAAATCACTTACCTTGTGCTCGCCCCTTATGCCGAGTCGGCAGTGCGGTGAGTGCAAGGCAAGTGGTTTTATTTATTTTTAATTTAATTTTACCTTTCCCATCGTCTGTCGACTTCCCCACACCCCCACGTCTCCCCTCCCCTCTGCCCAACTGCTCTTAACTGTGCTGGCCGCACCTGCAGCTGAACTAGCCTTCTTGCCAGGGTACTGCTGCCTGAAAGAAATGTAAATGTGCGCAACTGGTCAATCTGCATATGTAAAGGGAGCTGGGAAGATGGTATTGGCTTTAATTGATAGAATCACTTGAAGACTCCTGGTGACACATATTTATTCTTTTTGAGAGGTGTTGTAAAGGAGCTACCAGCTAAGATGTGAAATGTATGCTTTAAAAAGACAGTTACCAAAAACTTTTGCTTCCTGATGACACAGATTCATTCTTTTTGATGATATTGTAACGGAGCTACCAGCTAAGCTGTGAAGTGTGTGCTTTCAAAAAACAGTTACCAAAAAACACTGCAATACGTACAGCCTGCAAAAAATCTATATTTTGGAAACACTTTTTATCTTAAACCTTTTTTGCATTCAGTAGCAGCCTATACTGTGTATAGGGCAAGTTTAAAATAATGGCCTACATGTTCACAGTTCTTTCTGTCATAGACTGGGACCTTTTAGCACTAAACATACACAAGTCACTATTTTCCATTGCACATACCAGGATTTGGTGCGGTGCACTAATAGAGGTTTCAATAATGTATGATAGTGCATTTTCCACTGATTAACATATGAATTTTCATTTAAGCTGTGTGTTATTTTATATACAGTTACCGGAAGGTGAAAGACCCAAAAAGTTACAGAATATTATTTTTTTTAGCCATGCCCACACACTCACTCACCATGCCCCTACTCCCCTTTGCGCGCAGCATCGCAAATTCCCATACATTTTTAATATGGGGGAGAGGAGTTGGCCTAACAGCTAGGGCGGTCGACCTTGAAACTGGGGAACTGGGTTCGAGTCTCAGCAATGACTTTGAACATCCTGTAATTCTGGGCAAATCACTTAATCTCCCTGTGCCTAACAAAAATGAATGTGTCCTCATGTAACACAACTGGTGCTATGTAAAGCACTCAGATACCCGACACCTTCGGGTCAAGTTCGCGCTATATAAAACTCTGCAAAAAGAAAATGCACTTCGACCACTGGTTCCCAGTCTCATGAAACATTTCCAGCTCTAATTGTTCACAACAATACCATTGTTTCTCATTTACCTCATACTGTTAATAATCATTTGGCAAATTCAATAAGTCAACTTTGTTTAGTCTCATGTCTGTTACAGTGTAATGTGTCTGCAGTGGTTAAAATGAGCTGGTGACCGGCTTTTATTTTTGAGAACCGGCACTTATGTTTTTTGCAAGAGATGGAAAAGCAAACAAAACAGAAATACAGAATAAGAGAAAGACGGAAAAACAGTCAGGAAGGGAAAAAGCAGGAGCCTTTTAGAGAGATAAAGAGGGACAGGAAGTGTCTGCTGTGGATAAAAAATGCATGAGGTGGATTCAGGACTACCAACCTTGGTATTGGGTTCCCCAGCGGCTCGGGCTTCTGAGCAGGGCTTTGGCACAGGCACTCATTCCAATTGCCAGTTAAGTACCCTGGGGCAGATTTACAAGCCCCTTGCGCCTCATTTACACCGCCGTTACGTCACTTTTGTGACGCAGCGGCGGCCAAATCCTGCGCCATGGTGCGGGGTACTTACAACGTGACGCATCTGGGAGATGTATCACGTTGTAAAGCCCTGCGCCACATGTAGGCGTTCCTGCACAGGGGGGGGTCGTTCCGGCGCAGGAACGCCTCCTAAAAGTGGCTGACACTCAGTCACTTTTAGGCCCATGCTGCGTCAAAACCCTGCGCCTGCCTGAAGCAGGCGTGAGGATTGACGCAGCATTACCAAGATAGGGCCCCCCAGACCATTGCTGGAGCTGCGTCGCGCTTGCGACGCAACTCCAGCAATGCGCCACTTTTACGGCACAGATGCGTCACGCATCTGTGCCGTTTTTGCCCCATGGTGCGTCGCATTGTAAATGCGGTGCATCCATGGTGGCGCACAATAACTGTCGCATCCCTGCTGATATGCAGGGATGCGCCAGTTATTGTAAATATGCCCCCCTGTGTCTGGATGCAATACCAGAACGCCTATAGATATAGGGATTCAAGTATTAGTCTGATGGCATGGTGTCTGAAGCACCTGATTTTTACTTTACATGTCTTAATCGACACACTTAATTACTCGGGCCACGCCCGTTTGAAAGCATTGAAAGTTTAGCTTCTTAATCCATGCCCCTTTAGAATCCTCTCCCTTAGTGTTTTTTACACCCGCCTCAAAGTCCTTGTGTGTATATTGTTACATTGATCTCGCCAGCAGAGTCTCCCGGTATCATCTCAGTAATTATTAGATGAAAATCATACAACAAAGATAATGTATTACGGTAAATGTCTTCATGGCTAACTGGTAAGCAAGACAAGACAACATTGATAGGAGACAAATACAATTTGTTGGACGTCTCTTGTTTGAAGCACGGTCCTTCGTGGCTGTAGTTCTTTATGATATGATCCGAAACCGCTCCGTAATAATATAAATACGAATTAAATAGACAGAGCAAAATAGCTTTTTGTCCAGTGCGGTTTCTAAAATGGAATACGCTGCAGAAATTGATCGGGAGCCTGCCTGAGCTGCAACAACAATGTGCGTTAAATTTACCTTGGCTGTTGCAATCTTCACAACTCAATGTCGACCATATTCCCGTTAAAGTGTATTTAATCCATTTATGGCGTCTCGGCGGCTCTTTTATGAAGGGAATTACACACAGAAAGGCAGCTGGGGAAAACACAATAAGTCGTCGACCTTGGTGCTCGAGTTGTAAGGGCAGAGAAATGAGGGTTCGCGCGCCTCCGAACGTACGCAGGGCCTGGAATGATAACAGGGAGAAGAATCTAATCTCGCGCCCATGGCGTAATGCCCTCAGCAGCGTATAAATATTGTCGGCATGCCAGCATGCCCCTGAACAGCCATACGGATATAAAACAGATTAGTTATTAAACTCCTGATGTTCTGAATTCTTAAAGATGGGGATAAAAGCCACACCTGAACTTCTAGAAAGCTCATTACCAAGTGACCTACACGTAACGTGCCGCAATTAGCCATCTGTTATCCTATTCCGCTGGTGGAGTCGAAATAGAAAATGGCTTCCATCTTTGTCATTTCCAGTGATGGAAGGTTCTCGTGATTATCCCAGTTTAGAGCCAGAACTTTTTTCAAGGGCATCTCCTAGATTGATTAAGAGCTTCCTGCCAGCTACCACTGATATTACCTTGGGATTAACTCACAACCGTGAACACTTAATGTTTCTCCCCTGCACTCATCCATTATTTGCAAAGCAATCGTCACCCCTCTCCCGCAGCAGGCTTCCCATAGCCTTCCACTCAACGTATATCATAACCATTGAATGCTAATCAGCCTTGATGAGCAGGGGGCCGGGCTTTTGCTAGCATGACTGGCCTGCTTTGTTCTTATGGAGGCCAGTTCGTCACAAGCATAGATTTATTTATGAATGTCTTTCTTTCTTTCTTTCTTTCTTTCTTTCTTTCTTTCTTTCTTTCTTTCTTTCTTTCTTTCTTTCTTTCTTTCTTTCTTTCTCTTTCTTTCTTTCTCTCTTTCTTTCCCGCTACTAAACACCCAAAAGAGACTGTTTAACAAAATATTGCAGTAAAAACATCAGCCGCAAAAATATTGAGTTTACTTATTTATGATGTAAAGTACAAAAATATTGCAGTCCAAAATATCAACTATACAATGGTGAGTATATTAAATAAAAGCTAAAATATTTTTATTAAATCTATCTATCTATCTATCTATCTATCTATCTATCTATCTATCTATCTATCTATCTATCTATCTATCTATCTATCTATCTATCTATCTATCTATCTATCTATCTATCTATCTATCTATCTATCTATCTCTCTATCCATCATCCATCTATCTGCCTGCCTGTATATATATATAAAATCAGCTTCGCTTGTGTTGCCGTAGGCGACGAAGAACAGGAGCCTGGACCACAGGTACTTGCAGTGAATAGTTTATAAGCAGCTCAACAAACCACAGCCATGACAGGTTTCGGCCCCATGGGACCTTGATCACATGACACGTATCACAGTTAGTGATCAGCCTTTAAACCATTTTTTCACATATATTTTAATGTGACAGGTTCTAAAAAGACGCAAGGTGCATGAACATAGTAGAAATACTACAAGGACAGCTGATTGAAGATCAAAAACGCTGTTGTTTGCCTGACATATTATAGATACATTTTTTAAAACAATCCAATAGATCTAAAACAGATGCTGTTGCTTAAAAAAATATTTTAACTACATTGGTATAAAACTTTTTGCTGATAGTCTAAAATAATATTTATACACTAAAATCAAGAGTAATTGATACAGCATCTCGGTTTAAATACCTAAAATCATCACAATAGAGTTTTTGCAGTTCTAAAACTATATATTCTGATCCGATACTGTTGCTGAAATTCAGAAATAATGATTGGAAAAAACATTGCTTTACTGGCTAGCTGTATATTGCCAATAATTGTACAATCATTATACCAATTAATCTGTTTTGTTAACCTTGAGATTTTCAAAAAAAGTGCAAGTGTAAATGTGCTAAAAACATAGTGTGCATAGTTGACGTCTGTGTAAAAAAAGCTAAAACCTATTTAATGAACTATGATAGTTAAAAAAAGGGGGGCATTATGCGGTCTTCTTGTGCTGTGCTATGACCAATGTTTTTATCTCAGCAGCTAATGTAATTGCCAGGTATCAGAGGCAGGTATAAAGATCCTCAGTCCCATTCAGTCCTTCTGGCTGCTTGCTATCCAATTCTAAAATGTACCTCGTTTCAAATTTTCTGAGAGCTTTTTCCCTATTGCCACCTTTCTTGTTTGGTGGCACTGAATCAATTAGAAAATACATGAGACCTTTGGAATCTCTACTATGAGAATCCTCAAAGTGCCTTGCTACTGGATAGGCCTGATCGATGTTTTTGATAGCCCTTATGTGCTAGAGTATCCTCTTGTGGCCTTGAAGAATAGTACTTCCTACATAGCATAGGTCACACGGACACTCCAGCACATAGACCACAAATTCTGACTTGCATGTCAGGTTTTTGTGTATTGGTTTCTCCTGATCGCTAAAAGGTGTACTTTAGGAGGGTTTATTGACCCCATATTGACATGCCGTGCAAGATTTACATTTGAAAAAAGCCCTTTCGTTGGGACAGCCAAGTGGTTTTGGCTTGGTTCCCAGGATCATTGTGTACCAACTCATCCCTCATAGAAGGTGCTTTACTATAGGTAATTGCTACCCGGGTGGGCAGCAAATGGCCTATAGTTGGGTCACTTAGAACAAGCGGACAGTTTCTCTCAATAATGTTATTAATGGCTCTTGCTTGTTTACTATAGCCAAGGATAATTCGAAAAGTTACGGGGTTTTCTTGATGAGTGTTCGATTGGTTAGGTCTGGTTCTTTTTGACCTGGCTGCGCTGTTAATAAAGCTTCTCTTTTTATAGCGTTACTTTTGGCTATGGCAGCAGAAATTGTCTTCTTAGAATACCCTCTTTCAAGAAACCTTCATTGGCTAGCTAACTGGGCTGTCAGTAAGTCGTCGTCACTGATGCAGATGCGTTTCAATCAGACCATCTCACCATATGGTATACTTTGTATTAGATGTTGTGGGTGAGAGCTCCTAGCATGTAGAACGGCATTTCCAGCAGTATTTCTGCGATGTAATCTAGTGGCAATTTTACCTTCCCTGATATGAATCTGTACATCAAGAAAGTTGACCATTTGATCTCTGATCATGGCTGTAAACTGCAAATTGAGGTTGTTGATATTAAGGTTTTTAATGAATCTTTCTGCCTCTGGCTGGGCCCCCTGCCAGATGATAAAAAGATAATCGATATACCTTAGCCAAACCCTGATGTTATTGGTGACTACTGTCTCGTGTTCTTTGAGTAGGACCAGCTCCTACCACCATCCCATGTGGAGACAAGCATAACTGGGGGAGAAGCTGGCCCCCATGGCTACACCTCATAGTTGTTGAAATAAAGTGTTCTGGAATATAAAGATTTTATTATTCAAACAGAATTCAACCATATCTCTAAGCATTTTACTGTGATGTATACACCCTGATTGTCTTTGGTCAAGATAGTGTGTCAAAGCTCTCATACCATCCTGGTGGTTTATAGATGTATAGAGTGAAGCAACATCTAACGTAATTAAAAGATTGTCGTTGTTTCACTCATATTTCTGGATTTTAGATAGAAAATCTCCAGTGTCCCGGATGTAGGAGAGCAATTGTTGAACAAAGTCTTGGAGGAAATAGTCTACATATTGGGAAGTACGCTCCAGAAGACTGTTGCTTGCCGATATATTCGGTCTTCCCGGAGGTTTGGCGGGATCTTTATGTTTCTTAGGAATAAAATACATAATAGGTGTTACAGGATGGTCAGTCCGCAAAAATAGATATTCCTGTTGTGTAAGTAGCCCTGCATTCTTCCAGGCTATCAATTTTCTACTATATGTGTTATATGTAGTCCTAAGAGTTGACTGATCACATATGTGGTAACATTCCCTGTCCTGGAGCTGGCTCATTGCTTCTTTAATGTAGTCTGTTTTACTCCATAAGACTAGATTTCCTCCCTTATCAGAGTTGCGAATAACCAATTCAGTATTGGATTTAAGTTTAGTCATTAATGAATGGTACTGGATGTCAGTTTTGTTTTTCCTTTTTCTTGGCAACTTCTGGACCTTGTGATTAAGTTTCTTGATTTCACTCACTATTTGCTCTTGAAATATATCAATTGTATCGCAAGGCATAATTGGATTGAAGCTGGAGCTGGGTTTGAAGGGTGTTGTTTCCACCCAGCAGTCTATTTTGTGCTGTGGGGGGGCATTTTGTTCTTCAAATTGTGTGGAAGTCATATTCTCACTGATAAGTTCTTGCATTGTTTGGAGAGTGGACATGTCCGACGCTGTAAGGCCAAAAGGGGGAGACAGCTGTGGCAATTGTTCTTGATGTATTGTGGTATTTGTCTCATTGGATTTATTTTGTTTCAAGAAGTATTTTTGGATTTTTAGCCTTCGTATACTTCGGTATATATCCATGCTGGTCGAGGCATAGTTAAATGAACTTTCTGGACAGAATGAAAGTCCCAACGATAATAATTGTTCCTCCACTTTGGTCAAATTGATATTTGCCAGATTTATTACAGTCAGGCTAAACTGTTGAGTCTGTTGTCTCCAATATCAAAATATTGAGTTTACTTATTTATAATGTGAAGTACCAAAATAGTCTAGTCCAAAATATCAACTATACAATGGTGAGTATACCACCCACCGCTTGCCGAAATTCCACAAGGACTGGAGCACGGACTATCAATTCAGTGCTGGTTACATTCCTTTATTTTCTGTTAACAAATAACAGCCATTACCAATTTCAGCCCAGAGGGGCCTTGATCACATGACACGCTCCACAGCCTCACTTTGCCTTTTCTACCATTTTTTCTACCATTTCTTAAAGTGACAAGTGCAACATATATTAGTAGTCATGGACATAGAGAAACTACTTAATGGTTACAGACATTGTACTCTTGCTCCGGCCACATTTGGGAGCCAAACCACCTTGCTTGGCGCAAATAAAGTCATGGGATACAATATTCTGCAATTTGATTCAATTCTGGTATAAGTACCATCAATCAAGTTGGGCTCATCAAGCTTGAAATAGCTATCTCCCCTGCTGGAGTACATAGCTGTTGCTGATATTGTTAGTCCTAAATGACCATTAAAATCCGATTTTTCATGGTGGCGCATAACTGCTTAAAAACAATCACCTAGATCATGTAAAATCCATCTAGTGCAAAAGTTATCAGTTACATTACCCAGTAAACATCCTTATTGTAGACTACCTGACTACATAAAGTGCTAGTGCAAATGCAATTTTGTATCTTGGATTGTAAACATTAGTATTTTAAACTTCCTGACTACATAAAGTGCTAGTGCATGTAAAGTTTCAAAAGTGCATGTGCCAATCACACCAAAGTGAAAAAAAGCTAAAATAGTTTTAAAAACTGTCAATTAAATTGGGAGGGTGGCTCGGTTCAATATTTGATTTGTCTGGATACATGATCTGGATGAATACACTGTTACATTATTTGCCAGCCGCCATATTGTTGTGCACTACAAACCGCCTCGTCTAACTTATAAACATGTGTAGAGATCGTCCGTGGTGTTGAGTACCCCGGATGTTTCGAATCTAAGTCCAGAATATAGTGGGTCTCTAGTTTGCGCAGGGCCTTTTCTCGGTTCCCTCCTCTTTTGTTGGGTAGGACTGCATAAATTAAAATTAATTAAGATCTTCCGGGTCGGAATTGTGTGTTTCCCCAAAGTGCCGTGCCACGGGGTAGGATTGGTCTTGATTCTTGATGGCCCGTATGTGCTGGAGTACCCTCTTGTGGCCTTGAAATTTGGTACTTCCCACATACGGTAGGCCACATGGGCACTTCAGCACATAGATGACACGATCTGTCTTACAGGTTAAAGCCTTACTTATGACACGTACACATAAATATACTGAAAAAAACAAAGGTTATAGGGATGTTATAGTTAGACTCTGATTTCATTCGTACAAACCATTGAAATTTAGCATTATAGTTACATGAGCTAACTATAACTTGCCCCCACAATGCATTGCTTATGACCTCACATATTACATTGCTCATGACATGGTCAGTGACATCACTCATGACATCATTGATGACATCTCAAATAACAACACTGATGACATCACCTACTGATTGTAAGTGTTTCATAAAAGGTTCTGAGAGTTAAACATATATACTAAGATATATACTAAACTATTGCATAAGTTAAATTGCTATTCTTTTTGTACTACTAATGAGTGATACTATTTCTAATATATAGCATCTGAGTGGCACTGTGAATGTATCAGTGTAGAAGTGTGTGTCTTAGTGCCTGTATGGGTGTGTGAGTGTATATATGAGTGGATGTAAGGGTGAATATTTGGGTGTGAGTAGCAGTATGGGTGAGCGAGTGTGTGAGTGGCTGTATGGGTGGGTGCATGTGTGTGTGAGTGATGTGTCGGTGACTGTATTGTCTGTGTGAGTGGCTTTATGGGTGGATGAGTGTGTTTGTAAGTGGCTGTATAGATGACTGAGTGGCTGTGAAAATGGCTCTGTGGGTGAGTGACTGGGTGCGTAAGTGCATGTATAGGTAAGAGAGTGACTGGGTGTATGGGTAAGTGAGTGGATATGTGAGTGGCTGTTTTGCAGAGTAAGTAGTAGTATTAGTGGCAGTATAGATGAGTAAGTGGGTGCGGGGATGACTGTATTGATGAGTGAATGAGTATGCAAGTGGTTTTGTGGATGAGTGAATGGGTGCATGAGTGACTGAGTAGCTCTGTTAGTAGCTGTGTCGGTGAGTGAGTGGCTGTGTGAATGGCTGTATGAGTGAGTGGGTGTGTGAGTGACTGTATGGATCTGTGAGTGGGTGTATGAGTGGTGTTGTGGGTATGTGAGTGGCTGTATTGGTCTGTGAGTGGCTGTATGAGTGGCTGTACAGGTGAGTGAGTGCTTGTGTGAGTGGCTGCATGAGTGAGTGTGTGTGCTAGTAGATGTATGGGTCTGCAAATAGGTATATGAGTGGATGTGTGGGTGTGTGACTGGGTGTATGAAAAGTTGTATGGGATGTGAGTGGTTCTGTGGATGATGTCATCAACGATGTAATTAGTGATGTCATTTGAGATCAGTAGAAATTGAGGGCAAATCCATGCCTTAGTGAAAAAGAGAAACATAAAGCACTTCTTCTGGGCTGTAAACAGGGTATAGCACAGCACCATTCTTTAAAGAAAAAATCAGGTTAGCCAATAACTCCTCTAAGGTGTTAGTTAAAGTACTGTAGGAATTATCGGAACCTTGCACTCAGCGTGCACTTAATTCCTCTCAAGAATTTTGTGATAAAGTAGCATCCTACTTTCGGGACAATCAGTCCATAAATCAATCAATCAATCAATCAATCAATCAATCAATCAATCAATCAATCAAGTCATTTGTAGAGCACACTACTCACCCGCGAGGGTCTCAAGGCGCTAAGGGGGGGATGCTGCTACTGTTCGAACGTGGTGGAAGAGAACAATGGTTCGGGATGGCCTGAGAAGGTCCGGTGAAATGAAAAACCCTTTGGAGGGCGAGATGATTTAGTATAGGTTCAAGGACTCATATTGGAGAGTGATACTTAATATAGAGAAACAGGGGACAGGAGAGGTCAATGTATGACACTTATTTATTGAACAAAGATTGAATTCAAGTGCTCACATATTTAGTGACAAGAAAGCGTGACATGCAGGTGAGGGTGGAGTCTTTTAAAAAGGAACATCGCATTGGCAACAATAGAGAACCATTTTTTCTTAGTAAAATTAGTACAAAATAGGTTCGAGTTGCATAGGGTCGACGGCGTTTCGAACTCAGTTATTTGAGTTCATCATCAGGACAAAATGTGAGCATATGAACTCTAAATGTGAAAAAAATACAGAAAAAATAAATAAATAAACAAGTACAAAACATAAATTAGTCCCTGAACTGTAACAAGCATCACAAGCAATTAATGAGCGGTACATAGTGTTCTCCAAAACGTGATGCAATTTCATAAAGATGAAAAATTGGTAACCTGGCAGAGTCAGCAAAGTGATGGAACTGAGCAGTCTAGTGCCCGGAAGGAATGCGCAATTACAAGAATAGGATGTAAGAGACTCGGAGCTCATAGTGACGAAGTAACTTATAGCGCTAGGGGCGGAGGTTGGGGCATCATTGCGCACGCATGAATTGGATCACTTACTGAGCATATGAGCGGTAAAGTGACGGGGTAGTCGTCAGTAAAAACTGTGCTCGTCGCGGTAGTGAACGTCTTGATGTGAATCAATAGCCTAGGAAAACGGAGTGATTATGGGTTAAAATTGGACAAGGCGCGTGGTGATTAAAGCAAGAGTGCCGGGTGGTGTCAGGATAGTGAGGACACTTACTAAAGTAACACACTGGGTCCAGCCTTCTCAATGAATGGAGGCGCGGTGTCAGTGCCGAAAATTATTCAATCAGGTATCAGGAGGAAGTTGCCTGAGGAAAAGGGGGGGTTCCGTTAATAGGACGTAGTTCGGTGTGTGTACACGGGAATACGGGGCGGTGCCAAAGTTAAGGCGAAAACACTTACTGAAAAGAGGAGTGTAATCATGCCTGCTCAGCGAGTTGAGGCGGGTTTTCGATGCCGAGAAACTTAATCTGTAGAAGAGGATGCGGGAGGTTACCTTCAGGCGGATATTAAAGCCGCGAGCAAGTGGAGGGAGGGGGTGTAGTTTCAATAGTACTTACTTAATCCATGCGGCACTCGATGCAGTCAATGGGGGTCACGGGGAGTGGAGCGAATCCTGGGTGCGTGCAGCTACGCGCGGCGACTGGCCGTGAAGTGGGAGGGGGAGGGTTTTAAAGGAACAGGGTTGCCCCTGGTTACTTGAGGCGTCTGCAGCTGCGCGGATCGCATTGTGTGAAGGCCCAGCAAGGAGAGTAGACTCAGAGGATGCCTGTATTCAACTAAAAAACGCTAGCATGAATGGGACTGCTCGATTACTAGTTACTGAGATAGAGCATGATTCCATAACGTTGGGCAAACAGTGTTGAGAATTCTTAAGTCTGGGGTCAATGCAAAAGAGCCAAAGGGGGTATTGGTAGGTTCAATAACTAAATTGCAGCAACAATATAGTAGAGAGGCAGCGTAGGTGTTCTAATACTTGCCCGCTTAGTCTACATTCAACTGTATACATATAGTACAATAAGAAACAAAAAGGTTGCTTTACAGACAAGAGTACAGAATTGCATATACGAGGTCTCAGGGTAAGCAAGAAGAAGAGACTGGTGTTACAAGAGTTAATGGCACATTTGAACACAGAAGGTGGTTACAGATCCGATATAGAGTAGTTGGCAGGGACATTTAATACAGTACCCCACTCTTTGCCTTCAAGAGAGGACGTAATATTAAGGACCACCTAGTTAGAGCCCAGAAACCAGTGCACAAGGACAATACTCTTCATTCTTTCCTTGGCCTCCCTCCTCTACAAGGCCACTATAAATGTAACAACTGTCTGTCGTGTGATTCCACCTGTAACACCCAGTCCTTTGAATATAATGGCACCAAACACACTTTACAGTTCTTCTCTAATTGTAATTCACAAAATGTGATCTACTGTATTAAATGTCCCTGCCAACTACTCTATATCGGACAAACCACGCAAAAAATCAAGACCAGGATCTCGCAGCATAGGAGCAGGATCCGCTGCAAAATACAAACGGCACCACTTGTGGAACATTTTCTGGCCAAAGGACACTCTGAATCTGATTTCACATGGCAAGTGATTGACAGACTACACCACAACCACAGAGGAGGAAATCAACAGCAAATCCTTAACCGCATGGAATGTAAATGGATTTTTAAATGCCGCTCCATTGAACAAGGACTTAACACTCTGGACGAATACAGAACCATTCTGTGACCACCTTCTGTGTTCAAATGTGCCATTGACTCTTGTAACACCAGTCTCTTCTTCTTGCTTACCCTGAGACCTCGTATATGCAATTCTGTACTCTTGTCTGTAAAGCAACCTTTTTGTTTCTTATTGTACTATATGTATACAGTTGAATGTAGACTAAGCGGGCAAGTATTAGAACACCTACGCTGCCTCTCTACTATATTGTTGCTGCAATTTAGTTATTGAACCTACCAATACCCCCTTTGGCTCTTTTGCATTGACCCCAGACTTAAGAATTCTCAACACTGTTTGCCCAACGTTATGGAATCATGCTCTATCTCAGTAACTAGTAATCGAGCAGTCCCATTCATGCTAGCGTTTTTTAGTTGAATACAGGCATCCTCTGAGCCTACTCTCCTTGCTGGGCCTTCACACAATGCGATCCGCGCAGCTGCAGACGCCTCAAGTAACCAGGGGCAACCCTGTTCCTTTAAAAACCTCCCCCTCCCACTTCACGGCCAGTCGCCGCGCGTAGCTGCACGCACCCAGGATTCGCTCCACTCCCCGTGACCCCCATTGACTGCATCGAGTGCCGCATGGATTAAGTAAGTACTATTGAAACTACACCCCCTCCCTCCACTTGCTCGCGGCTTTAATATCCGCCTGAAGGTAACCTCCCGCATCCTCTTCTACAGATTAAGTTTCTCGGCATCGAAAACCCGCCTCAACTCGCTGAGCAGGCATGATTACACTCCTCTTTTCAGTAAGTGTTTTCGCCTTAACTTTGGCACCGCCCCGTATTCCCGTGTACACACACCGAACTACGTCCTATTAACGGAACCCCCCCTTTTCCTCAGGCAACTTCCTCCTGATACCTGATTGAATAATTTTCGGCACTGACACCGCGCCTCCATTCATTGAGAAGGCTGGACCCAGTGTGTTACTTTAGTAAGTGTCCTCACTATCCTGACACCACCCGGCACTCTTGCTTTAATCACCACGCGCCTTGTCCAATTTTAACCCATAATCACTCCGTTTTCCTAGGCTATTGATTCACATCAAGACGTTCACTACCGCGACGAGCACGGTTTTTACTGACGACTACCCCGTCACTTTACCGCTCATATGCTCAGTAAGTGATCCAATTCATGCGCGCGCAATGATGCCCCAACCTCCGCCCCTAGCGCTATAAGTTACTTCGTCACTATGAGCTCCGAGTCTCTTACATCCTATTCTTGTAATTGCGCATTCCTTCCGGGCACTAGACTGCTCAGTTCCATCACTTTGCTGACTCTGCCAGGTTACCAATTTTTCATCTTTATGAAATTGCATCACGTTTTGGAGAACACTATGTACCGCTCATTAATTGCTTGTGATGCTTGTTACAGTTCAGGGACTAATTTATGTTTTGTACTTGTTTATTTCTTTATTTTTTCTGTATTTTTTCACATTTAGAGTTCATATGCTCACATTTTGTCCTGATGATGAACTCAAATAACTGAGTTCGAAACGCCGTCGACCCTATGCAACTCGAACCTATTTTGTACTAATTTTACTAAGAAAAAATGGTTCTCTATTGTTGCCAATGCGATGTTCCTTTTTAAAAGACTCCACCCTCACCTGCATGTCACGCTTTCTTGTCACTAAATATGTGAGCACTTGAATTCAATCTTTGTTCAATAAATAAGTGTCATACATTGACCTCTCCTGTCCCCTGTTTCTCTATATTAAGTATCACTCTCCAATATGAGTCCTTGAACCTATACTAAATCATCTCGCCCTCCAAAGGGTTTTTCATTTCACCGGACCTTCTCAGGCCATCCCGAACCATTGTTCTCTTCCACATTGTATCACCCCAGGTTCGCATAAGGGGTACCCTTGTCCTTTAAAACACTTGCTACTGTTCGAACAGCCAGGTCTTGAGAAGTCTCCTGAAGGTCAGCAGGTCCTGGGTCTGTCGCAGGTAGATGGCGAGGGTGTTCCAAGTTTTGGCAGCAAGGTGGCACGTTATAGCTAGGAATTAGCATTTAAAAAACCTTAGAAATTCACTGAAAAAACCATAGGTTTCAGGGGCGTTATAGTTAGCTGGACTTTTCACTTGTACAAAACCATTGAAATTCCCCTGTTATAGTTAGTTCAGCTAACTATAACTCGCGCGTCCGCAATGCACTGCTGATGACGTCACATATTACATCACTCATGACATGGTCAGTGACATCACTCATGACATCACTGATGACATCTCAAATGACATCACTGATGACATCATCCAGTGAATGTCTATTTTTCTGAAAATTAAATAGGTTTTATATGTATATCTCAAGGTCGATGGAAGAATAAATGGGTATATAAGTGTCTAAATGGAGGATTTGTTTTTGAAAAATTGATTGTGCAACTGACTGATTAAGTGTATCATAGTGAATACATGGCTTAGTGAGTAATGTTTAAATATGTAAATATCTGTATCAGTCTCTCACTTTGTGTATAAGTGGCCGCATGGGTTGGTGAGTAGCTTCATGGGTGTCTATATAGGTTATTATTGGTTTTTTGAGTATCAGTCTGAGTGTCTGCATGGTTCGGTGGGGGGTATTACGTAGTGCATAGGTGCATGAATGAGTGACTCACTCTTTGTATGTGTTGAAGACAGCATGTGTGCAGGACTGTATGGGTGGATGAGTAAGTGCATGGGTGTGTTAGTGAGTGAATGACTGTCTCAATAGTGTCTTTATGAGTAACTACATATGTTTTAAACTAGTATATGTGACTATTGGTGTATATAAGTGAGTATATGTGAGAGTGAGAGATTGAAAGAGTTCCTGTATGAATAAGTATGTGTTTCTATAAGTGATTGTTTAAAAGACTAAGTATGTGTAAGTTTCAGTAGAAGTAAGTGTGGTGGTGTGTGTATAACTGTATATGCAAATAAATGTATGTTTGATTCTTTATTAGCATGAGTGACTATGTGTGTGAGTAATTCTATGGATGAGTGGCATTGTGTAACAGGATGTATAGGTGTATGAGTACATATGATGAGTGAATACATGTATGAGTGACTGTATAGGACTGTTGGTGAATGAGTGGATGTGTATGTGGATCTTAGAATTACTGAAGAGGTTGTTGTAACTGGTATTGGTATGTCCATTGTTTTGAAAAGTTTAGTCTCTATTTTTGAATGTGTGTATCAAAGGTTATATTAGGGTGAGAGGAGGTCTGCCACTCTATCACAAGGATGATGTCATCAGTGATGTCATCAGTGATGTCATTTGAGATGTCATCAGTGATGTCATGAGTGATGTCACTGACCATGTCATGAGTGATGTAATATGTGACGTCATCAGCAGTGCATTGCGGGCGCGCGAGTTATAGTTAGCTGAACTAACTATAACGGGGGAATTTGAATGGTTTTGTACAAGTGAAAAGTCCAGCTAACTATAACACCCCTGAAACCTATGGTTTTTTCAGTGAATTTCTGAGGTTTTTTAAATGGTAATTCCTAACTATAACGTGCCTGAAACCTATGGTTTTTTCAGTGAATTTCAAAGGTTTTTTAAATGCTAATTTCTAACTATGCCTACAGAGATAGGACATGTGAAGAAAGAAGAAAAAATGCACAGAAAGAAAAAAAAGAAGTGCAGAAAGAAGCAACAGAAGTCCTCAAAGACGAAGAAAAGTGCAGGAAGAAGGATAACGTGCAGAAAGAACAATAAGAGAAGAGCAGAAAGAATCCTTGTTGCAAAATCATCCTGTACCCTCAACTTTTTCAGACGGATACTGGTGGTAACTGAGTCTGACTAACCAGTCCTAGAGCCAGTGCTATGTTTAAAGACACTTAGAATACAGTGAAAACACCTACATACACTAGGGAACATTATGCGTTGGGGTCCCCCTGTGATTAGCATGACCTCCTCTGTAAGCCCCTAGTATATAATAGGGCAGGGGGATTAAAACTACCTCTTAAAACAGGCCACTGGGCGTTTTTGCACACGTTAACTCAGGCCCCGTCCCCTCCCTTCACCACTGTGTAAACACGCCCTGTGTCCGTTTTTACTTGGGAGATTAAGTTCATTTGAATCCTGAGGGTCCCTAGGGTCCAACTAGCCCACTAGGTACCTCCAGTAAGTGCCACAGAGCTGTGTTGCAGAGAGGTGTAAAAAGTGACCACCTATCTGCAATGCAGCTCAGTGGCGCTTACTGGAAGCACTTGGTGGGCTAGTTAGCCCCCAGGGGGCCCTCAGTATTGAAGGGAAATTATATCCCCAATTTAAAACGTGCCATAGTGCGTGTTTGTACACGTCACCTCAGGCCCCGTCCCCTCCCTTCACCACTGTGTAAACGCGCCCTGTGGCTGTTCTAAGTTGAGAGATTAAGTCCCCTTGAATCCTAGGGTCCCTAGGGTCAAACTAGACCACTAGGTACCTCCAGTAAGCGCCACAGAGCTGCGTTGCAGAGAGGTGTAAAAAGGGGCTTGGCCTCAGAACACCGGTCTGCAGCGCAGCTCCCTGGCGCATACTGGAGATGCCTTTTGGGCTAGTTGGCCCTCAGGGACCCTCAGTATTGAAGAGGAATTAATTACCCAACTTACAACTCGCCAGGGGGCGCGTTTGCAGAGTGATGCAAGGAGGGGCGTCTTTTATTTATTTTAATTTTTAAGAAGGGGGGGCTGTGTGGTTCCCCTTCTTATTCTAATTTATTGGCCCTTATGACCCCATCCCCCAGGGCCTGTCTCCTAATTATATTTTTTTACCCCAATCACCAGGGCCGGCCACTGTTTTTTATTATTTTTAAAAAATATATATTTATAGACACACCTAGGACATGCTGGACAAACCGTACGTACCTATCACCATGACGATTTGAGTGATATTCATTAAAAGGCGACTATGCATACAATGAATCCACGTGGAATGTATTTACACCACTAGTGAAGCTCTGACATGTCTGGTGCCCTACCGTGCCTAATCCCGGTAGACACCCTTGTCGTTTATTTATACAAACATGGGTAGCTATTGACGGGCACATTTATTACACATGCACACCAAGCCATTCAAAGGGGATTCGACAAAAATTTGACCAAAACTATGTAAGAAACCCCCCTCACGGTTAATAAAACACACATCCACTGCTGGATGTGTAATACTTTTTATTTTACTCTCTGGAAAGGGGACGAACATCACTTGAGAGTCACAGCGCGCTCCTGGCAGAGCCCAATGCTGTGTTACACCCACCATTGCCTGCCGAGTGCCACACACCTCTGTGTTGTATTCCACCAGCTATTGCATATGCTATGACACTCTCTAGTCCATGTGCACTGTAACACCACCTCGTGAATATGTCATGCCACACTTGTCTTCGCACGGGTTATATTGCCCCATCTAACATGCCTTCCTCGATGCCTATGTTATAACGCACAGTGCTATGCCATACATATTACAACAATATGGGATCCATATCTTTGTCACAGTGCATATGCAACGTTACTCTCCCCAGCACATATTTTATATTACAACTTTAGAGACTAGATAGGTTACACAACACTGCCCTGTGCATATTACACTCCAAGGCGCACATCGCATAGCACGCGCTAGTGCCTGTGCTATCTCGCGCTCTCGAATGAATCTGTCATTGCGCACAATGTATTGCATAATATATTTCATGCCCGGTTCATCTTATATCACACTTTTTGGTGCATAGTTTATACCATACACTATATCTAGTTTTCATTTTCAATCGTGCTCTCAGGACTATGTTCTATATAACACTGTGTTCACCTACCCTTTTCACGGGCATTACATTTTGCGATAGGGGGTGGAGGGTCAGGGGGTGTTTCTGCCAAGTGAGCCCGGAGTCACAGTCACAAACGTCCTCTTCTTCCTGAATAAAAGTGAGATTATGCTGCATACTTGATCATATTTTAAGTAGTTCGCACAGACACACGTTTTAAAAACAATAAAGTTCCTAATACCCGCCTTCTCTGAACAGTTAGCTTGCTGCCCCATCCCCGTCCTCCCTATCCTCTGTTGTGTGAATCCATGGACTAGCCTCCTCCCTCCTGCCATGCATGGTCTGATGTGCTGCTACTGCCCTCAATTTAGTATGATGTACCAGTCCCCTCCTCCTGCCCTCCATTGCCCAATTTTATGCCCCATTATTGACCTCCTGCTTAAACTCTGTGCTTAGCTTGCTGCCCCTATTCTCCTTCCCCCTGCCCTCCGATGTCTTTGTGCATGCCCCTGCTCCATCCTTTTTGCCCACCATGTTCCATGGACCTGCCACTCCTATCTACTCTGAGTGTTCTTTTGAGCTGCCACTCCCCTCCCACCTGCCTAGCATTGTCAGATGACTGTAACCTGTCCCTGCCACCTCCACCCTGCCTGTCCACATGCCATGCCCCTATCCTCTTCCTCCTGTCCTACATGGTCCATTGTACTGCCACACCCTTCTCCCCTCCCTGGTCTGTTGTGCTGCAACTGCTCCTCCTGCCTGCCCCGTGCGGTCTGTTGTGAGGCCCCTTCCCTGAACTTTCTTGTCTGTGCACAGGTCCTGACCCTCCCTTCTATCCTCCATCGTCCTTTGTGCATGCCCCTGCACCCTCCTTCTTGCCCATCATAGCCACTGTGCTACCACTAACCCTCCCACTTGCCATGCATGGTCTTCTGTGCTGCCATGGCCCTTCCCACCTTCCCTGTGTGGTCAGTTAGCTGCCCCTGAACCCCTCCCACCTTCCCTCCATGGTCTGTGTGTATGCCATCACAGTCTCACTGTTGCTCTTCATGGTGTGTCTTGCTTCTAGTGCCCATCCTGCCTGACCTCCATGGCTATCTTGCTGCTCCTGCCCTGCCCCCTTGCCCCCAGCCCTCTGTTTACATGTGCAGACCCCTACTCCCTCCCTCCTGGCTTGTCTGTTCCATTGTAATGCCCCTGATCCATCCCTCCTGCCCTTTATGGTCTGTTATGCTGCAGCTTTCTCTCCTGTCTGTCCATTATGGTCCTGCCTCTTGCCCCTCTGTTCTCTGTTGTCCATGTGCATGGTCCTGTCCCCTCCCTCTTGCTTTCTATGGATTGTTGTGCTGCACTCCCGTCCCGCATGCCCTGTGTGGTGTATTGTGCTGCTGCAAACCCTGATGCCTGCCCTGCAGGGTCAGTTTGGTGCACCTCTCCATGTCCCTCCTGTCCTCTGTTATCCAAGTCCATGTCCCTACCCCATTTCCTTCCATGATCCAATGTACCATACTTGCGAACATTTTGAACTTGGTAAGAGGGAGATTTTGAAAAAAAACTGGGGTATTGATTTTCCCCTTTGAGTTACATTGAAAAAGAGGAGATTGTAGACAGGAGACAGATCAAATAAAGCCCATTTGAGCTTAAAAACATTGGACGTTTCCTGGCTGAATCGGGTCTGTTTGCATGTATGGTTGAACTACCATTGCCTCTTCCTTCTGCCCACAATGGTCTATTACATTGCCACAGCCTCTCTTGCAAGTCCTGTATTGTTGGTTTGTTGCCCCTGCCCCCCTTTCCACTGCCCTCCATAGTCTGTTGTGCTGCCACGGCCCTACCGGCCTGCTCAGTGTGGTTAAATTGTTGCCTTTGCACCCTCCTACCTGCCTTCAATTTTCAGAGTCCGTGCCCCTGGCCTCTGCCTCTCAACAGTATCCTAATGAACAACTAGATTGCTAACATTCTATATTTATTACAAAAGTGTGGAACGCCTGACGTCATCTTGATGTAATCAAAACTGTAATACCTAGAGCATTTTCTTTAGAAATTACATATATGAGAGGGTCTTATTGGCATCAAAATTATGGTTAGTGCTCTAAAAGACTAAAATAAGGACATATTTTCTGAGTTTTCAAATAGCGACAAAGCACTTTTAAATTATTTGTTATCTTTATGTTTTTTTATCCAGTTGACCACTTGATTAAATGTTGCACTTAGGGGAGAGGATGTCGTGTTACTTCCAGAACTGCAGACTTTGCAACTGGGGAACCAGGTTGGAGTTTCTGCTTCAGCTCGACATTCTGTGATTCTGGTCAAATCACTTAGTCTCCCCATGTCTACAACCAAAATGAATTTGTTCTTGTGTGATGTAACCAATGCTCATGTAAAGCACTCCAATACCTGACAAGTCTGCACTATATAACACTGCAAAAACACAAAATAATAAGTGTTTTGCACACTTCTGTCATTGGGCTATATTTGGGCTACATCTGGGTGATTTTGGGCTACATTTGGGCTCTTTTGTCTCCGGTGGCCATCTTGGGAGATTTATTTGTTATGAAGTTTCCTAATTTCCTCATGTACTGCAGTCTCCTCAGTAGGAAATGCTTTCAGTTTTTTACTTTGATTCCATCATGAAGGTATTCAGATATGTCACACATTTGCCATAAATTCTGAAAGTTAGCACTCTAGTTGCTCATTAGATCACTGTAGTAAAATTACTGTTCACCAGGGAAGTCTGCTCCTGGTATTAAAAGTGCATGTTTCAGTCTGCATGTCAGAATTTTTTAATGAAATAGAAGAGGATTTGAGAAGTCACTCAAAATGTGCCCTCATTTTCTTTCTTCAGCATTAATCATAATTTCTATGACAAAATGAACCCCCTCATTGTGTTCCTTTTAAAATTAAATGTTTTAAGTGTTACCAGTTTATTCCAATCAAGATGGCTTCAGGTGTGCCATACTTTTGTCATAATGAAGACAGTAAGCGCTCTAGTTGTTTTTAAGAACACTCTGGGACATTCTGTCATTGGGCTATACTTGGGCTACATCTGGGTGATATTTGGGCTACATTTGGGCTCTTTTGTCTCTGGTGGCCATCTTGGCAGACTTATTTGTTATGAAGTTTCCTAATTTCCTCATTTACTGCAGTCTCCTCAGTAGGAAATACTTTCAGTTTTTTACTTTGATTCCAAAGGCATTCAGATGTGTCACACATTTGCCATAAATTCAGAATGTTAGCACTCTTGTTGCTCATTAGATCACTGTAGTAAAGCTACTGCTCACCAGGGAAAACCGCTCCTACCCTGAAAGTCTCGGGGGGATTCGTCAAGCGGGGGCTGAGAAAAAAGGGGGGTCCCAAAACGGGTTTTCCCCATGCAATTTTCCATAGGGACCTTTAGTCCAAGGTACAGCCCGAACGGCTGAACAGAATTACTTGAAATTTGGCAGAGAGGTAGTCCTCAGCTCAGGGAAGTGCCTTTTGCAGGTCTGGTGTCAATCTGTTCAGTAGTTCCTGAGAAAATCAAAAGTAAAATCATATATATATGTGGGCGGAGCCTAACCACACATCTCATCCTGAGATATGATTGGCTGTCAGCACTTCATCCAAGAAGTGTTGGCAGCCATCTTGGGATATACATGATAGCACCTCATTAAAAAGCATTGCAGTTAATAGAAGGTTTTAAGACTTTAGTTACATTATAAATCATTTGTTGATGGTACCATACTCATTTTAGGAATTGTGGTATGTTCTAAGGTGATTTTACCATGTGAAAAAGCCTTCTGCTGGGATATCATGATTGAGAGAAAAATATTTTCTCATGCTTTTCCCACAGAGGTTTGGAAGGTGATCTATAAGCTAAACTGAGAGCTTATTTTCTGTAAATTCACATTATCTTTCTCAGTCATGTGAGAATGAAGTCTGACATTCTCAGTAAAACATGTACATCCAACAAGGGCAGAGACTGTCAGTTGATTCCTTTGTGTTCTACTGCAGCTTCCCAGAGTGTTCCAAAGAACAACTAGAGCGCTAACAGTCCTACTTATGATAAACGTATGGCACACTTGAAGCCATCTTGCTTGGATTAAAGTGGTAACTCTTAAAACATTTAATTTAAAAAGGAACAAAATGAGGCGGTTCATTTTTCCATAACAAGTATGATTAGTGCTGCAGAAAGAAAAACTAGGGCACATTTTGACTTCTGAAATCCTCATTTATTTCATTTAAAAAATCTGACATGCAGACTGAAACATGCACTTTCAATACCAGCAGCAGTTTTCCCTGGTGAGCAGTAGCTTTACTACAGTGATCTAATGAGCAAAAAGAGTGCTAACAATCTGAATTTATGGCAAATGTGTGACACATCTGAATGCCTTTGGAATCAAAGTAAAAAACTGAAAGTATTTCCGACTGAGGAGACTGCAGTAAATGAGGAAATTAGGAAACTTCATAACAAATAAGTCTGCCAAGATGGCCACCAGAGACAAAAGAGCCCAAATGTAGCCCAAATATCACCCAGATGTAGCCCAAGTATAGCCCAATGACAGAATGTCCCAGACTGTTCTTAAAAACAACTAGAGCGCTTACTGTCTTCATTATGACAAAAGTATGGCACACCTGAAGCCATCTTGATTGGAATAAACTGGTAACACTTAAAACATTTAATTTAAAAAGGAACACAATGAGGGGGTTCATTTTGCCATAGAAATTATGATTAATGCTGAAGAAAGAAAATGAGGGCACATTTTGAGTGACTTCTCAAATCCTCTTCTATTTCATTAAAAAATTCTGACATGCAGACTGAAACATGCACTTTTAATACCAGGAGCAGACTTCCATGGTGAACAGTAATTTTACTACAGTGATCTAATGAGCAACTAGAGTGCTAACTTTCAGAATTTATGGCAAATGCGTGACATATCTGAATACCTTCATGATGGAATCAAAGTAAAAAACTGAAAGCATTTCCTACTGAGGAGACTGCAGTACATGAGGAAATTAGGAAACTTCAGAACAAATAAATCTCCCAAGATGGCCACCGGAGACAAAAGAGCCCAAATGTAGCCCAAAATCACCCAGATGTAGCCCAAATATAGCCCAATGACAGAAGTGTGCAAAACACTTATTATTTTGGGTTTTTGCAGTGTTATATAGTGCAGACTTGTCAGGTATTGGAGTGCTTTACATGAGCATTGGTTACATCACACAAGAACAAATTCATTTTGGTTGTAGACATGGGGAGACTAAGTTATTTGACCAGAATCACAGAATGTCGAGCTGAAGCAGAAACTCCAACCTGGTTCCCCAGTTGCAAAGTCTGCATTTCTGGAAGTAACACGACATCCTCTCCCCTAAGTGCAACATTTAATCAAGTGGTCAACTGGATAAAAAAACCATAAAGGTAACAAATAATTTAAAAGTGCTTTCTCGCTATTTGAAAACTCAGAAAATATGTCCTTATTTTAGTCTTTTAGAGCACTAACCATAATTTGGTGCCAATAAGACCCTCTCATATATGTAATTTCTAAAGGAAATGCTCTAGGTATTACAGTTTTGATTACATCAAGATGACGTCAGGCGTTCCACACTTTTGTAATAAATATAGAATGTTAGCAATCTAGTTGTTCATTAGGATACTGTTGAGAGGCAGAGGCCAGGGGCACGGACTCTGAAAATTGAAGGCAGGTAGGAGGGTGCAAAGGCAACAATTTAACCACACTGAGCAGGCAGGAAGGGCCGTGGCAGCACAACAGACTATGGAGGACAGTGGAAAGGGGGGCAGGGGCAACAAACCAACAATACAGGACTTGCAAGAGAGGCTGTGGCAATGTAATAGACCATTGTGGGCAGAAGGAAGAGGCAATGGTAGTTCAACCATACATGCCAACAGACCCGATTCAGCCAGAAAACGTCCAATGTTTTTAAGCTCAAATGGGCTTTATTTGATCTGTATCCTGTCTACAATCTCCTCTTTTTCAATGTAACTCAAAGGGGAAAATCAATACCCCAGTTTTTTTTCAAAATCTCCCTCTTACCAAGTTCAAAATGTTCGCAAGTATGGTACATTGGATCATGGAAGGAAATGGGGTAGGCACATGGACTTGGATAACAGAGGACAGGAGGGACATGGAGAGGTGTGTTAGAGATCAGGGTGTGTACAAAATTCCCACTACCACAGATAGAGTAATCTCACAGTTACACGCACATGTATACATCATACGCTAGGGCCCATTTCACTAACATACGCTCAAATACTCTACCAGCAATAAACCTGTGGAAGGAAAACACTCCTAAACACCCTGCATCTATATCGAGGTCGATAAGACCTGGTTTTTGTGACTGTCCCTAAGCATAATCTATACAAAATATACAACAATAATCAATAATGCAAACTCAATAATTGACAAGAAAGAATATCCAACACCATGTTTAAAATTATATTGCTTTATCTAAAATTAGTCAAGGGAAATCAATCAGAGTAAATCATTTCTCATGGTTACCTATTCTAGCTAAATGTCAGAACGGGTCAGGACAAGTCTCTCGGTAAATGACTCTCAAGACGAAGTCCCTTCAGCATCAATCCTCAGCAACGCAGATTCGATACGCGGCAAAGGCAAAATGGCAAGTGGCAAGTGACCCTCTCTAGACTAACATCTTATAGCCTCTAAACAATAGAAAGATACATTGGGAACATAGAAAAAACCATAATGTCCGCCGGACTTGCTGAGCAGAGCGAGAAGGAAAGGATGTAACATTGCTACATTTGAGAATCTCCGCTCAGGAAAAATACACATAGCGAAAACTACGGAACAGGAACCAAGAAAATAAAACATGTATCACAATTATCCTGCTTCCCCTCGGCCATCGAGCCACAGTTCAGAGCTTCTTTCTAAGGCTCCTTTGTTTCCCAAGGCTGCCAAGGACACTTTCACTTCTCTTGGAGATCTCCCAAAAACTGCTGCCGTCCTCATGGAAAGTTTTCGACAAGGACCATGGTCAGTTAGCTTCAGAACCATTTCCAGCAGGGGTCTCCCTCGTCTCAGTTTTCAAATTATAATCACAGCCAGGCTCACTATTCAGCCATCTTTCTCAGGCCAACATAGGCCTTAATAGATCATCTTAATTAAAAGAGACAAAAACAACGTTACTACAGCATAGTGATTAAACAGTGTTAACCCCACTAATACCCTTATGTGTATGCATTTATCTAGCACTTGCAACATGGAAAAGCATTAATTCAAAAGCGTTTTGTGCTCAAAAATAAACATCACATAGCAACGTTTAAACATGAAAACACATTTAACTCGCGTGTTATTATCAGTCAGCACATTTAAGCACACTCACGTGTAACTCTCTCTTGTTAAAACAAACGGATTGATTAATATAAACGCACTTGCACAAGACAAATAATTAATTATTAATTATTAATAAATTAGTACAACGAATAGACATGCCAGAGCTTCAAAAGCCACTGAATTTTCAAACTGAAAACTCTGCTCCAGCAATCCCCCCTTTGGTGATTTTATCACCAAATAAACCCAAAAAAAAAAATTAGTGAAAATGTAGTCCCATTTTAGGAGAAATCGGAAATGTCTTTTCCCCTTTACACAACATTAAACACCAGTCACTCTTTCATCATCCCTTTTTGTCTCTAAGTAAACACTCTCCCTCAATTCTTCTAGTTCAATTTCCTGAGGTTCTCTCTTCAACCTCTTGTTTTTCTTTTCTTTATTCAATTTCTTCCTCCCTCCCCTGTTTTTACAACACACACACACCAATCTTATTATTAATAAAGCCACAATTATACAAGACAAGGGAAACAATATTCTACCTATAATAGTACTACCTATCTTTGCAATAAAATCCTTAACAGCTATCATTTTATTAGCTATTTTAGTCCACAAACTCTCAGCTTCAAGTGGTACTAATTCTTCATGCAAATCAGTAATATTTTTGATATAGACCTTTAGGTCTCTGCTTTCGTCTGGAATGTAAGTGCAACAATGTTGAACTTTCAGCATTCCACAGACTTCACCCTCCTTGGCCAATAGAATATCAAGGGCAAGTCGATTTTGCATAGACATGGCACGTACGGCACTTAATTCCGTATCTACCAAAAGAAACCCTCCAGCGGTATTTGTCGATAAGCGATCAACCACTGTGGACAGTTTCCGAATTCCATAAGCATTCAAAGAAATTCCCACTGCTGGAATCAAAACCCCAAAAATATCACCCACTATTTCAGACCAAGTTTCTCTCTTAAAACGCATTAGTAAGTTAACATCTTCTACATCTGTTACTTTATCTATATGAAAAATCTTTGGAAAAACTAGGCCCACATAACATGTGCCATACCAATGGTCAGGCAACTTGTAATAAGCCTTATTCCCACAAACATAATATACTCCTGGAAAAATCGTATCTTCTCCACCTCTGAAACCCCAACCTGTTGCAATGAAGTATGTATCATGGCACTCACTAGTCCCAACAAAATATGTATCATATTGGGATTTCCTTCTTGTAATACAAAGTTTACCTTTCTGTGGTGCATCTAGAGCTAAAGTTGGACTAGCCCCATTCTTCAACTCTTTTCCCATCTCAATGTCCCAAATTGTCTCACTCACTTTATATTTTCCTGCTTTCTCATGCATGTTCAATCTCCTTTCTTCTACCATATCCAGGAAAGCTTTCTCCTCTCCTTTCAAACTGCAAGTTAAATTATTCTTAAAAATGTAATCTAATGTTAATCCTTTTTCTTCAATAAAAATCTCACCAAAAGTGTTAGCTTCTTTAGCTGGATTCAGTTCTTTGTTCATTGGCAAATGCCCAAAAATACTATCTCTGTTAGACATCTTATAATCTACTTTCCCTAACAAATAAAAAACACTACTTAAAATACTACAGGAAATACCATATGTAGCTGGTAAATGATGATAAGTAACACCCTCTGAAACGGATGCAGGTAATTGCATACAGACGTAGCAATCCCTTACTTCCATTGTCTTCACATATTCATATAACAGTTTCGAAAAAACATTACTAGAAAAGTTATTAATTGATCTATCTTTGTGTGTGTAAGCATTACTAATTCTAATTGGAACTACTTTTTGTGAATTCTTCTCTACATTTGTCACATTTTCTGTATGCATCTCAAACTCTACTTTAAAAGTAACTAATAAAACTAAAACACCCCATAGAAGCATTAATAATCCAGTACAGCAGCAGCACATCCTACACCACCTCTTAAAGAAGGCACATCTATTTCTATTATCCTCTATGTTAGCCATTTTAGTTTAGCCTCTACTACTCCACTACTGTTTGAACTTTTCAATTTCAATCCTCCAGCAATTCTTCAGCTTTCAGTTTATCCAAATGATCTCTCCGTTCACTTGATCCAAGTGAATCCTTCTTTCACTCAGTTTGGATACTTGTCATTCTTCACTTCAATTTCTTCAACATCAAATTGTATTAGATCTCCAACATCAAAATCCTCAGTACTCGACTCTTCTCCAATGTCAGTCAAGAGTACTTTCAGAATTTCACCAGTATCTTCCTCAACCACTTCTCTCAAGATCTCTTCCGGATTATCTCGAGTCACTGCTTCTTCTTTTCCTCCTTCAGACAGTGCCACATAAGACCATTCCCTGTACTTTTGGTTGGGTCTTCTTACTCTTTTTATTTCCACTGGTTCGTTTGACTCCTTTGATTCTTCTCCTTCAGCTTTTGAACTTTGACTCGAAACTTCATTCACTTGTTCAGCTTTCGATGTATTTGCTCTTATTATTTTGTATCTCAGCCTCTTAACTCTGTTGTTAGGCCAACGATCTCCTCTTAACACCTTTTTCGGCTTTATTTCTTTATTACTTCTTTCTCCGATCCAAGTTCTCTTTCTCAGAACTCGACCCTCTGTTTGTTCATCTTCATCATCTGTTTCAAGTGCCTCTTGTTTCCGTTTTCCAGCAGCTCTCTTCTTTTCCACAGATTTTTTCACCACTGTTTGAGACTTCCCTACTCCTGTCCATCCTCGGGTCTCCGACACGCAATCTTCTTGCTGTCTACTTGTCCCTTCACCTGGCTCATCAAGAATGTTCCCTACACCTCCTTGGGGGTCTTCCGCAATCTGTCTCTCTCTATCTTTTTCTGACCCTACTTCTTCAAGTATAATCTCAAGTGGTTCTTCAATCTCCTCCTCTTCTGATTCAGGAGTAGTCTCTGTGTGATTTCTCTTTTCTTTTCTTTTTCCTTCGCTGCTGTTTGAAACCTCAGGCTCTCTTACAGAATTTGATCTCTTTTCTGATACTCGCAGTGGTTCATTCGAAGCTCTTCCTACTTCTTTCCCCACTGATTCTGTATCTTCATCATCGCTGGAATCTGACTCTTCAAAATACTCTTTACCAGTCCCTTCTTTTGGGTTTGGAACTCTCAGAGTATGACTTGCATGTACCCAGTGCTTCACTCCAGCACACTTTACTGCAGTCGTCGTAGTCAGAATAACTTGTCTCGGCCTTCCCCACCTTGGAATCAAGCAATTTCTTCTTCTGTGAACTTTTATCCTCACCCAGTCTCCTGGACTCAGATCATGGGCTTGCTTCTTCTCAAGTGTGGTAGCTTCTTCTCCAACCTGGTGAAACACAGAATGAACTGCGTCAGCCAGGCCTTTACAGTAATCCAATATCATGTCATCAGTTATTGTCACCAACTTATTGACAGGCACGAATGCATGGCGCATAGCACGTCCCATGATTATCTCGTGCGGACTCAAACCAGTAGTCCTATCTGGAGTAGATCTCATAGTCATCAGAACTAGAGGCAAAACATCTGGCCATTTCATGCCAGTGGCTAAGCACATTTTTCCAATCCTATTCTTGATTGTGCCATTAATCTGTTCAACCACACCAGAAGCCTCTGGTCGGTATGCACAATGTAGCTTCTGCTGTATTTTCAATGCTTCACAAATCAAACCTATGAGCTCATTTTGAAAATGTCTACCTCTATCAGACTCAACTGTTACTGGAAACCCGTACCTAGGAATCAACTCCCTTAACAGTAACTTTGCCACTGTTAATCCATCATTTCTTCTAGTCGGGTAAGCTTCCACCCACCTTGAAAACAAACAGACTACCACTAGAACATACCTCAGTCTGTGTACTTGGGGCATTTCAATGAAATCAATCTGCATTCTTGTAAAAGGACCTCCTTCTCTGCCTATTGTTCCCAGACTCACCACTGTCTTTTTCCCAGTGTTAAATTGCTGACAAACTAAACACCTCTGACAGATGCTTTCTGCAATTGTCCTGAACTTTGCATTGTACCAGGTCTGCTTGAATGACCTAACCATCGCGTCCCTCCCCAAATGTCCCTGGCCATGATACATCCTTGCCATTGACGACAAGATGGAGTTGGGCATCACTGGTCTGCCATCTCTGTAGACCCAAACATGGTCTGTTTCTCTTGGAGCACATCCTGCTTTAATCCAATCTTTTTTCTCTTCCTCTCCTGCCTCATCTTGCAACTGTTTCACTTCATCCCAGGTCTCTAGGACATTAGTAAACATCACAGAGAGAAAAGACATTTCCCCTTCTCTATCCCTGTTGATGGACTGATTCGTCTTGGCACAGTATTGCGCAACATCGTTGGCATATCTGTTTCCGACCGTTATAAAATCCTCCCCTAGACCATGGGCAGCACATTTTACAACTGCTAACTCCTTAGGCAGCTGTATCGCCTCAAGCAATTTACCAATCATTTCAGCATTCTTTATTGGAGTTCCACTCGATGTCAAGAAACCTCTTTGTAGCCAAAGTTGGCCAAAATCATGCACCACTCCAAATCCATACTGACTATCAGTCAACACAGTCGTCCTCAAATCTTTCCCAATTTCGCAAGCTTTTGTCAATGCTATTAATTCAGCAACTTGCGCAGATTTCACCCCTTTCAATGGTGATGCTTCCATGACCTCTGAAACTTTGCATACCGCATATGCTGCACATAGCACACCATCATCATTTCTCAGGCATGATCCATCCACAAACAACACATGATCACTCTCATTCAAGGGTAAATCTCTTATGTCTGGTCTTGGTTTTGTACAGTACTCAAGCACATCCAAACAATCATGATCATCTTCCATCTTCACACCCACATTTTCAATGTCTGGCAAAAGCGTCGCTGGATTCACATTCACACATCTCTCGAGAGTCACATTTGATGCTCCCAGTATCACTTTTTCATATTTGGTCAATCGACTATGTGACATGTACTGAGTTCTGCTTCTTGTCAAAAGAATTGCCACATTGTGAGGTACAAATACCCTTACAGGATATCCCATTATGATTCCTTCACTCTGTTCCAGGCTCCTGCATGTTGCAGCCACAGATTTCAGACAACCTGGTAAACCCACAGCTACAGGGTCAAGTGTCGATGAGAAGTACGCAATAGGCCTTCTCAGTAATCCATGTTTCTGAATTAACACTGAAAGTGCACATCCATTTCTCTCACTACAGTACAGCTCAAATTCTTTCTCATAGTCAGGCATACCCAAAGCTGGAGCCTCACACATTTTATTCTTGAGCTCTTCAAATGCTGCCATTTGTTCTGCATCTAGATCCAATGGATCCGTCATTTCACTTTTTGTCAGTTTAATCAGTGGCTTTGCTATCAGGGAAAAATTAATTATCCACTGACGACAATAACCCACCATACCCAGGAACATTCTCACTTCTCTCTGGGTCTTTGGAGCTTTCATTTCTCTGATTATTCTGATCCTGTCAGTAGTCACTTTTCTCAAACCTTTTTCAATATTGTGTCCAAGATAATGAACCTCTTTCTTGCAAAACTGTAATTTGGCTGGAGATACCTTTAACCCTCCATCTGCCAGATGATTCAGTAAAGCTATGGTATCTACTTCACAAGCTTCACGTGTCTTCGATGCCACCAGTAGGTCATCAATGTACTGCACTAACACTGAACTCTCGGGCATGATCAAACTCTCCAACGATTTTTTCAATAACTGATTGAATATCGAAGGACTCTCCGTATACCCCTGTGGGATTCGACACCATGCTAAGATACGCTGGCCAAACCTAAATGCAAAAATCGGCTGGCTATCATGATGCAATGGAATTGAAAAGAACGCATGACACAAATCAATCACTGTATACCACTCAGCATCATGTGGAATTTGATACAGGATCACTGATGGATTTGGCACAATAGGACAACATGCCACCACAATTTGATTAACTTTTCTCAAATCCTGTACGATCCTAAATTTCCCATTGGGCTTTTTTAGTCCCATTATCGGTGAATTACACGGACTACTCAGTAGTTCTCTCAGGACTCCTTGCTGAATCATTTTCTCAATTATAGGAGTTATCCCTTCAATTATTTCTGGTGTCATTTTGTATTGAGGAATGTTAGGATATGTGATTCCCTCTTTCACTGCAATTTTCACTGGATCTACATTATTCATCAATCCCACATCCTCTCCAGTAAAATCCCAAACTGTCCTTTTCACTGTGTCTCTCAGCTCTTGAGGCAAATCCTCCGGATTAAACACAGCAAATGCACCAATTAACTCACTTTCTCTATTTTCTAGAGTCACTCGGTACAAAACATCTTCATCTGGTGTCTCAAAGGCTATTCCATCCGGTGTACAAAAAATTGTGCAGTTCATCTTGCACAACAAGTCCCTACCCAATAGGTTCACTGGACTCGTGTCACAGACAATGAATCTGTGCATGTCTGAAAATTTCCCTATCTGTACTCTTACAGGTTCAGTAAGACGTGTTTTGATTTGTGTATTGGCTACACCAACTACTTGGATTGCTTCATCCGAGAGAGGAAGATTTCTAACATCTGTTGACCTGACAGTTGATCTTGTCGCACCTGTGTCTACCAAAAAAGTAACACTCTCCTCATTTATTTTCCCATCCACAAATGGTCCTGCCTGGTCTATTTCTAGAGTTGCACCAAGTATGCACTCTTCTTCCTCTCCTCGGCACCGTCAATAATCACCCTCAGACTCACTCCCTTCACTCTTTAACAAGTACTGTTGTACTTTGTTAGAACGTCTTGGTTTGTTTACCTGCTCATCATTGTAGAATCCTGAATCCTGATTATACTTTTGTAACCCTCTATTCTGCGGCAAGGGCGGTTTTGGCTCTTGACTCTGCTGTCTCACAACTTTCTGTTGTTGCTGCTGTTGATTATTTCCTTCGTTCTGGTTCTGCACCTGTTGATTTAAAGGTTTACTCTCATTACTCACTAATGGTGGATTAGGACATTCCGATCTCCAATGCCCAAATTGGCCACAGTTGTGACAAGGGAACTTTTTCTTCGCTTCCTCAAGACTTCCTTTTCCTTTTCCTGCATATCTTGGTCTATTCCCTGCATTATTTCCTGGATTATTCGTCTGTTTCTCTTTCAGCTTTCTTTGTTTTGCTTCAATTTCATCACTGAAGTATTTTGCATGTCTCAGGATCTCATCTACTTTCTTACTCTGCCAATCCACTGTGTGCTCACGAATTCTCTCACCAATTTCAGGTCTAAGGCCATATACAAATCTGTATACAAAGTGACTCAAATCTTTGTCACCCAGGTGTTCATCTCCACTGAATTGTTTAAATGCCAGTATCAGCCTCTCGTAAAAAGCATGAACTGATTCTTTCGCTTCCTGTTGTGTTCGATCTATCTTTACCCAGTCTGTCTCTTTTGCAGGTACTTTACTCTTCAGGTATACCATCACCTGATCATACTTCCTCATTACTTCTGGATCTGGTGCCCCTGTTCTTGGGTCTCTTGGATATTCCTCAGTAGGCCAACTCACAACTATTTTACACTCAGTCCACAAGTCCGCTGGAACAATTATATCAAACAGACTATTCAGGTCAACCCACAGCACTTTTGACAATTTCACAAACCTATCTACCTGCCTATACCACTCGACGGGCTTTTCTCTCAATCGAGGGAAATCATTCGTAAATGATAAAATATCCTGTCTGGTCCATGGAACATGTACATATCCTCCTCCAGGTATTTCTCTCATAGGATAATTATCCACTGGTTTCTCCTTTTCTCTCACTGGAAATGCTGAATAAGTTGTTCTATCTTCAGTCTCATCTCTTTTCTTGTACCACCTATCCTTCCACTTTTCAACATCACCCCATCTACGCAATAATGCTACCATTTCCTTAATCTGTCCTGTTCTACCAGTAGCATTCAAATTTTCAATGTCCTTCTCTGTAAAATCCATCCTGTAAGTTCTCTGTAAAGCTTTCACTTTATCAATGTCGACTCCCTGTTCATTTGCTATTGCTCTTAGCCTGTCATGTGTATTCCTTGCTCTCCAGGTAACACTCTTACACATAAACATTAGTTCACCATCATGATGACTCTTCAGAATCTCTGTTGGAACTGTCCCTGTGACAAGCTCTTCTAGTTCTACACGTAACTTAGCTACATCAATTACTTGTGAATCTTTATCTTTTTTCTGTAGAACCTTCATCCAATCATTCAAATCATCAACTGTTATTTCAGCAGTTTTTCTCACTGGAACCACTCTCTTTTGCGGTTCTAAAATCGGCATCCCTGAACAACTAGCTTCACTAGCATCCAATATTTCACTACATGTGTCATGTCTTGATTGTCTCAGGTCATTTCTTTCTGCTCTTTTGCCTGAATCTCCTGAAGGACCAACTGAATTTGTCAGATTATTCCCAACATATGGAATCACCAGTCCATTCTCACCTGCTCTCTGTTTGTCAAACACAGGCATAACTGGACCTATTGTTACAGGCACCGTAACAGCTTCTAGATTTTCCGTTAACTCCCTAATCTTCTCAGTCAACTCTGTTGTAGTTCTGGCTAATTGTCTGGCATTCTTATCAAGGTAATGATCACTTCTTACCTCAGGTGTCTCATTATCCGTCTCACTAACACAAACTGTATCTCTTATCGGAGAAACAACTGGTGTACTTTTGTCCGGTTCTGGTCTATATGGAGGTGGTCTTTTGTAAATCATGTCATTTAAGACCTCATCCTCATACTCATTAATTCCATATTTTCTTATTTCTGACTCAGGAACCCTTTCTGCTCCTCCTTCAACTGTTCTCATCGGATATAATCCCTCTGACATACTAACATCTCGCCACCTTTTCATTCGATCATGATGAGTTTCACGATCATGTCTCCTCCCAAACATGTACCTATAGTACCCCCCAGATCTTTGTTTCTCTCTCTCATGTACTTCTTCTTCCCATTCCACTAAAGCCTCGAACTGTGTAGGTCTCGGCTTCGGGTCAAGACATAACATCTTTTCCCGTAAATTTCTCAACACGGCCAGATTAAATGAACCATGTTCTGGAAATGCTAGAACACCATCTTCTTTAGTATTCCTAACCCAATTCTCCAACCATATACAAGTATGAAACCCATGTCTCGCAGCCATGAAGGATGCAGGTGTTTTCGGTGGAGGTAACAACTCGCCCTCTCTTGTTTTAACATCTTTATCCTTGCTAAACCACTTTTTAACTCTACCAAAAAATGTTTTCTTCTTCTTCTCTTCTTGATAATACATTTTAACGTTTACAAAGAACTCTCTACTCTTTCCGTATTATAAATATACAATACGAATTTTCAACCAATTGCAGCGCGACTCACACTAACGCACCAATCCTGGAACGTCTACGTCACTAGATAGCTCTTCCAATCCTTGCGCGGCTCACACTAACGCACCAATCCTAGCGCGAGCACTATTCTGATCTACCACCCAATCAGAGCGCGGTTTTTCTGACGTCAACAGTCGCTGCAGTTTGTCTCTTGTCTTCTGTCACTCGTCTACCCCTCCTTTACAAAATCTTTTCAGTAGACTTTGTGTCAAAATTTCTACAAAATCTATTAGTTACAACATAAAAACATCTCCATTGTCTGCTTCGCTAACCACAGAATAGTAAAAAGAGTCTATTTCATAAGAAACCTTTCATTGACACAGTAGCACTTCTTCTACTCTGCCCTACTAACATACATTCATTAACTGTTTCCTCTAGGACTTGTCCAAAGAGTCTTACAATCAACTAAATGTACAAACATTCACGCACATTCATACAAAGGAAATATAGTACATACGCACAGAATCCTGCTTCCCGAGAACAGACAATCTGCTCCACTACAGAATTATAACACACATTAACTAAGCAAGCTTTCTTTGCCCAGTTCTTCAAATAAGCTCAGAGAATACCTATTACTCCTCCCGCGATAAGCTTTAACGGAAATCCTTACGGATCCCTGGGACTTAAGACCAGAGTTTCACAGATAACCTTCACTATCATTCACACTCCTTATATACCAGAAATATCTAATAGTAACATACGACGATGTCACTGATTCCGAACCCAGACAATGTGACGCGCAACTTCAATTGTCACACGTTATTCCTTACAATTCCGTCTTTCCCGAGAGCAGCATTTACTTCCCTCTGCCCTACTACAGAACTGCTACAGCTTCCAAGTTCCAGAAGCACTACATATAACTCAACATTACGACTTCAACATATAGTATTAGTACATATACCAACATGAACCAATAATCAATAATCAATAAAAACAATCTTATCTAATCAAGACAATCATCAAAAACCATCAATCTCTGCTACCAGGAAATTGTTAGAGATCAGGGTGTGTACAAAATTCCCACTACCACAGATAGAGTAATCTCACAGTTACACGCACATGTATACATCATACGCTAGGGCCCATTTCACTAACATACGCTCAAATACTCTACCAGCAATAAACCTGTGGAAGGAAAACACTCCTAAACACCCTGCATCTATATCGAGGTCGATAAGACCTGGTTTTTGTGACTGTCCCTAAGCATAATCTATACAAAATATACAACAATAATCAATAATGCAAACTCAATAATTGACAAGAAAGAATATCCAACACCATGTTTAAAATTATATTGCTTTATCTAAAATTAGTCAAGGGAAATCAATCAGAGTAAATCATTTCTCATAGTTACCTATTCTAGCTAAATGTCAGAACGGGTCAGGACAAGTCTCTCGGTAAATGTCTCTCAAGACGAAGTCCCTTCAGCATCAATCCTCAGCAACGCAGATTCGATACGCGGCAAAGGCAAAATGGCAAGTTGCAAGTGACCCTCTCTAGACTAACATCTTATAGCCTCTAAACAATAGGAAGATACATTGGGAACATAGAAAAAACCATAATGTCCGCCGGACTTGCTGAGCAGAGCGAGAAGGAAAGGATGTAACATTGCTACATTTGAGAATCTCCGCTCAGGAAAAATACACATAGCGAAAACTACGGAACAGGAACCAAGAAAATAAAACATGTATCACAATTATCCTGCTTCTCCTCGGCCATCGAGCCACAGTTCAGAGCTTCTTTCTAAGGCTCCTTTGTTTCCCAAGGCTGCCAAGGACACTTTCACTTCTCTTGGAGATCTCCCAAAAACTGCTGCCGTCCTCATGGAAAGTTTTCGACAAGGACCATGGTCAGTTAGCTTCAGAACCTTTTCCAGCAGGGGTCTCCCTCGTCTCAGTTTTCAAATTATAATCACAGCCAGGGTCACTATTCAGCCATCTTTCTCAGGCCAACATCGGCCTTAATAGACCATCTTAATTAAAAGAGACAAAAACAACGTTACTACAGCATAGTGATTAAACAGTGTTAACCCCACTAATACCCTTATGTGTATGCATTTATCTAGCACTTGCAACATGGAAAAGCATTAATTCAAAAGCGTTTTGTGCTCAAAAATAAACAGCACATAGCAACGTTTAAACATTTGAGATGTCATCAGTGATGTCATGAGTGATGTCACTGACCATGTCATGAGTGATGTAATATGTGACGTCATCAGCAGTGCATTGCGGGCGCGCGAGTTATAGTTAGCTGAACTAACTATAACGGGGGAATTTCAATGGTTTTGTACAAGTGAAAAGTCCAGCTAACTATAACACCCCTGAAACCTATGTTTTTTTCAGTGAATTTATATATATATATATATTGCAATGAAATTCTCCCACCAATCCTAGGAAGAAAGACGAGCCACTCCGTAGTCTGCAGGTAAGTGTAAAGTTTATTCACACCAGACGACGCGTTTCGGCTGACACGCAGCCTTGGTCACAATATATATATATATATATATAGTACCTACTGGCAGTCGCCAGTAGGTAGATATAGTTAGGACCTATTTTCCATAGGAAATCCGCAACATTTTATTTGGAATAACTTTGGCGCCTATTGACGAATCTTTGCAAAATTTTCCAGCTCTGGTCCGCTCCTATCCTGAAAGTTTCACGGTGATTTGGCAAGCGGGGGCCGAGAAAAAGGGTGTTCCCAAAACGCGTTTTCCCCATGCATTTTCCCATAGGACCTTTAGCTGCAGCTACAGCCCGAACTGCTGAACGGAATTACACCAAATTTGGCAAAGAGGTAGCCCTCAGTTCAGACTCGTGCCTTTTGCTTAAATGGTGTAAATCCGTTCAGTAGTTCCTGAGAAAATGAGAGTTAAAAGTACATATATATCTATGGCCTCGGAGGATCCGCGCACCCTCCCGGCTCTCAAGCCCCCCCAGCCCCGGGGACCGCCACCCCCAGGGCTTGTTTAAAATGGGTGGGGGGGCTCTCAGGCCCCCCAGCCCCAGGGACCACCACCCCCTGGGGCAACTTTAAAATAGGTGGGGGGCTCTCAGGCCCCCCCAGCCCCGGCGACCGCCACCAGGTACCTGGTGGACTAGTTGGCCCCCAGGGGACCTCAGGATTGAGGAGAAATTAATTCCCCAACTTAAAACACGCCACAGGGCGTGTTTGCACACATATCACCTCAGGCCAGCCCCCTTCCTTCACCATTGTGCAAATATTCCTCTAAAATCAGCCGAACTACGAATTCCGATTTACTCACCTGTTATCAGGAGAGAATCCAGTGCAGCATCTTTTAGCCCAGCACTGACCCTGAAAAGTAATTCTAAGCGTACTTACCAGTAACTTGTATTTCCTTCCATAGGAATCCATTGTGTGGTTTTCAGCAGAAAAGTTTGTGTCCATTTTTGAAACGTACAAATATTCCTCTAAAATCAGCCGAACTACGAATTCCGATTTACTCACCTGTTATCAGGAGAGAACCCAGGGCTGCATCTTTTAGCCCAGCACTGACCCTGGAAAGTAATTCTAAGCGTACTTACCAGTAACTTGCATTTCCTTCCATAGGAATCCATTGTGTGGTTTTCACCAGAAAAGTTTCTAAGTGTCTATTTTCACAAACTAAAAATATTCCTAAAAAATTGTCTGTATGACTTAAACACATTCTTTCAACTGTTTACAGGAGATTCACCAGTGCTGGATCCAGGATCCACCACTCAGTAAGAAAAAGTAACGATAACACTACTTACCTGCTAAGTGAATTTTCTGCCGTAGGATAATACTGGTGATTCTATGTGAAAAAATCTCTGTCAACTTTTAAGATGAGATGTCATCAGTGATGTCACTGACCATGTCATGAATGATGTCATATGTGACATCATCAACAGTCGATTGCGGGCGCGCGAGATGTAGTTAGTACAACTAATTATATCTGAGGAATTTCAATGGTTTTATTCGAGTGAAATGTCCAGCTAACTATAACACCCCTAAAACCTATTGTTTTTTGCAGTGAATTTCTAAGGTTTTTTAAATGCTAATTCCTAACTATATCAGGCCTGAAACCTATGGTTTTTCAGTGAATTTCAAAGGTTTTTAAAATGCTAATTCCTAACAATATCAGGCCTGAAACCTATGTTTTTTTCAGTGAATATATATATATTTATATATATATAATTCCAAAAATGCTTCTGCTGCTCTTCTCTCGCCCGTGGCAGCTGGAGCGTCGTGCCGGCGAAGCCCACCAGACATAGAATAATCGAAATACCCAAGTAGGCGCTCACTCAGGGAAACGCTTCTCAAGCAAAGATTTTATTATACCGGTGACGCATTTTGGAGAGCCTCGTCTCCTTGCTCCTTGTGTGAGCACGGAGACAAGGGTCTCCGAAACGCATGTTACTGGTATAATAAAATCTTTGCTGGAGAAACGTTCCCCTGAGTGAGCGCCTAATTGGTTATTACGATTTTATATATAGAGAAGGTGACTAAAATCTAACATGCAGAGTTTATCTGGGGCCCACTGGGGGGCTATTTAATTGATCCCGAATTGAGTGGTACAGGAGACAAACCCACTGGAGGGTAAAAAAGGACGCATAAATTACTACAAACCCTAGCATGCTTTGTGAAAACTACGAGACTGCAAAGGCACACCGGAAGCCTGTAAAGGTATTTTACGTATGCAGCAGGGGCGTGGTAGCTTTGAACAATTGACTCCTGACACTGGCCTCTGACGAGAAGCACGCAGGCTTCGAAACGCGTAAGGCCGAGGGATTTACCAGCGAGATGAAAAGCTGCATGTTATAAAAAAGTGGTTGTAAAACTACCTTCTAGCGGAGTGCGGCCTGGTTTCTGAGCACCTTTGGAGAAGATATATTTTCATGGCGGCTCCGGCCGTGGGGGCGACGCACCACTTGCAAAATAAACGAAGGACCATAAGAAGTGCGGGGACCCCTTTTAATTTGGCGCGAAAAGGTGACTAAAATCTCACATGCAGAGTTTTATCTGGAGCCCACTGGAGGGCTATTTAATTGATCCCGAATTGAGTGGTACAGGAGTCAAATCCACTGGAGGGTAAAAAAGGACACATAAATTACTACAAACCCCAGCATGCTTTGTGAAATCTACGAGACTACAAAGGCACATCGGAAGCCTGTAAAGGTATTTTAAGCATGCAGCAGGGGCGTGGTAGCTTTGAACAATTGACTCCTGACACTGGCCTCTGACGAGAAGCACGCAGGCTTCGAAACGCGTAAGGCCGAGGGATTTACCAGCGAGATGAAAAGCTGCATGTTATAATAAAGTGGTTGTGAAACTACCTTCTAGCGGAGTGCGGCCTCATTTCTGAGCACCTTTGGAGAAGATATTATCGCAGCGGCTCCGGCCGTGGGGGCGACACACCACCTGCAAAATAAACGAAGGACCATAAGAGGGGCAGGGACCCCTTTTAATTTGGCGTGAGAAGGTGACTAAAATCTAACATGCAGAGTTTTATCTGGACCCCACTGGAGGGCTATTTAATTGATCCCGAATTGAGTGGTACAGGAGACAACCCCACTGGAGGGTAAAAAAGGAGGCATAAATTACTACAAACCCCAGCATGCTTTGTGAAATCTACGAGACTACAAAGGCACATCGGAAGCCTGTAAAGGTATTTTAAGCATGCAGCAGGGGCGTGGTAGCTTTGAACAATTGACTCCTGACACTGGCCTCTGACGAGAAGCACGCAGGCTTCGAAACGTGTAAGGCCGAGGGATTTACCAGCGAGATGAAAAGCTGCATGTTATAATAAAGTGGTTGTGAAACTACCTTCTAGCGAAGTGCGGCCTCATTTCTGAGCACCTTTGGAGAAGATATTATCGCGGCGGCTCCGGCCGTGGGGGCAACACACCACCTGCAAAATAAATGAAGGACCATAAGAGGGGCAGGGACCCCTTTTAATTTGGCGTGAGAAGGTGACTAAAATCTAACATGCAGAGTTTTATCTGGACCCCACTGGAGGGCTATTTAATTGATCCCGAATTGAGTGGTACAGGAGACAAACCCACTGGAGGGTAAAAAAGGATGCATAAATTACTACAAACCCCAGCATGCTTTGTGAAATCTACGAGACTACAAAGGCACATCGGAAGCCTGTAAAGGTATTTTAAGCATGCAGCAGGGGCGTGGTAGCTTTGAACAATTGACTCCTGACACTGGCCTCTGACGAGAAGCACGCAGGCTTCGAAACGTGTAAGGCCGAGGGATTTACCAGCGAGATGAAAAGCTGCATGTTATAATAAAGTGGTTGTGAAACTACCTTCTAGCGAAGTGCGGCCTCATTTCTGAGCACCTTTGGAGAAGATATTATCGCGGCGGCTCCGGCCGTGGGGGCGACACACCACCTGCAAAATAAACGAAGGACCATAAGAGGGGCAGGGACCCCTTTTAATTTGGCGTGAGAAGGTGACTAAAATCTAACATGCAGAGTTTTATCTGGACCCCACTGGAGGGCTATTTAATTGATCCCGAATTGAGTGGTACAGGAGACAAACCCACTGGAGGGTAAAAAAGGATGCATAAATTACTACAAACCCCAGCATGCTTTGTGAAAACTACGAGACTGCAAAGGCACACCGGAAGCCTGTAAAGGTATTGTAAGCATGCAGCAGGGGCGTGGTAGCTTTGAACAATTGACTCCTGACACAGGCCTCTGACGAGAAGCACGCAGGCTTTGAAACGCGTAAGGCCGAGGGATTTACCAGCGAGATGAAAAGCTGCATGTTGTAATAAAGTGGTTGTGAAACTACCTTCTAGCGGAGTGTGGCCTCGTTTCTGAGCACCTTGGAAGAAGATATAGATATATATACACATATATACACAGAACAAAGCAAAGGTTAAAGGGACGTTATAGTTAGGCTCAGATTTCACTCGTACAAAACCATAGAAATTCAGCAGCTCTAGTAACCTGAGCTAACTATAACTACATGGACTGCTTATGGCCTCACATCTTACATCACTCATGACATGGTCAGTGACATCACTCATGACATCTCAAATGATATCACTGATGACATCATCCAGTGATTGTCAGTGTTTCGTAAGAATCTGTGAGTGTTAAAGATAAATACTAAGCTACTGCATGAGTTAAATTACTGGTCTTACTGTACCTCTAATGATTGATACTGTTTCTAATATATGTCAGCTGATTGACTGTGTGACTGTTTGTATTAGTGTGTGAGAGGGTATCTGACTGTCTGTATAGGTCTGTGAGTGTTTGTGAGTGGCTGTATGGATGTGTTAGTAGGTGTGTGATTAGCTGCATGGGTGGGAAAGTAGCTGTGTGAGTGGCTGTAGGTATGAGTGAATGTGTGTGGGAGTGGCTATATGGGTGGCTTAGTGGTTGTTTGACTGACTGTAAAGGTGTGTGAGTGGGTGTGTGAGTGGCGGTATGGGTAACTAAGTGGCTACATGAATGGCTATGTGGATGAGGGAGTGGGTGTGAAAGTGGATATATGGGTGAGCGAGTAGCTGTTTAAGTGTGTGTGTATAGGTAAGTGAGTGATTGTAAGTGGCTGTACTAGAGAATGAGAGTTTGTGTGAGTCAGTGGCTGTAAAGTTGAGTGATTGGATGTGTGAGTGGTTGTATGGATGTGTGAATGGGTATGGAAGCGGTTCTGTGGGTGTCCATAAGTATGTCACTGTCTGTATCAATATGTGAGTGGCCGTATGAATGTGTTAGTGAGTGTACGAGCAGCTGTCTGGGTAAGTTAGATGCTGTGTCACTGGCTGTATTGAGAGTGAGTGGGAGTGGCTAATTTAGGGCCTGAGTGGATGTGAGGCTGGCTGCATAGGTGGGTGAATGGGTGTAGGAGTGGCAGTATGGGTAACTGTGTGAGTGGCATATAGGCAAGGGAATAGATATGAAACTGGATGTATGGGTGAGTAAGTAGTTTAATTGTGTGTATAGATAAGTGAGTGGGTGTCTGCGGCTGTGTTAGAGAGTAACTGTGTGTGAGTAGCTCTAAGGATAAGTGAGTGGGTGTGTGAGTGGTCGTATGCATGTGTGAATGGGTATATAAGTGGTACTGTGGGTATCCTTGGGTGTGTGAGTGTTTGGATGGATGAGTGAGTGGCTGTATGAGTAAGTGAGTGGGTGTGTGAGTGACTGTATGGGTAAATAATTGGATGTGTGAGAAGTAGTATCAATGAGTGAGTGGCATTGTGTGAGTGAGTGTAGGAGAGGCTGTATGGGATGTAAGTTGGTGATTCTGTGGATGATATCATCAATGATGTCATCTGTGATATAATTTGAGATGTCATCTGTGATGTCACTGACCATGTCATGAGTGATGTAATATGTGAGGTCATAAGCAGTGCATTGTGGGGGCATAAGTTATACTTAGCTCAGGTAACTATAACTGCTGAATTTCTATGGTTTTGTATGAGTGAAACCTGAGCCTGATTATAACATCCCTGTATTCTTTGATTTTTCCGTGAATTTCTAAGGTTTTTTAAAATTCTATTTCTTAACTATAATATCCCTGTAACCTTTGTATTGTGTGAATTTTTACAGTTTTTAATGTTATATCCTAACTATAAATTCCCTGTAACCTTTGTTTTTTTTAAGTGAATTGCTAAGGTTTTTTAAATTTTAGTTTCTAAGTATGACCAGCAACCTTTCACAGTGAGCGTGTGAGTAAGTGCATGAGTGTCTCAGTAGGTCTATGAGTGGATTCAAAAGTGTCTGAGTGGGTCTGTTAGTGAGTGTGTGAGTGTCTGCATGGGTCTGAGAGTGGCTGCATAAGTGTATCACTGGGTGTGTGATGGTTGCACGAGTGTCTGAGTGGATCTGTGAGTCAGCGTGTGAGTGTCTGAGGGGGTGTCTAAGTGGGTGTATGAGTGTCTGAGTGAGTGTGTAGGTGGGTGCATGGGTATCTGAGTGGATCTGTGTGTGGGTCTGAGAGTATCTGAGTAGGTTTGCGAGTACCTCCATAAGTGTGTGGGTCAATTTGTGATTGAGTGCACAAGTGTCTGGGTGGGTCTGTAAGTTTTTTAAAATTTTATTTAACAGAATTTTATGTAGCGCGAACTAGACCCGAATGGGGTATAAGAGCGTTTTACATAGCACGGGTTGCATTACATGCAGACACATTCCTTTTTGTTAGGTACAGGGAGATAAAGTGATTTGCCTAGAATCACAGGATGTTCAGAGTCTTTGCCGAGACTTTAACCCAGTCCCCCAGACTCGAGGTTGACTGCCCTATCCGTGGGTGCTTGAGTCTTTGAGTGAGTGGGTGTGTGAATCTGCGAGTGGGTCTGTATCTAAGTGGGTTTGTGAGCGAGTGCATGAGTTACTGAGTGGGTCTGCAAGTGAGTGCATGAGTCTCTCAGTGGGTCTGTGAGTGAGTGAGTACCTGAGTAGGTAAGTGAGTAGGTGCGTAAGTCTCTGAGTAGGTCTGTGAGTGGGTATGCGAGTCTCTGATTAGGTCTGTGGGTGGATGCATGAGTATCTAAGTCAGTCTGTGAATGGGCATGTGAGTCTCTGAGTGGGTCTGTAAATGAGGGCATGAGTCTCTGAGTAAGTCTGCAAGTGTGTGTATGAGTGCTCTCTGTTTTGTCCTCTTCTGCTCTGTTTTTCATTTTCTGCTTGTTTTTCTGCCCTTTTTTGCATTTTCTGCTCATTTTTCTGCCTCTGTTTTGCCTTTCCTGCTTGTTTTTCTGCCCTCTAGTTTGCCCTCTTCTACTTTGTTTTGCCTTTCCTGCTCATTTTTCTGCCCTCTGTTTTGCCTTTTCTGCTCCATTTTCTGCTTTCTCTTTTGTTTTTTCTGTTTGTTTTTCTGCACTTTGTTTTTACCTCATGTGCTCTGTTTTGCCTTTTCTGCCCTCTGAGCATGCCTCTTCCCTCCCTGGGCCCATTTGTGGCCTGGAGACCCCATCCCCTGGGCTGGGGTATTTGGGGAGGCAGGCAACACGGTCCCCCTCCCCGGTCTGACATTGGTCTTGAGGACCCCACCCACGGGGCCTGCCCACAATTCAATGGGAAAGGGGGCTGCGTGGGTCCCCTCCCTGGGCTGCTTTCAGACCCAGGCACCCCATCCCCGCAGCCCTGCCTTAACGGAATTGGGAAGGAGGGCCGGGGCCCCCTCCCTTGGCCAATTTCAGCACTGGAGAACCCAACCCTGGGGTCCCAACCATGGGTCGCTGGTCCCATCCAGGGCACCCTGTGAGCAGGATGGGACCGCAGGGGGAGTCTCAAGGCCCACACGGTCACATCTGGCTCTCCATCTCCTGCAGGAGCCTGTATTGCTCTTGTACACAGGGAGATGATGGAATTGCAGCCCCCTGCCTTAGAGACCCAACTTTCATCTCTTTCATTTAGTGTTTGCTTTTGCTTAGTAGGAACTGACAGCTCTGTCCCAGGGGTGGGCAGCTCGGGACATAGCAGGAGGGGGATTCCAGTCCCTAGGGCCATTAATATCTCCAGGAGGTTGGCTGTGCAGCCCCCACCATCTGTTTTCATGAACTGACCCAAGAGGGTGGTGGTCCCCAGGGCCATATATGGCACATTAGGGGGGCTGTACATGGCCCAGAAGGGAAGCGCAGCCCTCCACATATATTTTCTTATTTGGCCCTGGGGATGTGGTGGTCCCCGTGATGAAGGGAATATGCATGGACCCCGCTTATTAATGCAGAAGATTTCTTGGGAGGTAGTTGTTCCAGGGACTCTAAAGAGCCCATGGCGGGGGATCCACACAGCCCCTTCAATATTTTAAACAAAGCCCCGGGGAGTTGGCGGTCCCTGGGGCTCAAAGAGTGTGCCCCTTGTGCCCCCCTCCTTTTTTTGTTTAAAGCCTGTATGCCCCCAGGACTAGGGGTGGGCGGAATTTGCAAAATCCACTTTCGCAAATTATCACGCGGAAATATCGCGAAGATGCGGAAGTTTTTTTCCCGCATGTTCGCGAGATTTTCTGCATGGTTGCGGCTCGCCAACTTACCCATGTGGTTGCTCGCGGGCGCGGCCATCTTGTTTTCAGTTGTCTCGCGGTGCATGATCGCGAGAAGAAAGACGTGATCGCTCGACGCATGATGTCACTGCGGGCGCGAACTGTCGCGAGAAAGCGCAAATGGCTAAAAACAATACAACATCTCATGGAGAACGCGACCGGATCAAGAAAACTTGTCGGCAAACGCAGGGATTCAGGTAAGGCGATCGCGCGTGGGCGAGAATGTATTATTTTACAGCGCGAGCAAGAACCAAATTATCGCTAAGCTGCAGAATGCGGAAATTTTGACATTTTTGTGCTTTCCGCGGAACGCGAAAATGTCAAATTATAGCAATTTCCGCGAACGGAACGAAATTTTAGCCCAGGCCTACCCAGGACCTGGCACACCCAAGGGATATAATGTAAATATGCATTGGAGATCGATGGACCGCCAAACCCACAGGGGTGGTGATGCTACCTCCGCACCAGTGGTCCGAACACCCTATTACAAGAAGGGCCTGTTTGACTGCCATGAGACTGCTGCTGCTACCAGTGATCTGCGATCCCTGGTGCTCTTGAAAAGGTCTCAGGCCCCTAATATGCTGACGGTGCCGATGCAGCATCACAAACAATACTAATTTTGTCACCGCCACAACTTTCATGGGAGAGAGCACGCCATGAAAAGTTTGGACGTGAGGAAACAGCGGGGGCTCTACAGGGCCCCCTGTTGCCTCTGCGCTTATGGGATTCATACTGGGGGACACAATTTGAGCCCCACTGTATGCATGCACCCCCAGTTCCTGCAGGGCATGGACTTAACAGTACATGCCCTGGCCCACTGTATGTATGCACCCTCAGTTCCTGCAGGGCATGGACTTAACAGTCCATGCCCTGCTGCAGCTAGCTGCCTTTGATGCTCCCATTGGAGTGCCTTTTTCATAATGCTTTTGCAGTCTTGGAGCGGGGCAGCAGCGTGATGCCCCCACTCCAAGATAGCCAAAGTCATAATAAGGCCCATACATTGGCAATTTGAAATGTACATTTCTATTTCTAATATAACAACCACTAGGAAAAGTGCATATATTGAGGCTCAAGTTTACTATTTTAACTATAGTGTAACAAACATTGGCAAACTCCACAAATAGTAAGTGGTTAGATGTACTATTCTAACTCCAGTCTAACAAATATTGATGAAAGTGTATACATAAAGAAGGTTAGATTTACTGGTCTAACTCCAATCCGGCAAACACTATGGTAAGCTTATAAATGGGGGTAAGCTCTGATTTAATATTCTAAAATCATTCTAACAAACATTGGGGAAGTACATGAATTGGGCAGAACAGAATTACAATTCTACCTTTTAACAGAATTACTATTCTAACTCCAGTTTATCAATATTTGGGGAAAGTACATTCATTGCACCTGGGGCAGATTTACAATTCTAACTCTAGTATAGCAAACATTGGGGAAAGTGCATGGGAGGCAGAGGTGTGATATTTACTATTATAACTTGAGTCTACCAAACATTTTGGAAAATAAATACATTGAGTTGGTCAATTTAATATTGGGGAGGTTCAATTACAACAAACAAGAATAGAATAAATATGCACTAAACCTCATTTAATGAATGTAATTCAATAATTTAAAAATACTAACTTAAAAACATTAAACAACACTATAAGAAACTAATATATCAGAATATCAGAATTGCACAAAATTATGTTATACTTCAATACATAAATATTAATTAATATAAACAGTATCCTTCAAACCACAACATAACCCACAAAGTTAAAAGGAAAGTAAAATTATATATTTACAATTTAACTATATACCAAACATCCAACATTCCAGAAAAATATCAAAAATGTACATTATTAAAAATATTCAAAACATTTTCATTTTAAATGAGTAACAAGAAACCACGTTTTTGATTATTCGGAATATCAATGTCATCATCAATGCATATTGAATAAAAGAATTTAAAACAATGAGACAAGAGTATAACAGGTTGGCACAGACATAACTAAAGTAAATACTACATTTACAAGAACTTATGTATGGAAATGTATCAACTATTCATCAAATCAGCCACCCTAAAACACTTAACCTGGCATGTTGCCCATTAGCTTTAGCCTCGTTATCCAGGCTGTGTGCAAGAACTTTGACACCGCCATTACCACTATTGTAGATGTGTCACTTTTGCTACTTTTATAGGCTTCTCCTCTTTCTGCTAGACTAATCGATTGGCACAGAGCCACTATCCACCTACTTTTGGCTTTAGCATATTGAGGGAAGAATAATAACAAATGTTCATCTGTTTCCATGACAGTTTTGCAATATACTGCATCACAAACGAGTATGGTAGCTAAAATAGTAGAAAAATAGACTTTTACCCTATTTGGGAATACAAGTACAGGCCCAATTTGGACATCACAGGAAAACTGTTGGGATACGTGTGAAGACCATTCTTTTGGAAGAGGAAGCGTCACACATAGTTTGTGTCATGCTCATTGTCGGCAACTTTTCCCCACCCTGGTAACACTGCCACCAGGGCAGACTCACCTCCTGTTGGACTCGAACAAAGGGCAGAGTTCTTAAATAAAGTTCTACTGGACAAATGGCAGAACCCAGATAAATTTGAAATGCCCTGTGGTTCCCTGGCATATCACCTTTCATAATGGGGACCTGAGGTTTATTTTAAAACAAGAGTGAGGGGGCGTGGCCAACTGCTGAAGAACATGGCCGCTTGCTAAAGCGGCTCATTGACCCAGTATTCTTTCCCTGAAATATCCGTACATTTAATTGTACTCCCGACACCTACCAGTGAGCTCAAAACGTTGGAGAGTGCTGGGAGACTGCCACCAGACACTCCATTGTGTCAAAATCAAGCCTGTATTGAGGCAGAGGAGGTGCGGCCTTAGAGCGGCAGCAGAGCCCTGACCCAGAGTGCACAGCAGCTGTAACGCATCTGGACGAAGCCGCTGGGAGCAGCGAGCAAAGAGACGGCCTGTCTGGGAGGCGGCCAGTGATCCCCGTGCAACAGTGGTCATGCAACGCAGAAGCTGGACGAAGTGGGGTAAAAGAAAAAGGAGGAGTGCCATCTCCTCGATACTGCAGCAGACAACAGACGGGTTCGCCCGACACGAGAGAGGGCCCAAGATTGAGCAGACCGATCGTGCGGGTAGGGGTGGGTGCCACACTGCCCTCCCCCAACCCCCTCCACTGAACCTGGAAAAGGAAAGACGCCGGAGTTAGTAATATAAGGTAGTGGCACCACATTGCAACCAGTAGCCCCTGCACGGCCAGGGGCAGGATTAACAAAATAGCTCCTAAGTGGCCACCAGAAACAGCCGGCAGCATTTGGGATCATTGACTGTATGTACCTACACCGGCAAAATAAAACCCTAATTTCTGGCCTAAGGCGCTATTAATGGAGAAAAGAAGTGCACATAAAGAATCGGGCCTGCCAACACAGTGGTGGAGAGTGGGGAGGATTCAAGAAAGCGGGAGAAACCTGACAGGCCGCACAGGAATCCCTACTATCCGGTGGCAGGCGGCAGGGAGTAGCCTGGAACCCTTCCCTCCCCTCCAGCACTGAGCAGATATGACCGGAGGAAAACCACGCATCAGACTAATCCTGAAAAATATCTCCTCCCAAGACGCAAGAAAGTCTGGAGAACACCCCATCAACTAACTGATGGCGGTACCATATCTCTAAACGACATAATGGCAGCAATACAAGGGGTCCAAACAGCCCTGAAGGGGCGCATAGACAATTTAACGATGGCGGTGTCCATGATACGCACAGATATTCCAGAACATAAGCTCTAGGATCCAAGAAGTAGAGATCACAACAACAACCCTGCTACAAGACACCAAGACTCTGAGGACCAAGTCAAAGAACTTCAAACAACCACTGCACACCTTGAAGCGAGAATTGAAGATTATGAAGGCAGATCAAGGCGCAACAAAATACCCATTTTGGGGGTCCCTGAAAGAGCAGAAGTGCCTGCTATAGATTAATTTGTTGAAGATCTCATCCTCAAGCACCTCCGGCCAAGGGGCCACTCAAAATTATTTTCAGAAGAAAGAGCACACAGAGTGCCAGGAGGGAGGCGCCAGCCGGGTGCACCACGAAGGCCTAACCTCGCTCGTCGTTTTAACTTCAGGGATTGTGATGTTGTGTTGCAGTCAGCTCACGCTGCCCCATCAGTCCAAAATGAAAATGCCCAAATAACCTTCTTTCCAGACTTTACCCTGAAGGTACAAGAACAAAGACACAACTTCCTGGCGGTTGATCTAGCATTGAGAGAAAAAGGAGTAAAGTACTCCATGATTTATCCGGCAAGATTGCATGTGGAAGACAAGAGCAAAACTTGTTTTTTCGATTCTCTCGAGGAGGGATGGGCATAGCTGGAAGGATGGCGTACGGTGGGAGGCTCCCCATCAAAGATGCACAGAGGGAAGCAAAATAGAGAAACATCTGCTCTATCTGGGAACTCTACAGCGGCACCAAAGCAGGGCCACCCCCCCCCACTAACAGGCCACCTTTGAGACTGAGGTCAGACTTGAGCCTATTTGTCGAAGAACACTTTCGTCAGGTGTACTGTTCAATAAAATGACTGCTCAGTCCTGGTGGAAGGCTATGGGTTACTGGGTGGGTCGTTGATTGGCTTGATCTGATACTGAGTAGCAGGAAATGATCAAGGGCCCTAGGGCCCGCCTAATCAATTCTCCGATCTATGAATATAATAGTTGGAGATAAGAAAACTTTTTCTTGGGGAGGAAGGCTGGGACTGTGGCGGTACACAGCCCCCCTAAATGTTTCTTAAATGGGGAGGGACGACAGGCACTCTGCTAAGTTGGGAGAGGCAGGTAGTTGTGGGTCCGTCAGGCAGGGATGTTGGGTGATGGGTTTGTTTACGGGCTAAGGGGTTAAAAGGAGTTTCTGTCTACTCACAGGGTTTGTATACTACACCATTCAAGTTTGACCTGATTGCACCACCACCACAAAAAGCCACCACCTTATGCTAAAAAAATCAGACTTATACATCTCTTGAATCATTCCCCCCACCGGGAGGTGAACTCCCCATTCCAGAATTCAAAGAAACCTAGCTCACAACCCTCACTCTCCATGGCCAACACAAATATCCCTGAGATTCGCCTAATGTTGTGGAATGTGAATGGCTTGGGGGAATAAAATTAAGCGAGCTTTAGTCCTTCATTCCTGAGGCGGCACTCCCCAGATGTAGTTCTCCTGCAGGAGACCCATCTCTTGGGCAAAAACTGCAGAGCGTTTGACTGGTGGGGCCCACTCGGGGTTCACCTCGGGATCCAGAGGTACAGGGATACTCCTCAAGAAGCAACTCCCACTTATAGTAGAAAAAACCTAGGTGGAAAAGGGTGGCAGATAAGTAGTGCTCACAGGACGATGGGAGGGAAAACGATAAACATAATCTCGCAATATGTCCCATGGACACTCCACAGAACTACTCTTCCAGACCTAGGAACACTCATACTGGAACTGCTATTGGGTCTTCTCCTTTTAGGCGGATACTTTAATGTGACGCTGAATGACACAACAGATCGGCTACCAGTGAGGAAGACACACGAAAAACAAACATGACTGATGGAATTTATGGGTGCCATGGGTCTGATTGACATCCGGAAAACACTGAACCCAGTCGTTCAAGAGTTCACTTATCACTCGGGGGTGCATGGTAGCCTCTAATGAATTGACCTCCTGGTCACACTCCCACCCCAGCTGCCTGGTTTTGGGGATGTAAGACACTTACCCCGGGAATATCAGATCAATACCCCATTTGGGCACAGTATATAATTGGCAAGCAGCAAACGAGTAACACAATAACTACTGGAAAAACCTGAAAATTAGAGAAGACTTGACAAATGTAACAGACCTCTACTTTAAAGAAAATGAGCAATCTGTGACATCAGTGGAGACACTCTGGGGAGCATACAAAACAGTAATCAGAGGACAGGCCCTCTCTCTGATGGTGGGACACAGTAGAGACAAGAGGAAAGAGGTAGAGAGATAAGAACATGTCATCTCTGACCTTGAAATACAACTGTCACGCCTAAACGATGAAGACACAAGAAATTTGTTAGACCTCAAACAGCAGGAATACAGAGACCTGACGACTGAAGCATCCAAAGCCATGATCAAGATGACTCGGCACTGAGTATATGAGCAAAGGGATAGGGCATGGAAACTTCGCGCCTGGCTCGACAACCGAGAAAAAGCCAGTCGGTGGGTAGTCACCATCCAGCTGCTGAATGGCAGGAAGCTCACTGACCCTCAGGAGATAGCCGACGAGTTTGCAGCCCACTATGAGGTTGTTTACACCACGGAGATGACATACACAACACAAGACGCGCTGCATCTCCTCAAAGATCGACCCCTCCATAAACCTACCCAGGAAGACATCCAAGTCTTAAATAGCGACCTAACGTGTGAGGAGGTGAACCAGGCAATCATAGCACTTAGATCGGGAAAGGCACTGGGTCCCAACGGGATTCCAATTGAACTATATAAAATAAAAGCTACATTCGCATTGCCCCACCTGCTCAAGATGTACGAAGAATGCAGGGAAAGTGGCACTCTACCCATAGCCCAGCGCCTTGCAACAATAGTGGTAATTCATAAGGAGGGTAAACCAGCTGATCAACGTGGATCATATCGACCCATAACTCTGTTAATTTCTGAGGAAAAAATCCTGGCCAAACTGCTATCCCTTTGCCTTATCCCGATCATTGCCAAGCTAGTACACCTAGACCAATCAGCGTTTATGCCTGCCCAAAATGCAGCCCTCAAACTACGACGCCTACTTGGGGTCCTAGGGCAAACCAATCGAATTCTAGAAGTTGCACCGGTCCTGTCCCTTGATGCTCGCATGTCCTTTGGTACCATCGAGTGGCCATATTTATTTGCAGTCCTTTAACACTTAGGTGTAGGACCTCAGTTTATGGCCTGGATCCGTCTCCTATACACTGCCCTTCTAGCACAAGTTGTTGTGAATGGTAGAGTGTCATGGACCTTCCTGCTCTGCCAGGGTACCAAACAGGGCTGCCCACTCTTGCCACTGTTATTTATATTAGTGCTGGAACCATTGGCGGCCTGGATCCGGGGTGACTCATTGATCCATGACCTCCAATGGACGGCAGATTGGGAGGATAGAATATCCCTATATGCAGATGATATTCTCCTATATGTGGCGACACCTCAGTCCCCCATCTCAGGAATACTCAACATCTTCACCAGATTCCAGAGATATTCTGGATATGCAATAAACTGCTATAAGTTGGTGTTCTTCGTCTTATGTGGTCCGCCACCATGAATGCCAAAGGAGTGCAAGGCACAGGTAGTAACAGAAGGATTCTGTTACCTAGGAATCTATGTCACAGTCAACCAAGACCTATTTAAAACCAAAAACCTTCTCCCTCCTTTAAACCGAATGAAGGGAGATGTGCAACACTGGTGGTCCGTGCTTTAAAATGATGGCAGTACCACGTTTTCTTTATGTCTTACAGAATACTCCCCTTCCAGTGCCAGATATCTATTTCAGAGACATACAGAATGAGGTCAGAGCCTTATTGTGGAATGGGGATTCCACCAGAATTGCTCTTAATAAATTAACTCTGGGATGGTTTGACAGTGGAATCGCCCTTCCCGACATCCAGACGTACTATTGTGCAGCGCAATTGATAGTTAATAATCAATGGGGTCACCAACCAATGACGGATCCGGTCTACCGTGTGGACAGACTAACATTACAACCAAGAGGATATCTACATGCGCTATATGCTACACAGAGGAAAAACTCTCTGGTGGGGCCGACGGCACTGACAGTTCTGGTCTGGCACTCTACACGTCAACAGCTGGGATGGAACAATAAGACCACACTAGCTACACCCTTATGGGACTCTGACCTCCTTGGGGACATGGGAAAGAGACAGGGATTCAACAAGTTGGATCTACTAGGAATCTCGAGTGTGGGAGATGTTTACTCTGTAGCAGGAATAAGACCTTTTACAGACCTACAAGAAACATGTCATTTGGGACCCACTGAGGCATTCCGATACCTACAACTTCACCACGCCCTAGGCACTGTGACACCCAGAGAAGATGTCCCTCCAGAATCTTAACCCATAGAGAATAAACTGCTTGAGGAACACATAAATCAAAAAGTGATCTCACTGACACACAGGAAGTTAGTAAACAATGCTTCCGATATGCTAACAAAGCTGCGGAAGAAATGGGAGAGAGACATTACAGACATACAAGAAGATGACTGGCCCGAGGCACTTTCTACCCCTAGAGAAGTAGCCATTAGGTCCTGCTTCCGCCTAATACAGCTTAACCCCTTGTGTGCCCATGACGAGCTGGACTCGTCATGGGCCGCGGTTGCGCTGTGCCCATGACGAGTCCAGCTCATCATAAACCCCGCCCGCTAATGTAACGGCCGGCACAGGGCGGGGAAAGGGCGTGGCACACAAGGGGTTAAAGTGCTTCACAGAACATATATCTCATGCACTAGATTGGTAAGGATGGGCAGGCAAACAAATCTACTCTGTCGTAGAGGGTGCGGCGAGGAGGGAACATTTTTCCACATAACATGGGCCTGCCCCAAAATCCAGTCCTGCTGAACAATGAAGACACAATTTCTAAGTAGGCTATACGAAGGCGAGTTGCCAATGTCTGCTAAACTGTGCTTGCTTAATGTGTGGGAGGCAGCAGATCTGGGGAGGAGGGAGAATAATGGACCATCCTTGGCCCTGATAATTGCAAAACGAAATATAGCACGCAGTTGGGGCAGGAAGGAAGCACTGTCACTGAGCGATTGGAAAAAAGATAGGGATTGGTGCATGGTGCATGGTGGCCAAAAAACTGTTTATCAAAATAGAGGCTCTCCCCAGAAATAGGGAAGGTCTGGAATAAATGGAATGAATACAGGGGCCTTCTATGAACCGCCTCTATGGCCCAAGTGAGACGAGAGGAGTTGGAGGACGGAAATTAATAAAGGGGAGCCTTGGGGGAGGAGAAGACACGCACACAGTATATTAAAGAGAATACAGAAGAGAAGATGTGATATGAAGGTATGTCTGTACAAAATCAAATGACAAATGAGTGGTGTGATGCTAAATTTTACAACTGTAGAAAAAAGAAGTTAAACAAAAAAGAGTGAGTTGGAATTTGAGGGCAATGGCTCAATCCATCTCCCCAAGTCAACATGTTTCTGCCCTATTGTTTAGCCTATACAGGTATGGAACATTTTTCTAGGGGCTAAGGATCCCTAATTAAATGGTATAATTAATCACCAAATACACAGGACATTACAAATAGAGTACCCAGGTGAATCATACCTCAGAATAGATATATTAACCCTAATTAAGGAGATAATAGCTTCCTTGTCTGGGAGGGGATGATGTCTTCTATAGTCACACATTCATCAAGAAGATCATCAAGTAAATGCACCTATATGAGCAGAGATTAACCTCCCTGTTGCATCGCGTTCCAGAGCCTTCCGCATTCCGATATTCCTTGGAACATGTTATTGGGGTGGAAGGCTCAGGAGACAATGGTTTTCACATGTGGTTGATCCTGGGCGGCTGCTCCCTCCTGGCAGTGTTCGCACTCGGAAAGTAAATTAAGAAAACTTACTCTATCTTCATTGGATCATCATTTCACTGGTGACGAGCTTTGCGGAATTGCTAGGAGGAGGTCACTTGTGAAGGGCCAGCAGTCATTGCGCCACATACAGAGTGTGGAAGCGGTGTCGTCTGTTTCGGTTTGACGGAAGCGCGTTCCGTCTTGTGTGAAAGTGCCGTCCTGTATGGAAGGGTCACTGTCCCAGAAGATATCGCCGGTTCTTTGTGCGGTATTGTTTTTCTCTTATTTGGAAGTGCTGAGTCTGTTGGTGGCATGGGTGCCGCTGAGTTGCTAAGGTGCATGCGGTGAGGTATGCGCACAGAAAAGAAAGAAGAAGGAGGGATCCTGGTAATCGCTGAGTCACAGTACAGACACGCAAGTTGGCGCATTTCCTATCAACCAGGAGTGGCTCAGATAAGTATTTCCTGGTTTAAAGGGAATGCTCGCTTTAATTTATATGCGCAGACAGGCACAGCTTTACACAGCTTGTCAGCGTTTCTAGATTGGTACAAACACTGACAGGGACAGTTGTACTGCCTATCCTTATGTAAGTACTGTGCTTGTGCCTCCAGTATACGGCACAGTTGTGTTGCGAGGCCGGTACTAAGCTCTAGTATAAGGAACATTCAAGAAAAAAAAGAAAAAGTATTCAGTGTACAGTATACCTTGCAGCATTCTATTGTTTTAGACATGCAGGACTAGTACATCTTCTTGAAGTGATGACAACAGTGACTACCTTATTTATTATAACTTGTTTTGTGGGGACCGGTGGGTGATGTCATAAACTATGGCAAGAAAATGTATTTTGTTGTAGAGAGATAGAACATTTTGCAGAGGGGTCAAATACCAGTGGACTCTATTGACAATTTGTGGGCTGATTTACAAAGATTGGCGTCAGCTTGCAATTACAAGGGATTTGTAGAGGAGGTGCTGCAAGATCAGCTGGATCAAAGATTTCAGACGAGCAAACTCAGGAAAATTACTTAACACTGAAGATTTGACTCTGGCGAAGGCTATAGAATTGGCTAAAAGAGCTGACAATACAGAAGAAGGTCTTATAGAGCTGGTGTCTAATGGAGCTGGGCAAGTGGATGCAGTTCAAGTTAAGTCATCCAGTACAGTTAAAAACAAAACTGCTTCGTATCATGGAAATTGGGGTGATCAGATGGGCTACACATGTTTTAAATGTGGTTTAAAAGGGCACATTGCTACTGATCCCAATTGCCCATCTGTAGGGCAAGTGTGTAAGAGATGTAAAGCTAAAGGACATTTTGCTAGGCTGTGCAAAAGGAAGGGGAGTGCGAGTTTACCTAAACCTAAAGTGGATGTTCGAATGGTGGATGGAGATGACCTAGAAGATCTGGATGCCGAGGGGTTCATTTTACATATTGGTGAAGTGGGTGTTCTGTCTAAAAAAGTGCATCCTTATTGTATTATTAAGGTGTATGAGGGTTAGGTGTGCAGTGCACCATGCCGATTCTGGGGCGCAGTATACTTTGATTGGAGAAGAACATTTACCAAAGTTTCCCCATCACAAACTATTTGAGCCAAACATTAAACTGGTGGCACATGGAAATACGCCCATAGAGTTGTTGGATTATTTAGAAGGGGTGTTGGAGTTTCAGGGAGTGGAGACACATTCCAAAGTGCACATTGCTATGGATGGGTCATGTTTGCTTGGGTGGCCTCAACAAAGGGATTTGATGATTAAACGGGATCCCACCCATCCCAAACAGGTGCTGGGTGCAAGGTCAAGTGTGAGTGAGGTGCGTGCTAAGAAATGGCAGGAGATATTTCCTGAAGTTTTCAAGAGTGATTTAGGGTTACTTAAGGGGTTTTCCCACTAGACTGTGTTGAAGGATGGTGTGGTTCCTAAGGTTCACAAGGTTCAGACTGTGCCTATGGTGATGAGGAAGCTCTTGAAAAAAGAATTGGAGAAGTTGTTTGATTCCGGTATAATCGAGGAGATTGAAGCTTCAGAATGGTTGATCCCAGTGGTTTAGGCCAAGAAGCCCAATGGGGACTGGAGGATGTGTGTCGACTTGTGGGATCTGAATTGGGCAATTTGGGTTGACAAACATCCTCTGCCTAATATTGGGGAAATGTTGTCGATAATTCAGGGTGTGAATGTATTCTCTACCTTGGATCTGTCGCAGGTTATCATCAGATAGCGTTGCATTCAGATTCAAGACATCTTACATTCTTTACTACCCCAGAAGGAGAGTACAGCTTCAATTGCATGCCTTTCAGTTTGGCGTCAGCTTTGGGTGTTTTTCAAAGGGCAATGCACCAGCTGTTTAAGGGACTGAATAATGTGACGTATTTCCAAAACGACACACTTATTTTTGCTGAGACAAAATATTACGAGGTATTGTCGGAGGTGTTGGATATTTGTCAATGCAGTGGGTTGACTATTAAACTGGGAAAATGTAAGTTTGGTGTCAATGGTGTTGAGAACCTAGGTCTCCTAAGTTGCAGTTGGTGAGGATGCTCCTTCACTTGTGGATAAAGAGCAATTGAGATCTTTTTTAGGGTTGGCCTAATACTACTTGCAGTTCCTTCCTAGGTTTGCAGACAAGACAGTGAGTATGCCGGATTTGATGCTCAATAATGCCAAGTTTGTTTGGTGTCCTGAATGAGAGTGGGAGTTCAAGCAAATCAAGGGTGAGATTGCGTATGCGCCTGCTCTCAAGCTGATGGATACCTGTGACAGAAGCAGTGTGCACTGACGCCAGTGCCTTGGGTTCGGGTGCTGTGCTTGTACAACAAAGACATGGTAGAGAGGTTATGGTTGCTTAAGCATCCAGGCAATTGAAGAGGACCAGTTTAATGTTTGGCTCAAATAGTTTGTGATGGGGAAACTTTGGTAAATGTTCTTCTCCAATCAAAGTATACCGCGTATTCCACTATAGAGAGCAGGGCGTTGGCATGTTGGTGGGGGGTGAATCACTCTAAAAAGTTTGTGTGGGTAATGCAATTTGTGACCCGCGCTGATTATCGCTCGTTAGTTGAAGTATTCACCAGCAAGGGGACCAGTATGACTTTGTCAAGGATATTGCATTGGGTTTTGCAGATGAGGGATTTTTCGTATCCTATAGAGTATATACCGGGAAGGAAGAATGTAGTGGCAGATTGCTTATCTAGATTACCTGTTTAATGTGCAAATGGTGAGGTGGTGGATAATGATAGAGAAATGGTAATGGCTGTTTGTGCTATTTCGGGAGGTCATATTGAGCACGAGGAGTGGCAGAGGGTGGTGAAGGAGGACAAGGTGTTGGAGGAGGTTGTGAAGTACATGTCCTGTGGGTGGCCTTCCAAGGGAAAGGTTCTAGAGGAGGTGGAGTCGTTCCCTACCATAAGTACCTTGGTTAGTGGTGTTTTGTTGATGGGGGAGTTGTTAGTTGTGCCCGATGTGGTACGGTCATGTATTCTGGGACTGCCGCATGAGGGTCATATGGGCATCTAAGCAGAGAATTAGAGCAGAATATTGGTGGCCCGGTTTGGATAAAGATGTGGAAAGGGAGGTCAGGATGTGTCTGGTATGTGCTTGGAGTGATAAATAACAGAAAACTGTGATTTATGCTCAAGGGGATGTGGAGAAAAAGGATGCTCCTTGGAAGAAGGTTGGTATGGACAGTTCAGGGCCTTACAATGTGTTGGGTGCTCATCTTGTGTATGTGAAAGTTATTGTATGATTATTATTCAAAGTGGCCAGAGGTGGAGTTTATGAATCATGTGATTACACACAACATGATCAGGGTTTTGGAGAGATTGTGGGAAAGGGAAGGTATGCCCGAGGCAATTGTGACTGACAATGGTGTATAGTTCATGTCACAGGCTATGAAGTCATTTTTACAGTTGTATGGTGTGGGGCACATTAGGTCATCTGTATAATATCCGCAAAGTAATGGTCTGATGGAAAGAGGGAACAGGACATTGAAAGAAGGGAATCCAGTTGGCCCTAAGTCAAGTTGAACAGTGGAGAATGGCTGTGCATAAGCTGGTGTGGGCTTATCACACAACTCCTAACAGTGTTACTGGTCAGGTACCTTTTGAAATCATGAGGGGAAGAAAGGCTTGATCGTTGCTTGTCAAAGGGGTGCTAAGGGAAAGGGATAATGGTATATCACCTGAGAGTTCCAGGGGAGAAGTTAAAGGATGGTTGGCTGTTGGTGATTGGGTGCGAGCGAAGAAGGGATCGATATATACCAGTGGTTTTTTGAGATTTTCCAGGCCACTCCAGATCAAAAGGGTGAATTTTTTCTCAGTGATAGTAATGTATGGAATGTCAAGAAGGTGGTCAAGGTGCCTTATTGTCTGTTAAATGGGGATATGATGGAGCCTCGATGTGGACATGGTGGCGAAATAGCGGAGGGGTTACCTTAAAGAATGGAAGTGAACCAGACCAGGAGCCATAACTTGGTGAGAACCGCATAGAGAGTGTTTCTCTCATGTTCCTTTTTGCATTTTGTATAGTGACCTGTAATAACGTTCTTAGGTTTACCTTCTGTAATTTGTTGTTGTTTCGTATTTACTTATGGTCCTATTTATGGTTGATGTTCTTTGTACATTTTCTTTTGTGTAATGCTTTATTGTAAGGGGGAAGATGTGTTGCACTGTGCTCCGGAGCCTTCCCCATTCCAATATTCCATGGAATGTGTTATTGGTTTAGAAGGCTCGGGGCACGGCTTTTTTATGGGAGGTTGATTTTGGCTTGCTGCTTCCTCCTGGCTGTGTTCCCATTAGGAAAAAAAATTAAGAAAACTTACTCCATCTTGTTTGGATCATCTTTTCACTCCCCCACTCCATTAGTGTTTTAAGAGTTTTGCAATAGAAACAGTAGCGCGACTCCTGCTTCATACCCCATGAGGCAGTGAAAGATGCTACTGGAAGTGTCCCATACCTGAAATGTAAAATCAGTACGAGTCAGGCATATCAAATCCGAAAACTTCTCGGCCTTACTTGTGGATTTATGGAGTAATAAAGCACTGCTCATTACAGGGGGCAGCTTTCTCATAAACCAGCTTTTTCACTATTTGTACATTTCCTGAGCGGATGGAGCAGGGCTTTTCACAAAATTTTCCCAAACCCAGGTCACTCCATGCCTTTTTCATAAATCCCAGCCTTTTTATTTTTACAGCCAATTCCGTTCTCAAGATGTCTTCTAGCCCCTCTCTAAAGTGGTACAGTTCACTAGTGCTCCAAATGCATATTTAATGTAGCAAAGGTCTTAGTGCAGTCAACATGGCTATTTTCTGGATACCTAAATCCAAACAGAGTGTTCATATCCCTAGACCAGAGAGGGCTCTAGGGAAATTGTTTTGTACAACACTCAATGAGACTATGCTGCAGTGACCCCATAGTTCCACACCGTAGAGAGCTGCCCCCTTGCTTGGGCCTTATAAATTCACACAGCTGGTAAGATAGGTGTCCAAATGGCCTTTTTTGTAAAATTGCTCATTGTCCCAGCTCTGTGCTTCACTGTGATTGAACTTTTTAAAATCGCTTGACGTCTGAAGGAAGACTAAAAGACAGCTTATTTAGTCTTGACTGCTTTTATTTGAGGGCGAGGAATTACCTTGCAAAGTCTTCTACTATTTTCTCATTCTTTCCTTCTGATAGGTTCTTCACAGGTATAGGCCTCAGAGAGAAGGGGAGGCACAGGTAAATGCTTGTTTTCCCTCCAATTTCTAATTTTAAAAGGATAGGGTGGGGTTAGTGGGATCCGTCACCAGATCCTGTCCTAACATCAGCCGGTTCATGCAAGGGTAGGTCGCTCCAAGTATCTCCCACTCAGAAGGTCTTTGTATTAGAAGGAATTGTACACTGTTGGAAAGTGGATTATTAGTAGTGGTAAATTAGAATCTATCACTGGCAATAAGGTCACTACCACAGTCTAGGTTTCAGAATAGGTCTCAGAAAATGATTCCAATGCTCAACCCTCTGTAGCTTGGCTGGAAGCAGGCAGCCTTAACTTCAGAGCCAAATATGTAGAGCATTTAAAAACACCAAATCAGTAAATATTTAAGACACAACACACAACAAAAATCCAACACCAATTTATAAACATATGAAATATTTCTCTCTTTAAAATGACACCAAAAAAAAAATCCATTGCAGGGAACCGGAGATATGATTTCTTTTTAAAGATTTGGCACTATATAGCACATAGAAACCTATAGTGCCTAGTGGGACATCTGGTCGCACTAGGCTGGGGCAAAATCAATGTTTCAGGCTGACCACGATGGAGCCCTGCGCGGCTACTCCTCGCGGTAGGCCTTCGAATGTAGGCGGCTTGATTCCTATGGTTGGTCCTGGTCACCTTTTTTACGTTCTGTTTCTCCCGGGGTCCCTCAATGCTCTTCACCAGGCTGGATTTGGTGAGGGTTCGCTGGCTTGGGTTTTGACCAGCTCCCAGTCAAATTCTGGAAGTGGGACCTCCGGAGCTTTTCAGCATGATGAACATGGAGGGCAGGCCGGCTCGCAGTTGAGGGTTGCCGTCTTGGCTGGCCAGGTCGAGTCGGTCCACTTATGGAGCTTTTTTTCAAAGTTGCTCCAAAGTTCTCCAGACTTCTGGAACTTCTTTCTGGAGTTCCTTTGAGGGTCCCAAAGTGTTCAAAACTTACTTCAAGAGTCTGGATGCTCCAAGATGGTCCTTGAAAGTTTGGGACTTCAATTTCCCAAAATCCACGTGGAGTAATTACAGGCTGGGGAGTTTTGGTGGTGATGATCCAGGTGAGCTCTGTTAACCTGTAGCTTGTATGGAGTCCACTCTTTAGTTTTCTTGAAACAAGTTAGGTCCACAGGGCCGTAGCTCCAGATTGTGCAGCAGGCGCCATCTTGCAGGTTGGGGCAAATCAAACTTCCTGAATTGACCCTTCTTCCTAAGAGGTTCTGCCTCAATCAGATACTTATTCAGTGCTCTCTGGGTCATGACCATCTCCTCCAGAGTGTGGCACTATGGTCTCCCAGAAAACACTATTCTTCCAAAATTCAATATGGCTAAATTCTCAGTAGAGAGGCAAGAGCTGGCTAAGCCAACATTTAGGACGGCTCATTTCCATATTCTCTGACCAATCAAGGCAGATTACTGGAAGGCTTAATTTCGGCTTACAGACAAAAAATTCTTATAACTTCTTTCCTGTACATTTTAGGATACATTCAGCAATAACATGTTGTTGAATTTATCAATACCATTCTACTAAGTCCTTAAATGACAGTATTCTGTATTTCCTGGCTGGAGTTATTAATTAATAACTCCTTGCCTTGTTAACCTATATGGCTGGAAATCTGCAGTAGGGAAAATGAACTGGGCAATTTCTCCAACACCAGGGCTTATAAAACATCTTTTATAAGGACCCTGCCTATATCTACAGAATTCCCTACCCCTGGAACACCTAGAAGAGACATTAGGGTTTCTGAATATGTAAAACTATTGTAGATCCTCGCTCCATAGTGCTCCTAGCACAAAAGTCAGATTTGGAAAGACCTTTACTGCAATGTGAGAAGTAAAAAGTGCAATTTCACTATCACCAAGGCATATAAAACCTCTTCTACAAGGGTCCTCCTTATAGGTACCTGACCCCGCCTCCCACCACCATCACTAAGAAACCTAAGGGAGATGATGGGGGAACCTAATATTCCAAAATACTGTAGTTTACTACTTTTTAAGTGCCCCAAACATAAAAAGTTGAGGTTGGGCACAATTTACATTTTAAAAGTAGTCCTGCAACTCAGCAGTGCACACATGCAAGTGCAGAAATGGCAGCTGACCTCTAAACTGCCATGCCTAATTATAAATTAGGGACTTAATGGTAGTTTTAATCGCTCTGCCCTATCATGTACTAGTTCCTCATAGGGGAGGTCATGCCAATCATAGGGGTAACCTAACTCAAAATGTACCCTAGTGTTTGTAGGTGTTTGCACTCTAAGTGTGTTTTTACCATATCACTGGTCCAGGGCCTGCCTAGCAGAACCCCGGGCACTCTCAGCAACAGAAAATCAGTATCTAGGGTTCTCAAATATGGCAAAAAGTGAGGGGACACTGCAAACAGGTCCTGATTTCTAACATACACACAAACAGAACCTCAACCTGAGGTGAAACGTCAAACAAACAAAAAACAAAAAGAAATGAAATCCATGAGAACACTCTTAAGTCCTTGGGTGTCATCATATTTTAGTCATTGAGTAGTGCAATCCAATACCTTAATCCCCATCCTATAGCCCCCTCCCACCTCCCATGATTAAACCAAAAGCGCTTCTTCACCTGCATTAGACACACTCTTCTAGTAGTGTGGCTGGGTGATACATCCCGTCAGCAGCTCTCCGGACATAGACTACTGCCACTCTCTGGCTCAGGGTCTCCTCGTGGTCGGAGGTGCTCCAGGTCCTCATTCCCGGCTCAGGCTCCACATTCTTCTCTGAGATGGCCCCCTTGATTCCCCTCCTACGGGCCTCTGCTGGGTGTTGCACTTCGTGTCATGACTCTTCTTCCTGTCGTCTCCATGCAGCACCTAGTCCCTCTTTGCTCACTCTAATGTCTGTTCCTGCTGCCAGGCTTTGACCTTCTTCTGGGTTGCATCCTTCATGGAACATGTCCAGGGACAAAACGGGTTGATTGAGGTTGTGACATGTGAGAGTGACTTGCAATGTGGCCCAAGGGCCAGCAGTAGGTATGCCCTCCTACCTATTGTCTCTTGCATCCTGACAGAACTCCCCTCAATGATTTTTCCAATCAGGGAAAAGAGGAAACTGAGACAGAAATTTCGCAACACTATCACTCCTTCCTTATCAATGTCGAACCTCAAATTGAAAGGGCTGAAGAGCAAGGAACCATCTCAGAATCCGAGGATTGTTCCTTTTATTCCAGGTCATGCATGTGAGGAGTGCCTGGTCGATGTACCATACAAAGGGCTTGCCCTCCAAATAATATTTGCAATTTGTTCATGGCCCACTTGACAGCAAGGCATTCTTTCTCGCTCACAGGGTACTTTTGTTGCCTCAGAAACAATTTTCTGCTAATGAAAAGGGCTGGCAATTCCACCCGGCTTCATTTAATTGGGACAAAACCTCTCCAACGCCTGAATCAGATGCATCCGTTTGGAGAATGAGCTCCTTCTCAAAGTTGGCGGACTGTAATACAGGGCTTGAAGTTATAGCCATTTTTAATTTTTCCAAGACTACAAGGAGCTTAATTGATGGCTCTTGGAAGGCATGATTGATGGAGTCTTTTTTTTTCATGAAGTGTGTCAAAGGGCTGGAACTCTCCCAATAATGAGGAATACACCTTCTGTAATATCCTAAGAGACCTAAAAATACTTAAATTTCCTTCTTAATTTTAGGAAAGCGTGGCTGCAGAGACGGCTTCAATTGTCTCAACCAAGGGTATGAATATTCTGTCATCTAAGACTTTTCCTAGGTATATAACCTTGTTATAGCCCACCCGGGATTTTTTTGCATTGATATGTAGATTAGCATTTGTTACTCCCATTAGGACTGACTGTATATAACCAAGGTGATACTCTCCTCTCTTTCTAAAGATAACTATGTCATCCAAGTAGGTGGAAGAGTAGGCCTGATGGTCTTTCAAAACTAAGTTCATGAGACATTTAAATGTGGCTGGGGCCCCCATGTAGCCCAAAGGGCAATACAGTAGAATGAAACAACCTGAAAAGAGTGGCAGTTTTTCTTAGGGCACCTGCCAGTATCCCTTAGTAAGGTCTATTGTAGTAATATACTTAGTGTCACCGAACTGTTCAATTAACTCACTAACCCGTGGACTGGGGAACCCATCCAGTTTGGAAACACTGTTGACAGCCTGAAAGTCAATGCAGAATATTATACTACTGTTGGGCCTAGGAACAAGCATGATTGGGGACAACCAGTTGCTTTGGTAAGGTACTATAACACCCATTTGTAGCATCTGGTCTACCTCTTGCTGTATGGCATGTCTACGGGTAGCGGGTATCCTATATGGCTTTTGTTTAATGACTATTCCCTTCTGTGTGGGAATCCTATGTTCTGCTAAGTGAGTCTTACCAGGGAGGTCAGAGAAGATCTCAGAGAAAGGCTGTATCTCATGTAGGAGGTCCTGCTTTTGTTTGTATGAAAGAGCATCTTTAATGGATAACTGGTTTAGAATATTAGAGACAGGGGACAGAGGCAGGATGGTGTGGATATTTTGGGGTAGGTGTCCAAACCATTTTTTTAAACAGATTTACGTGATATATTTGCTTTCTGCCATGAGTTAGATGTAGTTTCTAGGTCACTTTGCCAATTTTCTCCTTCATCAGGAACGGTCCTTGCCATTAGGACTTTATTTTTGTTTTAAATGTGGGTTGGGGAACCAAAACCTAGTCCCCTACCTGGTAGGTCCTCCATTTTTTTCCTTTACAATGGACTTTAATTTGTCTTTATTGGCACTTTCCAAGTTAGTGTGAGCCAATTCACGGAGCTCCTTATACAGGCACTCAACTCGTTTGTATAATCAAGAAGTCCAGTTGCTTCTCCCCATGGTCTTTTTCTAATAGAGTAAAGGGCTTATGTCCGTAAAGCAACTCAAAAGGGAAATACCCTACACATCTCTGGACCTGCCTATGTATTAAAAATCAGGCAAGGGGCAATAATTGCCCCAGTTTTTGCCATCTCCAATAAACATTTTTTTCAGGATCAATTTAAGGGAACCATTGTAACATTCCACTAACCCATCTGTTTGAGGATGGTAGACAGAGGACTTTATTTGATGGGTGTCAAGTTGCTTGTAGACCTGTTTCATCAATCTTGATACGAAATGGGTCCTTTAACCCGTAAGAAATCCTATATATATATATATATAATATATTTATTAAGTGTTAAGCTATCACTGTGAGGTAGGGCTCCGTAGGAGAATGGCCTTGGGTATTGGGTGGGCATAGTCAACCAATACTAAGGTATATTAGTTTCCCTTGGAAGATTTAGGAAGTGGTCTAATGAGATCCATCCCCACCCTTTCAAATGGGGTTCCTATAATGGGTAGTGGTTGTAATGGAACTGGGGACAATATTGGTTTGGTAGTACCTTTTAATCTATGCCAAGATAATAGTAGTGTCATAGGATTTCCTTCTTAGATTTCGGGGCATCACCCTCCATCAGACAGCTAGCTTGAATCCAGTGGTGCAGTGAGCATAGGATCCACATCTGGGCATACCCTTTCCATATAGAGTGACAAGAGCAAATGGAACAAATGATGGACGGAATGCTGAACAGTGTGAACATTCGCCCCCAGACACAAAGATCTTTGTTTGATCCATCAGTTTTTTGCTCACCACGTCACCCCAGTTTAGACCCAGCCATATGCAAATCAGTCTTGGCCCTGTTCCTCCTGGGACCAGTCCAGCCCAAACTGCCAAGCCAGGTTCTCCCTTGACTGGAAACACGCATCCTGGGACCGATTTCGGGGCATCACCCTTCATCAGCCGGCTAGCTTCAATCCAGTGGTGCAGGGAGCATGGGACCCACGTCTGGGCATACCCTTCCCACTAAGGGCGACAGAAGCAAAAGGAACAAATGATGGATGGAATGCTGAGCATTGTCACCCCCAGTCACAAAGATCTGGGTTTAATCCATCATTCTTTTGCTCACGAGGAACAGGGTCAAGACTGATTTGCATATGGCTGGGTCCAAACTGGGTGGCGTAGTGAGCAAAAGAGCGATGGATTTAACCCAGATCTGTTGTCTGGGGGTGAATGTTTGATTCATTCAGCATTCCATCCATCATTTGCTACTGCAGCACTCTGGGGGCTCGCAAGCGTCACCCAAGAACTTCCACAGGTATGAAGCTCAACCTTTGTGCAGCAGGACCGAGGCCCACTGCCCACCCAGAATGCTCTGGTTTAGGTGCAAAGGTGCCGTACAATGCTCCTGTGGTACACTACTGTACACTGCATCTGACAACAGCCAAAGTCGCCAAGGATAATAAGTGCCCTCCCGATGCCACATGATGTGCTCCAACCCGGCTTCTGCCCTTATAAGGTACCACCTGCAGCACCTGCCACCAGAAAATGGTTTCAAACAACAGCAAACAGCACCCTCTATCCACGTGCCATGGATCATGTCTGGTTACTAGGTTACCTGGATGGCAGAGGCAGGGCCCCGGTACAGTGCTCACAGTGGCCCTGGGGGTAAAGTGAACGGGTAGTGGAAAGTCGGGGTACTGCTATGCAGCCAACCACATGCTGCTGTCAAGCCTACTTACCAGGCCTCCCAGTTTTGTGCTCATGGGTGAGAAGCTTAGGGAAGGCTAAGGGTGGGTTAAAGAAGCCGCGAGTTGAGGAGCCGTGGAAGCTGCAGTAGCCACAGTGGCTGAGCTAGAGGGGCTAGGCTGACTTTTAATTTTGCGGTCCACCATGGATTTTTAATGCAGTTTTTTTCTTTCTATGGGGGGGAGGGCTCTGAGGGTGAAGGCGGATGTGTCCCCACCGGAATCTCCCTCCAGGCTTCAGTCAGGGCACCGCCACAGCCATGGGCATGGAGCAGCCTCTGCGAGTGACCATCATCCTCCTGAACAAGTAATACTGTTTAATATACACTTTACAAATAAAAATACCCAGCCAAACCCCAATACCCAAAACCTTTTATTTTTTATTTTTATTTATTAAAAGGTGTACAGACATGTATTGAAAATCAGACATGAGTTCTAAATTCAATGAAGCAACCATACAAAGCTGAAAAAGAAAACAGCAAGATCCCAAAAGAAATAATAATACTTATACAGAGACAATCCAAGACCATCCTCAATCAGTTTGGTAACATATCATGCTAACATTCGAGGAAATTCCAAATACAATTGAACCTTAACATTGAGCGAATGGATCAAGTTTTGGCAAATGCACGTTCTTTTTCATAGATATCCTTCATAAGGATCAGCCAATTTAATAATGAAGGAGGATTAGAGCTGATCCACTCTCTAGCTATGCAGAGACGGGCTGTCACTAATAAAAAAGACATTAAACATCCCATATAAAGATCATCACATATCTTATACCCCAGCATAATTTCTTTAAAGGATATAGTTGAATCAAGGTTCAGATGTTGACCAATATATTGGGTGACTTTCTCCCAAAAATCTGATAGTTTAGGGCATAAATAAAACATATGAAAGATATCGGCCGCCTTTTGACCTCATTTAGGACAGCGTGTTCTATCCGTACTCCCACTGTCTGATGATTGTGTTGCTAGTTGCCACTTTATTATTTTATCCGGAGTATAATATAGCATGCAAATAGTTCAGAACTGTTGCAGTTTTAAACTAACAGAATGTACTGAATTATTTAATTTTTCTAAAGCCATTGTGATTTCAGATATTTCTATATCCATATTCAAAGTCTGGCTCCATTTATTTGCTAATTCACTGAGATCAGCACTTCTAGCGCCCCACAAATGCCCGTACATTGTACTAATTCTAGTTTTGTAAGCAAGTAAGAACTACATGAGAGTGTGGCAAATGCATTAATTTTTGTTTGAAAAAATAGTCTCGGAATTGTAGGTATTAAAAAAATTACTGGTATGGAAGACCAAAAGATTTTTGCAATGATAAGTAGGTAGCAAAACCAGAATGATCATACAGCTGTCCCAATCTATCAATACCATGTCTAGCCCAGTTAGAAGTGGTCCCAGGGTATACATAGAGATTGAGAAAGATCAACAAAAGGAAAAATTGCAACAATTTTAAGACAAAACCATAGTGTTATTTAATCACACTAGGAATAGGCATATAAATGCATAAAGTAAATCACACTATTTACAAATGTGCAGGGTGCCACGGGGAAGGGGAGGGAGTGAAGAATTGGGTAGGGTAGTAGAATAAGTGACTTAGACAAGTTCAAAGCAATGGTACAAATCAATTGTTGGGCACCTTAGTGTCGTGCCAAATATTCAAGAGTCATTCATTGACAAAATCAAATATTATTGCCAGGAGGCCATATACAAGTGAAAGTTCACAGTGCTCGACGCACTATTGAGGGTACTGGCATGATGGGATGTCGACGTTTCGACCCCTCTTCAAAGGTAGGTAGGTTAAATCCTTACAGGTGGGGTCTTCCTCAGGACAAAGAGGATGGTGGACCGGGGAAGGTAGGCACCAGAAAGAGAGAGGACATCAAGTCAGTGACAGCTTGGCATCTGGGCACAGAAGGCTCAAAAAGTCAGGTGGGAGTGAAAGTCACGTGTATTTATTTGAAAAAAGGGAGGAATAGAATACTCCATCAAAAACACACCGCTGTGTAATCGGTATGTAGGGTGAGACGAATCACCGAGGAAACAGCCTCTTGAGACGGCGTGCAAGACTGAACTCGCTCGACTCTACTGGCTAGCGGTGTGTTTTTGATGGAGTATTCTATTCCTCCCTTTTTTCAAATAAATACACGTGACTTTCACTCCCACCTGACTTTTTGAGCCTTCTGTGCCCAGATGCCAAGCTGTCACTGACTTGATGTCCTCTCTCTTTCTGGTGCCTACCTTCCCCGGTCCACCATCCTCTTTGTCCTGAGGAAGACCCCACCTGTAAGGATTTAACCTACCTACCTTTGAAGAGGGGTCGAAACGTCGACATCCCATCATGCCAGTACCCTCAATAGTGCGTCGAGCACTGTGAACTTTCACTTGTATATGGCCTCCTGGCAATAATATTTGATTTTGTCAATGAATGACTCTTGAATATTTGGCACGACACTAAGGTGCCCAACAATTGATTTGTACCATTGCTTTGAACTTGTCTAAGTCACTTATTCTACTACCCTACCCAATTCTTCACTCCCTCCCCTTCCCCGTGGCACCCTGCACATTTGTAAATAGTGTGATTTACTTTATGCATTTATATGCCTATTCCTAGTGTGATTAAATAACACTATGGTTTTGTCTTAAAATTGTTGCAATTTTTCCTTTTGTTGATCTTTCTCAATCTCTATGTATACCCTGGGACCACTTCTATTCCACTGTTGTTACCCAGGTCCCAGCGATTATTGGGTTTGCCCTTAGTTCTAACGCTAGCCCAGTTAGAAGCAGATCCATCATTGAATATGTTCGGAAGGGATAGATTTTTACATAATTTAAAATATTCATGTCTAGCAAGATCCTCAAAAGTAAGCGAAAAATAACCAAGGATTTCCTTCCAAATACGTACAATGTCGCTTACGGTCTTGAATCGAACTCTTTTATAATAGTTATGATCATTGATCCTATACAAAACATACGATAGTCATTACCTAAAGCTAAAATAAGCCCATAATATGGGAGTTTATCTGTTAAAAGACTTTGTATACGCCCTGTAAATGCTGGCCAGAAGTACAATTTGAAATCAGGAAGTTGCAAGCCACCAAATTTATAAGCGAACTTGAGAGATTTTATTGATCGATGAGCTTGTTTATAGCCACAAATAAAACTACTAATTGCGCCCTATAATTTACGAAAAAAGTAATTGGGAACCCGTATTGAAATAGCCCGAAACAAATATAGAAATTTAGGTAAAATAATCATTTTAATTATATTAATTCGACCAAAAATAGTTATTGGCAACTTATTCCAATTCTTAAACTGTTTAATTACTGTCTGTAGCAAGGTTTCATAGTTTAATGTCCAGATTTGATCCACATTTTTGGTGATCCTAATACCTAGATATGTAGCCACTGTGCAAGTTCCGCAGATAGATGTGTCAGGTGGCAGATTATGTACTATTTGTGTTTTACTTATATTAAGCTTATATCCCGAGAAGAGCCCAACATTTTTAGCTTCTGCCTGTATGATACCAACGGTAGTTACTGGGTCTGATGTAAAAACCGCGATATCGTCCGCGTATGAGACAGCTTTGAGTTGATACGCACCATTACTAAATGGAATGATGTCTCCATTTTGGTTTACTGTTTCAATAAAAGGCTCGATTTAAAGAGCAAAATGCAAGGGAGATAGTGGGCACCACTTGTATTGAGAATGTCTTAGAGTACAGATTAGCATATGTTTACTTAGCCTGCGGGTTGGTATATAATGCCTTGATCCAGTTCATAAACCGAACTGGTAGTGCATTGTTACATAATATCCGCCATAATGCATCACATACCACCCGATCGAATGCTTTCTCAGCATCTAAAAGAATCATCCCCATAGTGCTCGATGTTTTGTTAGCAATATCAAATACAGTTATGGCCGTATTAACATGTGCGGTGGTATCCCTGCCTAAAATAAATCTGTGTTGGTGTTTGGATACCAAACCTGGCATATATGATGCCAAACGATTTGCCAATACTTTGCAGAATTTTTTAGCGTCAGTATTAATGAGGGATATTGGGCGATAAGACCCACATTCATCTGCGCTCTTCCCTTTTTTAAGAAAGAAGACAATATTGGTCATATCCCAGGATTTAGGAACTTGCTTACACTCAACTATCTGGTGCATCACTTCTTGGAACAATGGAAGAATTAAAGTTTTTAAGGTTTTATAAAACTCCAGCGGTAGGGTATCATCCCCGGCAGCTTTGCACAGCACAGCTATAGCAGTTGAAATTTCATCTTCTGTTATATCAAGCTGTAAATGATTTATAGCATCTGAATCGAGAGCAGAAGGCCTCAATGATTGTAAATACTCTTCAGCCACCACTGAATCATAGTTTTCAGACAGAGCGTATAATTCTGAGTAGAATTGATAAAATTGCTCTAAAATTGAATTAGTCGAATTATACAAGCAACCATCTCTGCCCTTGATTGAGTCTATCCAGGTTTTAGCTTTCTTATCTGCAACCTGATAGGCCAGTAAGCGACCGACTTGATCCCCGTATTCATATCTGTTCATTCGATTTTTATTATAAGCAGCAGCAGCCTTCTCTTTAAAACGTTGAGTCATAAGTGCCCTTGTGTTTATTAATTCAGAATATATAGCTTCTTTATTTAATCCATTCGACATAATCTCTTGGGCATGTATTAACTCCAGTTTTTGTTAAAGTAGTAATACACAAAACTATCCATAAGAAAATTATTATATATAGAAACATGTTTAGAATTTAAAAAGTATTACTACATACAGTTAAAACATTTAAAATTATGAAACGTATATGGTTATACATCAATCAATTAATATCATGTTAAATACAGTCTACTTAAGCAATACCCACCCAGTTCCCCAATAAACCACACATCAGAAATATAAAATTATTAAAAATTGAAAGGTTTTTTAGACATGCAATCAAATAAATAAAAAATAGAAATGCTATATTAATGATTCAAACTTAATATACAATGAAAACACTATCCACCGACTCACTCAATGAAAGAAAATTTAAAAAACATATACATTACTACAATATTATTTAACAATAATTAACGTTCACAATACCATAAATAATGAAATAGAATCGTACACTACACTACAACAACACAATAAAAAATATTAAATGATACTTTGTGATATTATTTTTTTTTAAAACTAAAAATGCCATATATTCAGCTTTTACATTTTTGACCCCAATACTTTTGTACTTTCAATATCAGAACATTTACAAGGTGGCAACTGGTAAGGTTGTATTTTTGAAAAGATGTCAAAATGTAGCGAGTGGTACTCCGAGGGAATGGAATAATAAGGATGCCTGTAAAAATATGTTTCTGAAGATGAAATAACCTTTACAGATAGAAGGTGTGGGCAGATGGGAGGCGTGCTCAATTTAGACTTCTAACCAACATCTGCCATTAATTAAAAGGAGAAGTGTAGAGGAATTGTTCACCAAATGCCAGGGAAAATAGATGGGTCTTGAAATGTTTTTGGAACTGAATGCAATCGTTCTCTAGTCTCAGAAGAAAGGGAAGGGTATTCCACAGGGAGGGTCACTGCACATGGAAGGTTCGGCTGCCATATTTCTTCTATCTCACTGTGCGTGTCGACACGTGCCCTCCCTCTTTTAGCAGGCATGGGGTTCTTGTGAGGTAGTACGATGCACGACCAGGGAGTGCCTTAGGTACTGTTCAAAGAGTCTTGAAAGACGCACTCTCTTTTACTGAGAGTCAAAAAGGTGGACGGTGGGAATGGTACGCAGCATTGTCTAAATGCCGCCTACAAGATCAATTATCAAAGTTCTTCTTATAATAGATCAGAGTCAAACATTAAACAGCCGATCTGACTAACATGTGAGCAAATATCTAGCCTTGCGAACTTGCTAAAAATATGCAAATATTATTTTGAAATGGCTCTTACCAAAGCCATGTGAAAGAAAAAGGCAGAAAACGTAGGGCAGTATTTACATAATCCATAGTATAAATGTCTCTTTCCGCACGTTAATATTTCCGATATTGACTAAGAATCCCTCCAGGAAGTCTACACCAGTGGTTGATTTCCAGGAGCACTGCATTGCGAAAAATGTATGCATGCGAAATATCCATCAGGCTGAGAATTTCGCATGAGCGAATGATGGACAAATGTGTATCAACACCGCCTCTTCTGAACTGCCAGTAAATATGGGGATATTTCCTCCCCACTTTCCACCCTGGAAACGCTGAAGCCTTTGGCAGGGCTAACGATGTATGCTTTCACCAGAATAGGAGACGACCTACCAATATGGTTATTATCAGCAACCACACCTCTATGAGAATATGGGTGGTCTTTGTTTTGCAGTGCCAGCTCCCGGAATGCCCACAGTTGCAGATTCTATGAACGAGAATGCGGATTTTAAGTTCCTGCATAGCTGTGTTTACATCTACAGCTACAGAAAAACGTGCTTGAATTGGCCCCAAAGAGGCAGGCTTTGTGCATAGTAAGAATTTTAGCATTGATTCCCAGTTACTCTGATTAGAGTTATGGTCAATTCACTGAATTGTAACATGTTCGTGTCATTTCACAATGCAATGGTACTAGTTAACTTTCAAGGAGTCAGTATAACATCTGAATGTCTCCATGTGTTCCCCTAGTATGTAAATGTCTCTTATTAACGTAAATTGTCAAAACCTTGAACACCCAAATTGAGGATCATTATTGAGTACCCAGGTGCCGGTGGTCACAATAGACCGCCTGAAGCATTTGAAATAGTTTTTCTAATAGCCTACTGGGAGCTAGCAGTAAGTAGTCACAATGCAGGAGGGCTCCCCATTAGCTTATTCCCTTTAATGATTCATGTCGTCTGAAAGCCCTGTTCAACTCAGCCACAAAGCCTAAAATGCCTGTTCTGCATAGGAACCTTTATTTCAGAGATGCACAATTGACTGCAATCCCAGGCGGACTGGGATACAATTCCCCTTATAAACCACTTTCTGAAGGTGAATCCATAGTACAGCACACGCAGCATGTGAAAATTCATACACTAGGGAGGTATATCGCAGATTAGCATCACAAAAGCAGACATTCTATAATGCATTAGCGTGCAGAGCCCGGGCTGGTAATGCACGTTTCACACAGTCAAAGGCAGGGATGTACCAAAACCTGATGGGGCCCCCCTGCAAAGTACATGGATGCCCCCCCCCCCTCACTCAGGGCTGACGGAGCTATTAATTGACACATGTGCAAACTGCAATCATTGGCTTAGAAATATACTGTTTTTTCATCAGTCCTTCCCAACTCTCTAAAAGCAATCTCTAAATTCTCATTAGTATAGACTTTACCAACCACCATGTTATATTTGTAATCCTGAGCTTTAACGCCTGATGTTGTGTTTCTCTAGACCAAGGACTCTTAACATATGATATCTATTAGTATCTATGACAAACAAGGAACTCTGAACCCTCCATCTAGTGAAGGAAATTTGTTTGAAAGCCCCTGGCCCTGATGGGGTTCCACTAGATCTGTTTAAAAGAAAACCCAATCTGTGGGCACCTCTATTGACAAACGTCTTTAAAGCTGTAGTCATTGGCCCCATTCCAGCTACTTGGAAGGAGGCCATTGTGGTTCCAGTTTTTAAAAAGGATAATAGGAGTGACCTGGCTTGTTATAGTCCAATTTCTCTTATAGACGCTACAGCAAGGGTACTTGGGAGGGTTATCCAATCCGACTAGAGACTTGGGTGGCCACTACAGGGGTCTTGTCTAAAATACAATACGACTATAGGAGGAGGCTGGGTACCACAAAGCAATGTCTCAATCTGTCCCTGATCATTGGCAAGTACATGAAGGCCAGGAAGGGTTCTATCCACCTGGCCTTCATGGACTTGTGCAGTGCCTTTTATACCATTAATTGGGAGAAACTATGGGCACTGATGGGGAAAATGGGTGTTGAAGAAGCTCTGATTTCCCTCTTATGCAGGTTACATGCCAACACTACAGTTGCTATAAGATATGGCACCTCAGGAGAAAGGACGAAGCTGATTGTTTCTACAGAAGGTGACCGTCAGGGGTGTATCTTAGCGCCTTTTCTTTTTTTAATCTATATAAACGGCCAAGAGGCTTTTTTATTGGACAAGGAAATTGATTTACCCCGAATTGGTGGCAAAGCCGTCCCACTACTATCATATGCGGATGATACAGTACTAATGGCAGTGACAGCAAACAGCCTTCAAAAAATGCTTAATGCTTTTACCGATTTTATGTTGTCGCTTGATTTCAAAGTCAATTTTATTAAATCTTATACCTTGGTTTGTGGCCCCAAATCGACCAAACTTAATAACTTTACTGTAAGGGGCAAAAGAATAGATAAGCTGATCAATTTGACCCATTTAGGGAACTTATTTAATAATTTGATGAACTGGGAACCACTTATAACTGCAAAGGTGCAAGGGCTGTGGAGGGGCTTTTTCGCTTTGCATGTAAACTATGCCACCAGACTGAGAGAGAGCTTGTGACTCTTTACTAAGCTAAGTGCTTGTCTGTGGCAAATTATGGGGCAGGGATGTGGGGTTACCATCATAGGCGCCAACTACATGTTTTGGAAAACACATTTATAAAAAGGCTATTGATAACCCCAAAAAGTGCCCCCACACTCCTCTGTCATCAAGAGTTGGGGTTCAATTTTATAGAGGACCGCATATGTGTCGCCCCTCTGCTCCTGTAGGCTAAAATATGGCTTTCTGATGATTTAATGTTCTCAAGGGTCATACATAAAGATTGTATTAATCTGAATAATGCCTTATCGATCCCATGGCTCTGATTCGTAAGAGATAAACTTCAAGAGATAGGCTTGGGGCATCTCTGTGATAACCCTGAAAGTATCCCCACAAATGTTAAAGTCATCATCAAAGAGGCCCATCACTCTAGAGCCAATAGGCACTACTCGCAAAAAGAGGAGATGGGCCCCTTAAGTTCATTCCCTGTTCAGAAGCAATTCTATCTAACCTTCACTCCCAATGTGCAGATCAGATTTCTCTTAACTAGATTTTGCTTATGCACTTTGCACTTTTTATTGACATTTCTGTGTCAATCAGGGTGGGCCTCTAATCTCACACCGTGTCCATGTGACAATATTGCAGCCCAGAGCACTATACCTTTTATCATATTTTGCCCCCTATATAAAGAGGCAAGGGGTACATTTTTAGTTCCACTTTTAAGGGAAATCCATCCTTGCACATATATTGATGGTTTTAACATTTTGCATTCTTTGGCCACTTCTGTTATCTGCACTGAAGCATCTAACTATATCAAAGTCGCAATGGCTATTAGAAAACCTTATGAGTTGTAGAAGCTGAAGAAGAACATTTCTATCTTTTATTGTTTAAACTCATACTGTTGGGATTTCTCGAATCTGTGAAATATTCTGCCGTTCTAAATTATCTTTTTCATGTATTTCATTTTTTACTGTCTGAATTTTATGAACATTTTCTTCCCTAAATTTTACTGTAATGTCTCACAAATGTGTTAAAAAATCCTTTAAACAGTAATGATTTTTCTGTCAAACTTTTATGGTTCCTGGAACCAAAATAAAGTTATTTCGACGACTCCTACATCTTTTAGGCCTCATTGCCTTATGCAGCATTTCCTTTATGTTGATTGTACACACTTGTATGATTTATTGTCTCTGTATAATATGTGTGTGATGTAAAGCGCTCTGTCACCATACATGAAATCACAGGAAGTGACATCATACGAACTTTGACTCTGAATTTTCCCAGGAGATGATGTCACATGACCTTACCCCTGGTGACATCACAATAAGTGACATTACTGAAGTTCTATCATTGCTGCATGATTATATAATAACGCAACACATACATGTCTATTTTAGATATCACATATATTAGGGTGGTGATATGATCTTTGAAAGCTGTGGGGCATAATATTAGCCCTGAATAGTAGTGACTGAGTGAAGCAAGTGAGCCAGACCTCTTCTAAAAGGGGCCTGCTCCCTGAGAACATTTTGAAAAAATTGGGGTCAGATAATGCATTTTTTAAAAAGACAACTTTCACACTACTTTGCTACAAAGCCATAGTCTCCGAAATGACACTTTAAATATTCAAGTCCTCGAATGGTGTGTCAAGTCAATGGAACCAGACACTCCCCTGGAGTTGACACCATTTTTTCAAAATGTGCAATGGGTGCCCGGATACATCAAAAAATACCTCAATTGTGCCAGGGCGATCATTTTGTCATGGGTGCCCACTTACGCCAAAAATTACAAACAATATACCAGTCAGAATCTTTGCTGATAATGCCATCCATACACCATGAATGACACTTATGTCAACAATTACGTCAGTATGACAGGGCTAGCATTTTGTAATGGTTCCCCCTTTCATGCGCCCCAGTTGCCCTTATTCATGATAATAATCACCTCCAATGTGATAGTGCCAGCATTTAGACACAGATGCTCTCATGCCAGGAATTTCCTCAAGTATGACAGCTACAGCATTTTTCCATAGTTGCCCTATATGCCACCAATTACCTCTCATATGCCAGTACCAGTATTTTATCATTATGTCAAGAACTACCTTCAGAACTAATTACCTCTAGCATGTCAATACCATTAGACTGTTATGCCAACAACTGCCTCCAGTATGCCACTACCAGCATTTTGCCATGGGTGTCTCCATTAACAATTACCTTCAGCATGCTATGGCTAACAGCAGACTCACAAGCATATTATCACAATCTCACTCATGCTCACTTACGTCCACTTATTCTCACCCACACTCACTTATTAAGTTTCACCAAATTGTACTCATTGTGCATTGTCACTCACTATCTTGCACACACTCTTACTTCCTAACTCATTCACTTTCACTTCTCACTCACTCTGACTGACACATTCTCACTCATTCACAGTCACTCAAATTCACTTTCTCTGACTCACTCATACTTTCACTCACGCATTCTAAATTTGTTTTACTCACATTGATTCTCACACTCTCTAGCACTCCCTCGTTCATTCATTCTCTCACTTGCAGTCACTCTTACTCAGTCTCAGTTAGTCTGACTCACTCATACCCACTGACACGCAAGCTCACACATTGTCATTGTCATTGACTCTCACTTTCATTCACTCTCACAATAATATTTAGACACCCAGATACACACACACACCCTCTCTCTCACACAAATACACTCTCACCCACAATCAGTTACACAACATACATTTAAAAACATTTTAACCTACCTTAGCTGTGGGCACGTCCAATTCCAGCTAATTGTACTCCATTTTTTATTACACAAATAGAGAATAACATAATGTTATTCACTATTAGTGTAGCAAACATATTGGTAGAAAACCAGGTTAGTGAAGCCACAACTGATGCCATAAGAACAAGCAGCTCCTGTGTTCCTGGCACTTATTCTGACACCCTTTTCAACCTCTTTACAGGTTTGCCTTTGGCGCGCCGGCGGCGTGCCAGCTGCGCAGGTCCGCTGAGCGCTCGCACCAGCCTCGTGTTTTATAGCCTAAAGGGTAAAAGGCTAGTCTGCTAATCAAAAATAGCCCCAAGATGGCAGCCCCTCCAGAAAACGCGGGATGAAAGCTCCCTTTGCTGATATCGGTGTTCAAGTCAGCTTCCATCCAGCGTTTTCTGGAGGGGCTGCCATCTTGGGGCTATTTTTGGTTAGCAGACTAGCCTTTTACCCTTTAGGCTATAAAACACGAGGCTGGTGTGAGCGCTTAGCGGATCTGCGCAGCTGGCACGCCGCCGGCGCGCCATAGGCAAACCTGTCTACACCCGTCCGCACTCGGCCAGCGCTTAGCGCCAGGACCCCTGTAAGTTCATCATCAGGTAAAAATATTCTGATCAGATATTCTAGAACAGATCTGTTAGCTCTGAATTGGGTGGAGACGGAACAGGATTGCATATGTCTTACCTTTAATTCTAAGCCCATGTTATATCGTGAGACCTGTTCAAACTGCAAAGTGACATTGCCTGACATGGTATATCAGACCATCAAGTAAACGAGGGATGCAAGTGATCTGCCAGTGGGGCAGGAAGCAAGATCCTTGGTCAAGCATAGCACAAGTGTGCAAGGCTAATTGAGGATAGGGACATAAAAATTGCCTTTATTACGGAAGCCTGGACCAATGAAGCATCAGGACCGGACCTGGTTAAAGCCACGCCTCCAGGGTTTTTTGTGTACACGTTGAATAGGCCCCATAGAAAGGGGGGAGGATTGACAGTCATCTACTGTAGCTCATTAAAGGCGGTCTTCTGTGCTGCATCGAATGTAGCCTGTGAAGCTTTGTCTTATTACCTTACCCTCCCCCATCATCATACTTTTAGTAGTATAATATTATACAGACCACCAGGTGCGAGATGTGCGTTCAATATAACCATGGGTAATCTGCTGGAAGAGAGCATCTGCAGAGATGCGTATACTATCATGAGGGACTTCAACTATCACCTGGATGCCCCCTCCGATCCAGACACATCAATCCTCATTGATTTGCTGAAGAGCGCGGATCTCCAGCAGCATGTCATTGCTCCAACTCATGTGGCAGGACACACCCTAGATGGGATATTCTCCAGCCAGCCAGGTCTCCGGTTTACGGGGGTCCTTCCTCTCGTTTGGACAGACCACAGTGGCGTTCAGTTTGAGATAGTCCTTCTGAATCAATGGGCGAGTGGAACATCTACTAAGAGGCCAATAGAGTTTAGAGCCTGGAATAAAGTGGATGGAAATGATTTTCAGAAGCTCCTCACATCGAACATGGACCAAATGAACAGGGGGGGAGAGAAAGAGACCATTGCATACTCTAAATGGTTGGAGAGGGCGTGTGATAAACTAGCTCCAGTTAAAACCATCTTTCCCAAAAGTTTACTCCCTTCCGCTCCTTGGTTTACGGAAGAACTGAGATCGAAAAAACTGAAGTGTAAGCGTCTGGAACGCATATGGAGAAAAGATTATCGTTAAACAGAGAAGGCCTATAAGAAGAGCCTTCTAAGTTATAAACAACTCCTGTTTCTTGCCAAACAAAAGTTCTATACTGATCGCAATGATATGGCCAAAAAGTCGGCCAAAGAACGTTTTAGAAGTCTCCAGCCTGGCGCAACCACAATCACCTAAAGTTCAGTCTAGTCAGGAACTTTGGGAAAATATCACTAATTTCATCAGAAATAAAGTTGAAGTGATTTTCTCGGCGTTCAATGATCTAAGTGCAACAGGTAGGGCTACAGTTGAGGAGGAACATGAGCTCTCTATTATGCCCCCATACCCTCCTTAATTGTGATCCACTATCAATGGATAACACTTGTAGTATGCTCTTGGCAGCCATATCAGGTTCACCGTTCAACCCTGGCTGGGTTGCAGTGGCTAAACTAGCCGCAGAACCAGTGACCCTTGCACTTACGCCTATCTTTAATGCCATGATGGAAACATGACATTTCCCCAAACCTTGGAAGGTGGCTTTGATCTTACCCCTTCTAAAAAAGCCCAACCTGGACCCAAAGGACCCAAACAGCTTCCGCCCAATCTCCCGGCTTCCACTTCCTGCTAAAATGATAGAAAGAGCTATAAATGGACAACTTAGTGCCTTCCTTCAAGAGACCAAAGCCCTGGACCCTATCCAATATGGCTTTAGGGAGGGCCATAGTACGGAGTCAGCTCTCATCAAGGCTACTGATGAGATTAGAAGAGCTGTGGATCAAGGTGGAAAGGCCGTCTTGATCCTACTGGATCTGTCCGCAGCCTTTGATACGGTCCATCATGATCTCTTGATGGACTGTTTAAGGGTATGTGGGATTCGGGAAAAACCATAGAAACTCCTACAATCTTTCTTAACAGATAGGGTACAAATTGTATCCTAAGTGTGATTACCTCTCAAAGCCAAGTCAAGTCAAGAAAGCTTTATTCGACGATTGTCATAAAAGCATACAAAATTTATATATATACACAGTTACAAATAACATATTAAAAATAGTTTAAGACAATAAATAAATGCATTTGCAGAAAGATTGACATTACAGATTATCGGGATGGTTATCCCGCCAACATTTTATTCCTGATCACCCATGCCCTACCTAGAAACTTGGCAACAGATATGTAGACAATAGGGATTTCAGCAGAACGCATAATACGCACTGCCACCTTAGCATTTCTGGTACCCAGCTGTCAGCACATTGATTTTAACCAAAACTGGCGAGGAATTATATAGGATGGACATTGGAACAGGAAATGATTGACCAATTCAATAGGTGCAGTACAGCCAGGACAGTTAAGCACGTTGGACACGGCCCATCTAGAAGTAAACACTCTTACTGGGAGACTGCCAACCCTGAATTGAAAATATAGCTTCCTGTCATCCCAAAAAGGTGCCAGAGAAATAGTATCCTTAAAATCAAGAAAGATACCAGACAATGAAAGTGGGGCTGTGGAACTAAAAACTCGAGTTGCTACCTTTTCCCAATATAAAGCCTTCAAAACTTGTTTAGACGGGAAGCTAGCATTTAGTGGATCCTCCCACAAGATTTTTAAGCCCAGGTCTTGGAACAAATCACGCATTCTACGGAGCCACTTGACCTTGTGAAAAGTATCCAATTTAATAATATCCATCAGGCCAAGAGCAAAGAGCCTAAGTTCAGGAGTCACCCATAGGCGTCTCCAATATAAAACTGGGCGAAACAGGGCAATTAGTGCTATTGGCCTTATACCTAGATCATAGGACAAGGGGCAGAGGGGAGTACTCTGAGGTAGTTTAATGAGATTCCTTAAGAATCTATTTTCAGAGGTAGATAGTTTATATACATTATCAAATCCCCACAACTCTACCCCGTAGAGCGCAGCACCAACCACTTTGCCATCATACACCCGAAGAGCAGGGTTAATGGGTTTAGTCAGGGATTTGGCGTGTTCTTTACTTAACGCGCCAGAGAGCTGGGAATGTTTAAGGGATGCCAAATCTACTTGCTTTTTCCATCCCAAATCATGTTGGATGCAAATAACTAGATAAGTAAAATCTTGGACCTGGTCCAATGGCATGTTATTCATATATATTTTACTTTTAAAAGATTTCGACTGGTTAAAAGACATAAATTTAGATTTTAAAACATTAATTTCGAGGCCGCGGGCTAAACAAAAGTCCTCAAAAATACCTAGAGACTTCTGTAGGCCACTCAGCGTTTTAGAAATTATAAGACAATCGTCAGCGAACATTAAAATAGGAATTTTTCTACCTGCCAGAGAGGGGGCATCTACGTTTGCATCTATCAATAATGCAGCCACATCGTTAATATACAGGGAGAATAAAGTTGGTGCAAGTACGCATCCCTGTCTGACCCCCTTCTGGATAGGAAACTGTTTAGTCACTTGGCCGACACCACCCCATCGGATCTGTGCAAAATTATCTACATGAAGTCTGGCAATTAAGGAGATTAAGACTGCAGGCATCCCCATCTTGTCTAAAGTGGTCCATAGGGATGCCCGGGGGACAAGATCGAAGGCTGCCCTAAGATCTATAAAGGCAGCATATAAGCTGCCCCCCCCTAGGTAGACTACTTTCCAGTAGAGCATAGCAAAATGCAGCACCTGGTCAATGGTGCTTATTCTAGCTCTAAAACCAGCCTGTAAATGGGAAAGGATTGTATTCTCCAGAGCCCAGTCCAACACTTTATTCAGGATCAACCTGCCTAAGATCTTTTGTGTAGTATCAATCAAACTGATTGGACGATAGTTGGCAGGGAGGGACTTATCTCCTTTCTTGAACACCGGGATAATTTCAGCACCTTTCCAAGAAGTGGGAATCGGGGCACCTCTGGCAATCAAGTTGGCTAAAATTAAGATATAATTTCCCCAAGATTTGCAATTATTCAAAAAAATGTCAGCAGGGACACCATCCATCCCAGGGGCTTTTCCAGGAATCAGTGTCTTAAGGGCAACAGCAACATCACCTGTTGAGAATGCATCTTCCTTGTAAAAGATAATTTGATAGTTAGAAAAGGGGCACATATCTTCTTCAACAGCATACAAAGCCTCAAAATGCTTGACCCAGGCATCTTGCGAGACCCAATTTTGGGGTTTATCAGGATTACCCCCATTACCCCATTTAAAAACAGACCAGAAACGTCTCATATCCTTGTGGGCACCAGCTTCCCTAAGTTCCTGCCATCTTTGGAAGTCCCACGCTCTCTTTGATTTAAAGATAGCTTGCTTATAGTCATATCTGGCGATACGGACTTTCAGACTGTCGCCAGATTTCAATGCAATTCCCAGATTCACACGGGCATCTCTGCATTCAGTAGAATACCATCGTGTTGAAAGATCTTGTTTGGGCTTAGGTAATTTGCAGGGCCTTACAAAAATATTTTTAAGTTCAAGGAAGAAATAATCGTGGATCGACATTTCGGGTATGCAATGTGAATCCAAGAGACACTGGTTATATACAACACCTAAATCTTGGGTAGCAAGCTCTAAACTATTTAAAATACGTGTTAAGCATTCTTGACTTTGGACAATCTTAGTCCACTTAACATGGCGCAAATCGTTAGTGATAACTACATCTTGTTGGTACTGTGGAGGAAAACCACTAAGGGCGGTGGGGGTCACCCAATACGAGATAGACAGGGAGAGAGGATTGTGGTCACTCTCCAATCTGTCTATAACCGTCATATCCCTAAGGGTCTCCCAAAGCTCTAGTGATAGTAAGATATAATCAATCCTGCTAGTACGGCAGCCACTCTTGAAGGTAGCAGTCCCTAGCTTATCTTGTATAGCCCTGCCATTTGTTGCACGAAGCCCCATATTCAAACAAAGGGCATTAATCTGGATTGCTATTTCAGTCCAGCGAATAGCAGGTTCAAGATCAAGACTTGGGACACCCCATAGGTCATCCTCTACCACTGAAATACTCCGATCAACACCAAGAAGCGGTTCAAAGGTTGTGTTAAAATCACCAGCTAAAATAACATAGGAGTGTTGGGAATAAGAAAGCATAAGTTCATCCAATCGGCCTATGGTATCAGATTTCTTTCCACCTGTGCTTCTAATGTAAACATTATAGATATCCAGGAGCTTTCCATCTTTAAACTTGAGGTTAAGCAACTGGATATCTGGGTGTGAGGTAGGGAGCTCCTTAACAATGACACCAAGATCCTGCCTGATCCAAATAGTAAGACCACCAGAAGGGCGACCATCATGATCTCTTGATGGACTGTTTAAGGGTATGTGGGATTCGGGAAAAAGCATAGAAACTCCTACAATCTTTCTTAACAGATAGGGTACAAATTGTATCCTAAGTGTGATTACCTCTCAAAGCCATTCAAGCTGCCCTGTGGAGTTCCTCAGGGGTCATCGTTGAGCCCGACATTGTTTAATATATATGTCTCTTCTTTGGCTCCGATCATCAGTGCGTTTGGCTTTGGTCTCACCTCTTACGCGGAAAACACCCAAATTGTGGTGCCTCGACTTCCAGGTCAGGAGAAGGGCCTAGAAAAACGTTTCCAGGATTGCATGTTAACGGTTGGCAGCTGGATGGCGGATAATTGCCTAAAGCTTAATTCAGGCAAGACGGGGGTTATTCTGTTTGGGAATTACGCCAATTTCTGGAACCCAAACTGGTGGCCACCCACTATGGGCTCTCTTCCTATTCCTATGAAAAAAGTGAAAAGTCAACGCAGTCTTATCTTCGACAGCGTATGTCCTCAAAACTGTGAAAAAAATATTACCATTTTTACCATCTGACTGTCGGCATAAAGTGGTTACCGCGCTGGTCTTATCCAGACTGGATTATTGTAACGGTCTTTATTTGAATCTTCAGAAACGTCTTATGAATAAGCTCCAAAGGATACAAAATGCGACAGCCAGGCTACTTACGGGCCCACCCAAGTTTGACTCAATTTCTAAAGTAATCAAAAAATGACACTGGCTCCCGGTGAGGAATCAGGTCCATTTTAAATTCTTGTGTACCGTATTTAAGGCACTCCAAGGAATAGGACTTCATTACCTACAAAATCAATTTAATTGGTACATATCAAAAAGAAATATTCACTCCCTAGGAGCCAAACTGATTACAGTCCCAGTTCTAAAAAAGGTGACTTGGGGAGGCAGAAGTTTTGTCGTCGGGGCAGCCAAAGCCTGGAATGACCTCCCATTTCATCTGTGAAATGCCACAGACCTTCAAGCCTTCAGGAGAGGTTTGATGACATGGCTCTTTGATAAGTAACCTTGTATCTGCAGCTCTGCCAATAGGATAGGTAATTAGCACCAGGACACCTCTGGATAACCGCTGCGCTAAACAAATTCCGTAACATGACATAACATAGAATGTCCTAGATAGATAAATTTGATAGAATAGATAGATAGATAGATAGATAGATAGATAGATAGATAGATAGATAGATAGATAGATAGATAGATAGATAGATAGATAGATAGATAGATAGATAGATAGATATATAGATAGATAGATAGATAGATAGAAGTCTAGAGTAGAAGAAGGAGACAATGGTGTCTACAGTAATCAGACTTGCAGTGGGTTGGGCTGTGGCTCATGCCATGTCAATGATTTCATGTGCAGTTACACTGTGCATGACGATGACATGGCCCACCCCCCCTGAACCAAAGAAGACACCAAGGCCAGGCACTGAGGGCAGGACTAGGCGAACCTTCCAGTTTATTGTCTACAAGATTGTGCTGCCTATGTTTAGATATGAATACAATTTATGGAATCGAGGCATTCTTTCAGAATTTTGGCACAAATGATATAATTTGGTGAGGTTACTGTGAGACACCTTCCCTACTGAGGACAAACACCTTAGCCCCAGCTGAGGCCAGAGCGATACACCTCACACCCACATTGAGTATAAACAGCAGTGCAATGTAGTCACCTGGCAATATGTTTTACACATTTAAAAGGGACAAATTGAATGAACAAATCAATCACCAAAGTGATTTCAATATTGAAAATCAGATAGATTCATAGCACTTTTGTTTGGCTAGGCCAACCAAAGACAGGTGATTCACTCACAATGGATTGCTTGCACCCCTCTGACACGTGTGCATTGGAACTGGCTGTTTCAGTTTCTGGCTCATGGTTAAGAGATAAGCTTGTGGTGAGCCACTATAACAGATGTGGTATACTGCATGTGAATAATTTTGCAACCACTACACTGCAAGGGTATGTATATGTACTATTCATAATTCCACTTATGTTTATGTTCTAAGGTAAGTATGGGTGGAGAATAGAGCAGCACATATAATATTATTACTTTACAATATAGGGGTAGGTTGATATAATGGATGCAACTTTATTGCAGGTTGATATTATCATTAGAGTGTCTTCAGTAGACCTTGGAAAGTAAATCTTCCTGTACCTTATCCCTCTTGCATAAAATAAACACTGACCGTCAGACATACTTTCTGAAGTGCTCCACATTGACTAGCTTCAAGGGAGACCACTTTCATAGTAATTTGTTTTTTTATTTAACAGTTAATATCTGTTGTTTCCAAGCGCAGCACCAGTGTTGGTACTATCCAAAGTAATTGTATTCAATTCATAGACTTCAGAAGTACGTGAAGTAGTTGATTTTGGTAGGGCTCAAACTCGTGAGTCTCAGAAACAGTGTAACTCACTGAGCCATCTGTCTGGCTATTTCACACATCTCAGGACATGGTCTAATTAACAAAAGTCACTCTGGTCTGCCGCCACTCACTTGATGCAGGTGCATGTGGCTTTTTACTCACATGATAGTGAAAAAATATAAGCCTGGATTTAGTCATGGCCCTGACTACAGATTGCATGGATCTTGGAGAGCAATACATTTTTACTATCCGAAAACGTGAAACTATAAACCCAACAGTATGCTGTCAATTGGTCTTCACCACAAGGCAGTGAGAATTCTTTTTAGCCTCATGGGGGAATAAACAAACAGGAAAATCCATTGACCTTAACTTTCAGCAAAAAACATTTGCCAGCATTTATACATTACCCTTTGACCCCTGCCCATGTGCTACACTCAGAAACGATGTTGAAGCATTGACAACCAAGGCGGACTTCACATAAAATGACTATAGTGAGGTGTGGAGAGGTGTGGCTCACTGGTTAGAGGCGGCAGATCCGCAAGCAGAGAATCGGCCAGGGACCAGGGTTCAATTCCCGACGCGGCAGGGTCGTGGACCAGGGTCAAAACGGACTCGATAATTCTCGCCTCGGTACCTACTCTAACCAGGAACACACTCGGCAACTCTGGGCATTAGCTTGCCTCATCTCCACAACGGCCCTCCACATTCGCCGGGGATGCCTGGTTTCACCTTGGAGTTACCCAGGAGGGACCATCTCACAGGGATAGCCAGGACGGGTTCCCCAGCGGTCTACAGCGCCACGACGCCTCAGGGCAGCAGTGCGCTTTACAAGACACATACATTTACATACATACATAGTCACCGCCACAGTTTCAGCCAGGATACTCTGAGACACAAGAATGTGAAATGTAAGTAAATGGGCAGCATTTCTTGAAGTAAAATACTACTGGCATCAAAAAGACGAAGAAGTAATTTAATTATAAGTAACATTCTCTTCTCACCTATCATTTATGGCCACAGTAAGACTCTTCCTAGGAATGTAGCTACATAGAGACAACAGCTATTTCTTCCTTCAAACATGGCACGTGGAATCACTTCAATTTAGTACATAAATCGAAGCAATACCACATGGCATGTTTACAGAAAGAAATACCCTTTTTGCATTTTGACAGACGACTGGCCCCTAAGTGGATGCCGGGTGCCAGAGGCATCCATTCACCCTTCAGTTGTCAAAATGCAAAAAAGGGTATTATTTATTTCTTTAAACATGACACGTGTAATCAATCGCTTCACCTTATGTACTAAGTTAAAGCAATTCTGTGTGCCATTTTTAAAGAAAGAAATACCCTGGGCCTCTTGGGCATTTTGATGACCACCCCGGCACCCGGTCACAGTTGTGGGGCCCAGAGGTAAAGGAAAGGGGAAGAGCCAAAGCGGGGAGGGCACGAGTCAGAAGAAGAGCCAATATGAGGGGGCCGAGCCCGCACCACAATGAAGCAATTAGAGCAAAAGCCGATGATAATATGGAATAATAATGAATATAATAATGAACAGAGGCGCAACTAGAGCCAAATTTCGGAACAGCAAGGCCTAATTAACATGCAAATGGTCTTTTAAAGACCTGTGAAGTGCTCGGGTGCGGCTGCTTTTTTGCCCAGGAAGGTGTCTCATCCCGGGCTGCCATACACGACGGGGGGGGGGGGGGCTGAAGCCCTTTGAGTCCAATGGGTGTTGCGCGCCTGATAATGAATATGGTATGGTTCTCACAGTAATGGCTTGCTTCTGCTCGTGCCGTGTGAAGTGCAGTTTACAGTGCGCATGACCATGGCACGACCATCCTTGCCCCGCCTAGAACAAAAGGAGACGCAGAGGCAACAAGAACATTGCTTTCAGTTCGTTCTCGGTTCTCTATGGATGTCGACTCTGCTCCAAGTGCCTATATATTAATAAATATATTCTTAATATTTACTGAAATATTACAGAAACCATAGCATGCCAGGCTGTCCTACACAAAGTATAGTTATAAACTATAGTACCACTGACATTGAGGGGTCCCCCACACTGTGTGGGCTGCGGGGCCTTATGTTACGTCACTGGTCTAATGACTAAGCAGTGGCATCCTTTTAGTGCATGAAGTATATGCAAACTTGCCTTCATAACTTACAAAGATCTACTACACAAAAGCACCTGAAACGGACAAACTGCGCACACCATGAGGCATGTGCCAGTTGAGAAGCTTTGACTTCTTCAGCTAGCAGCCCCAACCACGAAGAAACTCAGATCGCGGAACCAGCTATTCTCTGGAAGCACCCCCAGAGCACTGAACTCCATTCCGCCGAACATTAGGAAAATCGAACCCTACTAATTTTTCCAAATGGAACATATAAATCTGCTGTACCAGCAGCACTTCCGCTTCTAACCTTCGCAAATATTCCTGGATCGAGGATCCACAATCATAATGCATCAAGAACTTTGCAGGTTTCTGTATCTGCCCAGGCTTAGGGTGCCTAAAAACTGCATTATGTAGTGTTATGAATATATTGATCTATTTGTAACTCCACCCACAGATTTCATGGCAGTGTAAAGCGCGTGGTTACCCATGGGGTTCTTCCCTGACTCAGTGCCTAATTTGTAAAAGAATGCGTGCTGGTGCCCAAAGCTCATCTCAAAAGCCTGCAGCCGACCCTATTAAATATTGGCGCACAGAATACCATGGCTGAGTAGTCTTGAATCCATCAGACAATCCCTATCCCTTTATCTCACTCTTGCAGGCACCTGCTTTCTCCCTTTGTTATGGTTTTCCAACTTTCCTTTTTGTGTGCTTTTCTCTCTCTTGCTCTCGTTAAATGTTTGATGCCGATCTCCAGAAATGAATGCCATTGGGCCCCAGCGCCGCTAGCTCAAATTAGGCATTGTCTGCACTCTCCAAAACAGAGGATAAACATCCCTTAAATACCTGAAAATATCTCCTTAATTATAAACGACAATATTAACATTATCCCTTTAAAAAAAACTGACAGCAATAAAATATCTTTAATGTATTAATTGCCATGTGGGCAAAAGACTTTAAAAATGGACTATTGTAAAGCCGGGGCCGGACTGGCGATAGAGAGCATTGGGCGTTTCCCCGGGAGGCTGGTAGAGTGGGTAGGCTGGTTTGGCAGTGGTGGGGGCTGGTTTTGTTCTTGAGGGATGATTTTGCAGTGGTGCTGCTATATCTTCCCCCAGTACCAAAAGCAGCAGTACCTCACACTTACATCCCTCCACACCCCAGGGGCTGGTCTGACAAAATTTCCAGAGCTCCTAAGGGTTCCCAGTCCGGCCCTGTGTAAAGCTGTTTCTAAGTGAGAAGCTTAACTAAATCATCGATAAGTATTGTGATGTAAAAGACCTGGAGTAAGGTCATGTTCTTTTACCTACTCCCCGTAGTTGGTAGTTTGATATTTTTTAGATGTCCCTATATCCTTAAATTAGGTTGAGCTCAACCAAGTTGGTCCCCATGAACTCAAAATGTTCAAATGCACAAAATATAAATGCAACAATAAATGATAACTCCCAAGGTGAGTCACAGAGGAAATAAATGTCGTTGTCAACGTTTCAGTCTATGTGGTGGAAGCATCCGTTAGACCATCTTCAGGATGATCCTTGTGAAAATTCCGTAGGGAATTTACAAATTGTGACTAAATCTGTTTTCGTTAAAACTATTCTGTTCACCAATATTGGAAAGGAAGCTATTGAAAAGCTATCATTGATGTAGTTCCATACAAATTTTGAGACTCGCAAGAAGCAATCCACAAGGATATGCTTTGTCATATGCTGGCAACCGTCCAGCACAAAGTGGGAAGCTACTCCTCCGACATGCCTCTGTCCCTGCATTCGGCGTTCTGAAGATGGTCTAATAGATGCTTACACCATATAGACCGAAATGTCTGTGACTCACCCTCCTCAAGGAATTGTTTTCTGTGTTGATCAGTTGCATTTTCCTTCTGTACATATTGTTTGGAATAGATGCTCACACTAGTGACCAAGAGGTAATAATGAATTATTTGTGAACCTCAGTCACTGTATGTTGTTTTAGTCTTTTGTACCTTTTGATGAATCTTCTTTCATCATGAAGTTTGCATTTTGAAAAATGTACACCCGTCTGAAGAGTATTTGAAGCAGATTCATTCTGATACATATGAGCAAATTTAATTCTTGATTAATCAATTGCAAGCTACTTTACGAAGCTTGCGACTATTGTTCTTTATACTGAACTTTGGACTAAGTGTATCTAAAAAAATCCCTTATAGGCATTATTGCTTGCTGATATATACACTACCCAAGTCTCCAAGGGTGTATTGGGTTCCCCACTTTCTTTTGTTGTAGTATTCACTGTATGGCTCTCCATGTCACAATTAAAGACAGATACGTCTGGAATCCTGACGTTTCTGTCAGAGCTAAAGTCACGCATTGCTGCAGTTGTGTCACAAGCATGATGCAACTCCAGAAATGCATGGGGCCAGCCTATCCCTGTGACACTGTCACCCTTACGCCTGCAATGAGGCAGGCGTAAGTGACTGACGCAGTGACATCCTATAATTGTTGCAGTGAAATCAACTCCTATGAGGCTTTGTTGCGTGGGAACGCCCACCCTGCATACATCATACCTGATGCAGGTACAGAGCTTCACAAGGTCACGCATATGCCTAGATGTGTCTCTTTGCAAATACAGCGCAATGTGGTGCAAGAATCACGCTGCAAATACGTCAAGGCGGGGTGAAACTGTCAGAAGGGGCTCATGAATTAGCCCCCCTGTCTTTTTCCCTACGTTAGCATACAATGGCAGTGTTGCGGAGTTGATTGATAATGTGGCTCCATCACTTCTCGAGACGTCTGCAGGTGCGTCTGGACTTGTGGAGGGTGGGAGTGAACCAGTTGGCCATCTTGGAGTGTTGTTTGCCTGGTCTTTTCCTAAGGGGTGCCAAGGTGTCAGCGCAGTTGGAGATCCATCGGTGGAGGTTTGCGCGCTGTGGTGTTGTCGTCTGTAAGTATTCGCGGAGTGGTGGTGCTGAGGGAGTTCATGAGAAGTTCTTTGGTGGCCTTGATCCAGCTGTGAGGGGGGTGCGATGGTGGTGGTGGTGTACGGTGGGCATGGTGTAGATGTGATAAATGCAATGATGGTCGGTGCAGGAGAGTCCAGGGGTGTGGCAGTAATTGAATTACCTGCTGGTGGAGAAGACGTGCTCGAGCGTGTGTTCGGCTATGTGGGTAGGTGCGGTGACTAGCTGCTTGAGACCGATGTTGGTGAGGTTCCTTAGAAGGGGGGTGGTGTTCTGGTCACTAGGGTTGTCCAGGTGGAACTTGAGGTCTCTGAGTAGGATGTAGTTGGTGGATGGGAGAGCCTGGGGTGCAGTTAGGCCTGGGCTAAATTTCCGTTCTGCTCGCGGAAATTGCGATAATTTGACATTTTCGCGTTCCGTGGAGAGCGCGAAAATGTCCAAATTTCCGCATTCCGCAGCTTAGCGATAATTTGTTTCTTGCTCACGCTGTAAAATAATACATTCTCGCGCATGCGCGATCGCCTTACCTGAATCCCCGCGTTCGCCAACAAGTTTTCCCGATCCGGTCGCGTTCTGCACGAGATGTTGGATTGTTGGTAGCCATTTGCGCTGTCTCGCGACAGTTCGCGCCTGTAGTAATGTCATTGGTCGCGCAATCACGTCTTTCTTCTCGCGATAATGCACCGCGAGAAGAGTGAAAACAAGATGGCCGCGCCCGCGAGCAACCGCATGGGTAAGTTGGCGAGCCGCGACCACGCAGAAAATACCGTGAACGGGCGGGAAAAAAACTTCTGCATCTTCGCGATATTTCCTCGTGTTTGCGGAGATTTTTAACATTTTCGCGATAATTTGCGAAAGTCACTTTCGCAAATTCCGCCCACCCCTAGGTGCAATGAGGTCCACAATGGCATCGATGAATGGGGTCTATGGCCCGGGGGGGCCTGTAGATGAGGGTGCCACAGAGGATGGTGTTGGGGTTGTTCTGGATCTGAAAGTGGAGATGTTCCATGGTCACCGATGGATCATTAGAGTGCATGGTCAGTCGGAGTGGGCTTTTGTAGACAATGGCAATGCCTCCTCAAGGATGGTCGGGGTGGTCCTTGCAGGTGATTTAGTAGCCGTCAAGGATGGGGATGCCCGGTCCGGAGCAGAGGTTGGTACAGGTTTCCGTGAAGAAGGCAATGTCTAAAGAGGTGGTGTTGGGGAGGTCCCAGATGTCTGTGGTGTATTTGTGGAGGGACCGCATGTTGAGGAGGATGCAGTTGAGCCGGTCGGGTGCACTGTTGTTTGACTGGGCAGCAAGAGGCACTGGTGTGCTGATGTGGCAGAAGGTGCGTTTGCAGTTTTGACAGGCGCATGGTGCAAGGGTATTCTTCAGTGATGCTAGATGGCAGTGGGCATGGTGTCCAGGGTTGAGGGTGAGGAGGGTGCTGGCATCGTAGCGGTGGAGTGTCCTAGAGGCAGGGTCCCTGGTGCTGGGTACGGGTCAGGGCCGGACGGACACACACGCGCTTGCCTTTGGCTTCCCTTCGGGGCACCAGTGGCACACACACTGCGCATGGCCGCACAGCATCCGCCATTAAGTAGTGCTGCAGGGGGGGCTGGACAGCTGTGAGGCGGAAAAGCGGGAAAGGAGACTGGAGGGGGCAGGGACGCGGGGCATTGCAGTGGCAACGAGGGAGAGGATAGGGAAAAAGGAACTGCAAAAATGTACAAGAAAAACAAAGCAAAACACAGCAAAGATAAAAGAATTAAAGAAGTAGGTAGGGAAGCAATGGAGAAGAGCAGAAACATGAACAGGAACAGCAGACAAGAGGGACAGGAGGGCAGTCAAGCTGCAGAGCAGTGACGCACTACCACTGGACCACCAGGGATGAGGCGCAGGTAGGAGCCTGCAGGTGGAGGAGGGGCTCGAACACCTCTGTGTCAGAAGAACCAGCTGCAGCAGATGGGGACAGCAGCAATAGCAACCAGATGGTGCAGCGCTGTGGAAAGAGTAAGCCCACTAACGGTTCTTCCCCATACACCGAAATACAAACTAACAGGGAGTAAGGAAAGGCAGCACCACCCGGTTGCCCATTCCGATTTGACAGTGGCGACCAGATTCAGTGTTCCCCAGTGAGTAATGGCGGATCAAGCTGCATACCGAAGGGCCTTGACCAGAACCGGCCCACGTGTCTCTGGCACCCACTGCCACCAATGATCGTTCTCAGTGAATTGAGTGAGTCAGTGGAGTCCCACACCAGTCTTGTGTGGTGCCCTTGGTGATGTAGGCCAGCCGCAGTCCAGGGATTGCTCAGTGGACGGTGTGCGCCCCCCAAAGGCGCTAGGCCTGTGCCCGACTCACCCCCGGTCCTCCTCCACTATGCATCCCACCTTCTCCTCACCTGGACATTGACACCAGGGCTTAAATGCACAGCACTCTTTCCAAATCTGTGACTCAGCCAGCAGGTGGGATTTTGCAAGTCTGGGTGCAACGGTCATCGCCAAGTGTGCTGGGGAATCTCCTGATGCAGGTGTGGCAACAGGGCCCCCTTAGGTGTAAAGTTGCAGCGCTCTCACCACACAAGTTTGGCACAACTCAGGGGTCTCACCCTCCACAGCGTCCGGCCAGCACAACATCCTCTGGCCTGTAATGCAGAGAGGCATGGCACACCATTGATAATCTCCTTCGTGCACCCCGGGATAGTGGTGGATCGCAGTATGCTATGCCGACCTACCTACATTGGGGCGCAGGAGCGCCTCTACCATTCACAGCTCCAAGTGGTGCAAGGGACACTTCTCTCACATGTCAGCAACATGTCTCCATGCGACCTGCCAGAAGTCACCAACAGCTAAGGGCAATGTCTAACGCCACGGCCCAATGACTCCACAGAACTTCCGCATCTCACTCTGGTTCCCAGAGGCAGACCCAGCAAGGTCTCCGGGCCTTGGGGACTGTCCTCGCTTTCAAGGTTTTGGTTGCCATGGTGTTGCACGGAGTGTGCAGTGAAAAGTTATACATCACTGGTTTGGCACAGCGATGTGCCTCTTTTCATAACTGTAGCCCTGAAGTTCCTCTTCCAATGGGACTCTGGTTGGTCATCCCGGCTGTTGGGGGCCTCGGGGGGGGGCAGTTGATCTGTGCCGCACTTGACCCTGGCTGCTCCATTCTGCATTCCATTGGTTTTATTTCCTATTTTTCATTGGAGGTGGTCTTATAGGCAATTTTTGCCTCTAGAGGCAAAAAAAAGTCATGTTGGGCTGACTAACGTAAGTTTTTTTGCCGCTAATGGGCCTTTCGTCAGTTTTCGCCCGCTATTGGCAGAATTTGTATCGTCTTCACGCTAGTGTTACTGGCGGTTTTCACCGCAGCTACCTGAAACTATCGCCATGTAGCAGCATATTGTAAATACATCGCTAACAGGGCGATAGCTTTTGGTGATAGGCCGCATTAAGGAAACTAGCATTAGCTTTAGTTAGAGGCAGTTCTTGTACATATGCCCCTAAGTTTGCCCTCAGCAGCCTGGTGCAATGATTTGTTTTTTTATTTTTATTTTTGCAAGCTTATGTTTCACAATTGAAAAAGATAACATTCTAACACCTCAGCACTGTGGCATATGTTTGCAGGAAACATTTTTATGTGACTAAAATTTAAAATTGCATGTCATTTAATAAAATAGTGCGGCCACAGCCTATCACTGTGGCTATTTTATAAGTGAAGTTTCTCTTTGATTAGTATATTTGTGTCCGTGAATGGGAGAATGACTAAAAGGTTGGATTGATGACGAGGACGTGGATGAATGGAAATGAGTTAAAAATGCACAAATACTCAATGGATGAGTAAGCGCATGGAGGGTGGCTGAAAGATGATGTAAATGAGATGATCCTGAACCTTCAGAATGGGAATATCTATATGGTGAAAAAATATCCTGAATAAGCTGAAAATATATTGTCGTAAGAAGAAATCCAGCTCGAATAATGTGCCTTCTTGGTCAACATATGAAAAGCTACAACATATAAGCGGTTGAATGAAAATCTATGAACACATTTTGGGCAACAGTATGCAAATAATGATTTGCCAAACTACTACCAGGTAAATGCCCTCTGGGGCACCGTTGCCCATGGAGATTATCACCCTTAGGTATTTTAGAAGAAAGATTTATCCACAGCATTTTTATACTGACAATTAACCTTATATAAATATGAAAACACAGGCATTCTTTTATGATTCAGATTCATGTTCTGTAAAGCAATCTCAGAGCACAACGTCACCATCAATCACACATAATACAATTTCCATACAGTGTTCAGCTAAAAAGAGTAGGACTAAAAGGATGGCAAAGCCAGACCTGTTGACTTTTCATTGCTTGTTTCTATATTTGTGTGATGATACATTAAAGTTCGATGGTTAAGATTTATAATTTTAGATTAATTTTCTGTGCAAGATCCACAATTTATTTCATGCTCTAGTAGATCCAAAGTTACAAAAAAAGTGGCACACGTACTGTGGCAGACTCCTTGAGAATGTTAAAAGGTCACCTTTCAGTTAATGATTGCTGTTTTCAGGTGTTAAAATAGTAAGAATGAAGTGAAATATTTGCAGGGGCAAGAATAATGTAATACAATAATAAATTAGCAAAACAAAAGGGCCACAGATCTTTCTATATTAAACAGAATAGTTCTCCTTTCTTTTCTTATCCTGTAATTGACTCAAATCTACAACATCATTTAGGGCCTTATTACGAGATTGGCGGTCCATAGGACCTCCAAACCTGTGGTGGTGGTCCGACCACCGCCACTCTGTGAGCCTGCCTTCAGTATTATGAGTGTGGTGGTCAGACCACCACAGGACCGCTGCGACTGCCGGGAATAAAGAATCCAGCGACAGTCACACAGCGGTCAGGAGCTGGTGGTTCCGCTGTGGCACAACAAACATATTGGAAGTTGCCTACTCACCGCCCTTTTCATGTGCCCCCCGCATGTTGCATGCGGGGGGCACATGTAGTGCCCCCCTAGTTTTGACCCCCAGTTCATGCACAGTGGAGCATCTATGCCACACCATGCAAGAAGGTGCAGTCAGCACTCTGACAGCGACGGTCTGCATGTTAGGCTCTTCTATGAGTCTAACAGACCGCCCCTGTCAGACCATCGCCGGAACCCCCGACAGACCAGGATTTAACTCCTAATCTGGTGGGCGCTCACACCACTGCTTTCGCAGTCCTACAATGGACAGTACATTGCACCATCCGCTGTAGGACCGCTAAAGTCGTAATAAGGCCCTCAGTCCGTACTGTTGCAAAATTCCAGAACCACACCGAAGTCACAAATCTCCTTCATCCAGCGATAGATGAGGGACCTAGCAGTACGCTCTATGTCTCAAAAGAAGGGTGTGCATTTCACCCATAAGACACCAAAGGAATAGAGTGCAGTGGTGAGACATTGGTACACATGAAGGTTACACGAGTTTAAGGTGCCCAGGAACATCGAAAACAAATCTGTTCTTTGTACTTTTCCCCAAGCATTTTCATCTGTTTCTGAGCAAGACCATTGTACTGGTGCCATGTGTGGGAGGCATGAGTGGTGTTCTGACAGCCAAAGGGCAGGACCTGACTTGGCCAGAATAGCAAGCAGAGTGGGCAGGAAAAACAGGAAGGTGCACTGCCAATCAGAAGAGAATGGCAGAGAGAGGGAAATAGTATGGTGATGAGAGGAAAGAAGGTGAAAAAGGGAAGGGGACGAAGTGTGTTGTGTGGAGAAAGGGAAGACAGAAGAGAAGGGGAGGGGGAAAAGAGGCAAAAAAGGGAGAAAATCTGATGAATTATAATAATGGAAAGTTGGGTAAAGAGAGGTGCAAAAATCAGCATAGAATAAATTAATAAAATATAGGTAGAGATATTTGAGGAGATTATTACTGGAAAAGAGAAGGAGAAGCGGGATTAAGGGGGAAGAGAGAAAACTAAGTAATAGAGAGAAGGAGAATAGAGGGCTTAAGAAGCCAATAGTTAAATGGAAACAAGTATGAGTTGGGAACAGCAGAAAGAAGGGAGCGAACACAAATTGAGTATAAAAGGGACAGAGAAGAGAAAGGAGAAGGAAAACGGCCAACATTGGATTAGAGAGGGAAGAAATAAGGAGAGAGAAAAGGTGAAGCTATGGGAGTAGTGCAAAGGGGGCAAAGGTGAACGAAGTTCGAGAGATGATGGGGAAAAAAGGACAATAGGCGAGAGGAGAGTAAAATGCACATTTGCAAATAAGGCAATAGAAAAGAGGTGCAGAGTGGGAGTCCGGAAGACAAAGAAGGAGAGAGGTGAAAGACCGCTTAGTGAAGACCTCTAGAAGAAAGAAAGGGTGTGGTCCTCTTGGAAATGCTGGGGAGGGAGTTGTCAGCATCTACCTCACATACATGCTGAGTTTCATTTTTAAATGTTTTTCTAGGGACCATGGGCAGCTAGTGGTTTGTGTACAGAAACCCTGTGAGACTCACTGTGAAGTCTGCTGCTTGACTCCTGCTTCTCTGAGTCATACTCTCAGCCTGGGCAGTGTCCTTGAGAACATTTCAGTGGGATGCTTAGTACAAGCTGAGGCCTTTGGCATATACATTTCAAACTCTAGCATTTTCAAGATGGATCATCTCACCTCCCACAGTTTACTTAAATCTCAAATCATTATACTAAAAAGGCACTAGATAATTATGGGACTGTCAGTCTGGAATATAGACAATTAATCCGAAACTATTAATTCATGATTTCCAAAGTTAGACTAAAGAAATGTTGCAATTTTCGAAGATTCATTCCTAGTTTTGTAATGAAGCTCCAAAAAGGAGAGTCTCTAGCTCATATTTGGTTTTGTATTATAGTTAAGCGCTGAATTGGAAATGTTACATCCAGGCATTCAGAATTGAAAGAATGATTACACTGTTCAAATATTGTAAGGAGGGACATGCTTTTTAGTCTTCTGGAAAGAGTAGATCAATCCCTCTCTTCAGTGTTTGCATTGTAAAACTCAGTAAGTACAGTCAATGGACAAGCCAACATGGCCTGACTTGCACTTTGAACTCTAAAGCATTCAGGGTAAGCCTGACACAGTGAAAGAAACACAAAACCAGATTGGTTTCTGTAGTCACTGCATACATGAGATAAATAACTTGATGAGAGACGACTCAGCGTACTATTGAGAAATAAAATAGTCCCTCATGCATTAGAATTTAAGCACTCTGAGTAGGTGGAATGATACACTAAACAGGCAATAGCTCAGGATGGGAAGAGGTGGGGCGCAGCGGCCAGGGCGACTGACGCTGGATGCTGGGGATCACGGTTCGATGACAGGCGGCAGGTCAGCCCAGCACCATGTGACTCTGGGCAATAGCTCCCTTAATCTTCCCTTAGTTGGTCATGTGATATGTGAGGTTGCCTGCATTTTCGTCTATAAGACCATCAGGCAAAGGCATATGGCACACAGAAATGCCAACTTCTAAAGGTGTCATTTCTAAAATAGTGATAATAAACACCATTACGCAGCATTTATTATTACTATTCCAAACATACCAAACTTGACCACGCTGCTCCTCTCATATCAGGAATTACCACTGACACACATATCAGGGAATCCCCAATGCATTCCTATGAGAAGGCAGCCTCACAGTAGTGAGAAACCAATATTGCAGTTTGTCACTACCAGGACATGTCACACAACTAAGGCACATGTCCTACCTTTTACTTACAAGGCTCCCTGCCCATAAGGCTAGCTCGGACCTACTTTAGGGGTGACTGATATGCAGTAAAAGGGGGTCACAGACGTGGAAACCACTTTACGTGTCACGTCACAGCGGAAGTAAACTGTGCACACAGGCCCTGCAATTGCAGAGGCCTGAGACAGGTTTGAAAGGCTACTTTGGTGGGTGGCGCAATCAGCACTGCAAGCCCACCAGTACCATTTAATGTACTTGCCCTGGGTATCCGAGATAACACTTTACAAGGGACTGACAGGTAAATTAAATACGCCAAACAAGAGTAGAGCAATCTTACCATGTTTACCACAGAGAGCACACACACTTTACACTGGACAGCAGTGCTACAGTGCACAGAGTCCTAAAACCATCAACACCAGGTAAGAAAAAAGACTAGGAGGAAGGCAAAAAGTTCAGGGATGACTTTGCAAAAATGGCCAAGTCCAACAGTGTGCATGGAGCAATTGCTGGTGCAAACGCAAACATGACAGACTGGGACAAAGTCGTGATGCTGTGATCACTAATGGGAAGTGTATGATGTGATCAAAGATTCAGCAATAAGTGGAGGTCTTGTAATTTCACATCTGTTTATTTATACTTCAAGGACACCTTCCTCACGGATTCGGCTTAGGGAGGAGGGTATAACCATGTCACTCCAAGCATCCCCAGTAATTAGAGTAGGACCAATATGTTTCAAATTAGTTACACCGAAAATACAAATAAATGTTTGAATTCTGTGATTAATAACTGGAGGGAGGAGCCAAGGAAATGTGAAAAAAGTTCATAACTGACATCGGTGACACAAAGGGAGCCAGGGCAGTACAGCCACACTAAGAAATTGAATTTAAAAGGTTGGTTGGAGAAGGCATGATGGTTTGGTATTACCTTGCACCATGCACAAAATTTATAAATGTTTAGGGTAATATATTTGAGTAGCAGGTCACTCTTCCCACTTGGACTGTCAAAGTTTATTAGTTGCTGCATCTGCAAGATCACACATGGAGCCAACGGCAATATGAGCTTTGACGTATAGGACATAAAAATGTTGCCATATCAGTTCAACACTAGAGACAGCCAGCCTGATGTGTAAAATGACCTAGCATCACAATGCACATATTATAAATCCTATCTGAATATCAAGTGGAACGAGGTGGCACAATTACTGGGGGCCTCTTATTCAGTCACAAAGCATGGAGTGGTTACCCACCCCAGTGGACAGCGGTGAACATTTTCAAACTGAGGCTTTCTGACCAACATTCAAGGTTTCAAATCCGACAGCCGTATTGCAATGATGGCGGCCTTATTTGAAACTGGCTGGTCAATCAAACTGGCTTCAGAAGGGTGCCAGTCGAACTGCCACATAATCCCGTCTGGACAGCGATTCCGTTGTCAGGATTTATGATGTGGGTTTCAGACAGGCTTTCCATGTCAGGCTTTCCGACATGGAAAGCCTGTCAGGCCCCCCTTCTTCTGTGGCTTCTGGTTGGGGGCTGAGGGGACACCTATCGTGCCCACCTGCAAATCCTTGCACCATGTGGCAGGCACCTTACGGGCCCGTCACATGGTGCAGGGATTTACAGTAACTCCCATTTCTCTATGTGAGCTTGTGCTGCGGACGGTTTCTGACCACCGCACAAGCTTCAATAGGGAAATGGGAGTCCTCAACTTTACCATGTGGGGTTGCATCTTAATTGTAGTTTTGGTCACCGACCCGAGGTTGGTTAGTTCCGAAACCGCAGGGATGTCGGTCTAAGGCAACTCTGAACGACATCCTAATAAGGCCCTTTATGAGGAATTGCGAACTGTAAGCTTTAGGAAAGAAGGATTAGCAATGCCGGAACATTGAGAATCTGAATGTGAGTATTTGCAGTCTCATTATTGCTGTTCGCATCAACGCACAAGCCTATATCTGTCCCATTAATATTAATGATGTAGTGGTACCATGCCAGTTCGAGAGAATTGTGCCTCTTCTATTCATGTGTCTGCTCGTGCAGCACTATACTTTGGTGAAAAAAAGGCAGGGAAACTCTTTCTTTGAAAACCATTATATAAAAAGCAGACATGGCGTCTCCACTCCAGCATCCTGGGATTCCAGGCAAGTCACTTATATCTCTGTGCCTAAAAAGCAAAATATGTCATCTGCATATTACTTGATGTGCTATTTAAGGGTTATGTTACAGACTTGTAATTGGAGCATAGGATGGGCCACCAGTAAGCTCCATGCAGAGACTAACCTCCATTCCTGCTTCTTATAAACTTTGAAGTCAGCCGAAACCACGAGCTCGCCAGACACACTTTGACATTTGACCTCTGTCGTTGAATGCACAGCAAATGTTTTGAGATAAGAATAAGATTTATGGGCCTTTATACAGAAAGGGAGCTCTCAGAAGAATACTGGTAAATAAGGTTTTAACATTGGCGGGAGGAAGTGAACCTTTAGTGCCTAAGCAACAAATCAGAAGCAAGAAAACGTTGGCTAAAATCCACAAAGCCAATGTCAAGCAATGGGCAGAATGTATTCCCAGGCCAACTTTCTGAAACTCCCCAAGATGTCTTTCGTATACCACGCAGTTGCGCTGCCTGGTAGACTGTGACCTAAAAAGGGAGGATTGGGTCAGTAACAGCTCACATTTGAAAATGTACAAGAGTGGCAGATGGGGGTGTTTCAAACCACAAACACATGTATATTTGTGGTAAACAGTCCACAATGTCAGGAGATAACATTCAAAATGCCGACTAATCAAAAATGGTGTTTTGAAAATATGGCATTGGTAGGGATCTCGGGTTGCCCCATAGTCAGTGCAAGACAGACCAGCAAACCACACCTTTTCTGAATATGCAGATAATACATCAAGTCATGATTTTTCTTAGTATCTTTAGTACTGACAGCATTGGCTATGCAATGGCAAAATTAAATCTGAAATTCTGTAATAAACAAGAGACCAAGTAAACGCTCTGGGAGCTTGAAAACTTGTGAACTAGGAGAGCAATGGCCAAGATGTTTGGAAAAAGTCCAAGGAAGCCCAAAGAGCACAGCATTATCGGAGGCCACCAGCCACTGCCACCAGAGCAGTAAATACACAGGCAAGCGAGGGTGGCTGAAATATGGTGGCGTATCTTAAGCTGCTAGGTTATTGCAGCAGAACAGACCTTCCAATTGAACAGATGTGCCAAACCATCCAGACTGTGATAAGACTGGAGATCCTGGTGCCAGATTCAATGAAAAATCGATAATACAGAGTAAAGGTTAGGCACTGTTTTCTCACAAATGCAAACGAAGCTGTCCAGTACAATGCTCGAGCCTCCTTAAATGCTGGTGGATCATACAGTACAACAATGTGTTTGCCCCACCCTCGTGGGAGTGACTTTAACTATATCTGTGTAATATTGGAGCACTGCACCTGCGCTTGAGTTGCTACTCTGTGCACCGAGAAAAACGGTGTACAGTCCCAAGCAAGGCATTCCTCTCAGGAGCAGAGAGGGAAATAGATACTATGGCCCTCATTTATGGCATTTTGGTGTAGGGCAGTACAACAAGTCACCTTGCTGCACTACCCTACGCCAAAGTGAAAGGTCAGAAATGCACTGTGTTTATGCAATCCGGTGCCTTCCTGTCCTTTCTCCCTGCACTGGCAGTTTTGTCAGCCTAACTCCAATTTAGGCACCCTTGGACCAGGGTGCCATGGTGCCTCTGTTGCATGCAGGATTGTTTTTGGGCAGGAAGGGGCACATTTTTGCACAGAAACAATCCTAAGATGCGCTTTTCTCAATGTGTGCGGCAGAATGCAGCACAAGTAGAAAGAAGAAAAAACAAGGAGAAATAAAGATAATTCTCCTAGTTTTGCCTCACCTCGGAAGGTGTAAGAATTTGGTGCTTCCCCAGGTTTACATGATTTTATAAATCTGCGGCATCATCAAAATGCATTGGTGTTATGAGGAAACCCCTACTGCAACCCCCATGGAATGACTCCCGAGAGCAGAGTAGAGCAACAGAGCGATTTCTGCTGTGTCACTGTAGTCACGATGCATGAGTATCATGCAGGGTGGCTATGCGTGCATTCATAAATCAGATTCAGAGCCCTGCATCAAGTATGTACCACTTTATGTGGTGCAAAAGTGACGCAGGGCTCTCATAAATAAGCCCCTATGTATCAGTGGAAATAATAGGTCTTCAGTTTCTTTACAACTATATTGAAACAATTGCTTTTTAGAAAGGATGACAGAGAGTACAATAATTGAACCAGCCCACCAATCAGCATCCCATTCCAGGCTGGCTTGACATTGCTGCTGCTGTTAACTGCTGCATCATCCTCCTGTTCACGAAACAGCAACTGTGCAGTACCTACATGCAGCCACCACCCGGGAGGGTGTGTGCAGCACTATATATGGCTGCTGTGTGGCTACCTCTACAGCAGGGAAAGTGAGCATCTCCCCGCTTCATGCACACATCACCAAGCAGTGAAGATCTACACCATGGAGATAGGAGAAAAAACTAGCCAGATGTATTTACACTTTTGGTTCTAAAAAAAAACCACACAAACGATATAAAAAACTTTTAATGATGTGCTTCCTCGCAGATTTTGCTATAAGAACCATCTCCTGATAATTCTCATATTATTTAGTGACAGTTGTGCTGCCAAGCCAGACCATAAAAATGTGGATAGGCTTTGAGTACAGCAGTCCGCACATTTAAATAAAAGCAGAGCAAAGGTGGTGTTTCTCATGGTTATACGACACAATATTGATCACCAAAATATATCCAAAAATATAATTCACAAGAATACAAAATTATTGCTAGCTAAAATATTGCAGTGAAAACATCAAAAACACCATAGTATTGATTAAAAAACAATATAGTAAAACAAAATATTGTTTGAAACATTATGGTGCCGATTCCAATCCGGTAAAAAGGCCCTACGAATCGTCATACGGAGAATTTTCTCCATGCGACTCGTACCCGGTAAACTGTCCGTACAACCTAGGAAGTACGATTCGGACAGAAAGCCCATTTTAGTACGAATCGTACAAAAGACCGTACGGGTAAAAAAACCCTACGATTCAGATCCGGAACAGCCTGTACGCGCCGTCCGAACGGATGTAAGCAGCTTTTTGCGGCCCAGCAAGTATGATCCGTCCCTACGGCACTCCGTACAGCTCTTTTTTTACGGGAGCCAAAAACAGCCATAAAAGCTGATTCCCCAGGGGAACGAGTCTTACAGGCCCCCCACCCCCACCCCTGGGGCTGCGCTGGGGGTACGGTGCGTACATACGGGGGGTGGGGGTACAGTGCGTACATACGGGGGTGATGGGGGTATAGTGCGTACATACGGGGGGTGGGGGTATGGTGCGTACATACGGGGGGTGGGGGTATGGTGCATACACAAGGGGGTGGTGGGGGTACGGTGCGTACATACGGGGGTGGGGGTACAGTGCATACATACGGGGGGTGGTGGGGGTACGGTGCATACATACAGGGGTGGGGGGGCCTGTATGACTCGTACCCCGGGAACAACTTTTCCCAGGCTACGAGTCATACAAACTTCACCTCGTAGCGGGTAGAGTTATTCCCCGTGTACAGGCCATTTTCCGTACGATTCGTAAATCGGATAGCCGGTCCGGATCGTACTTGCACGCTCGGACTGTCATTTTTACGAATCGGACGGAAAAGTGTCCGGGTACGTCTTGTACAACTTTTCCCACTACGATTCGTACGGAGCGGGCCGATCCGTACGTACTTTTTCCTGTACGAATCGTACTTCACGGGTCGGACGGGACTTGTACGATTCGTACGGAAAAAAATACGGATTCGAGTCGCACGGAAATATTTTTTAACGGATCGGAATAGGCCCCTAAATATATAATAAAAGTAAACAATATAAAAAACAAGCAAAACATTTTAAAATATCACATTTACCAAATAAACTCAAATAAAATATTATAAATTATGATTTTAATTAAACACATAAACTTAATATATAACTGATAAACTTACATATTTGAACACAACTAAAATATATATTAATATACACTTAAAATAAATAGTCTTAATATATAGAAATATATGTTACAGTTTAACACAATCCTTAATTAGTGTCTACCAAATAAGGGACAAACTACCCCCCAAAATATAAAAAAATATAGTAAAACAAAATATTGTTTGACACATTAAATATATAATAAAAGTAAACAATATAAAAAACAAGAATATTGAAAAGAAAATATGGTTTAAATAAATTAGGCACATATTAAATCAATTAATTTAAAACACATAATAAATTAACCAACCAGAAACAAAACATTTTAAAATATCACATTTACCAAATAATCTCAAATAAAATATTATAAATTAGGATTTTTAATTAAACACATAAAATTTATATATAACTGATAAACTTACATATTTGCACACAACTAAAATATATATTAATATACTCTTAAAATAAGTTGTCTTAAGATATAGAAATATATGTTACAGTTAAACACAATCCTTAAATAGTGTCTACCAAATAAAGGACAAACTACCCCCCAAAATATCAAAAATAACCAATAAAATTTAAGGTAAAACAAAGCAATCAATAGAACTATTAAACTAATTAAATAAACATTATTAAAAAGAGCAGAGAAATCACCTAAACTAGCGATACGAAACTAACACTCTGCCAGGGTCTACACTGAAAATCCAGGTGCTACACTGCTAAAAAACCAAACATCTACATCCAAAAGTAAGTAAAATAAACCCATTAACTAAAAATTAACTTATTCCAATTAATTGCTTGATGATTAACTTAAAATAAACAACAAAAATGTTTTTCTTTATATCTCCAAACTTACATTGCCATTACAAGTTTAGAAATGAGAAGGATGTCCTGTTCACCAAAAATACCAACTTCCCAAACTCAAAAAACATCCTGAAAAAAGCAGCACATTAAAAGGACAGCAACTATGTAAGTTTAAAATGTGAATAGTGAAAAGGCATATAAAATGTTACCTGCATATCAAATCCATTTAAATCTAAATGTAATAGGTATGTACTTCTAATATTCGCAGAAGCATTGTCTGAAATAGTCATGCATGTCACCTCCCAGAAAGACAAAACATTTTGGAATAGTAAATCATACTATTCCTAAGTCCAGCGCTCTCCAGTGCAAGTCGTTGTAACGACTTGCGTTGTAACAAACGCGATGTAAAGTACCGCGTTGTAAATGTATGTGTGGTAATGTCATACATTCATGGTAAATATCATTAACCGCAGCATTCCCTAATTTACACTCTCTTCCCCAACAAGAAAAAAGCTACCTACTATGAACTATTAATCCAAATTAAAATAAGATCTAACAACTACTACCCCAACTTGAATACACTTTGAGTCAGCAATAAGAAAAACAAATGTGAAGTCTACCCCCTCACATCCATCAAAGGCTGCTATCACCGTTTGTAAAAAATGTACAATTCACTCATGAAACAAAAACAAAATTATCAGACCTTGCATATGTACCGGTCACAGAAATAGCTAACCACTACAATCTCCTCATAAAATCCCTCTGTTAACAAACAAAAAAGCACAAACTCATAAGCAAAAACTAAATACCCTAGTGGACTAAAGGACTATTTTGAAGACACTTGGGTTGGCAAAATGCACTATTCTGGTCCCAAGTGTCAACCCAAGTTTGAAATATCAAGCACCATGGTCCAAAAAGTCAAAACCAACAATGCAGTTTAAGAATGACAAAACACCTTTCAAGCCACATCAGGATGAAGTCATCCTTCCCTGTGGCAATTGCCAGAAATCTTTAAAAAACAAAGCCAAGCTGCCAAGAACCTGGCATAAAGTAATGTTTAAGCCAAAAAAAAACTAAAATAGCCAAACAATGAAAAGAAATGAACAAAATGCTACAATGCAGTAAAAGGTACCTTCCTTTTCCCCTGGAGGTTACCTGTACCTGGGCCTGAATCCAGACAAGGCCCTTTCAGACCCTGCTCTAGTACGATAGAGGCTCCAGCCTTTCAAATCCTCCTTGTAATGCTCTCTCGCTCACTCTCTTACTCACTTTCTCACTCCTCAAGATTTTCTCTGCTCATTACTTTTTAGTAATTCACTCTTGTTTTGCCTGTTCTCTGCCTGTCATTTCTTAACTTTCATACCTATTTTCCACAGTTTTTCCACTGTTTGCTGACTGCTTGTTTTTTATTTCTTTGACTACCTTGATTTTCATTGCCTTTTTGCTGCTTTTTCTTTGACCTCTTTCTGCCTGTATTTAAACTCAAGCTCCATATGTTTTGTTTTGCTCCTTTCACTTTGTGCTATTTTTACTCTGAGTCCTTTTTGCCCTTTTCAATTTTTGCTCAAATTCCATTCCTTCTTTGGTCTTTTCTCATCTGGAGCCTTTTTTCACTCTTTCTTGCCTTCAGCATCCCCACACTCTCTTTACCACTTCCTGCACCCATTCTCTGCTCCCACTTCCTACCTACTGGGTCCCTCCCAACCCCATGCCCCATCCTCTGCTCTCATCACCCTCCCAGGGCCTACTTAATGGCAGTTGCAGCATGGATGCACAGAGGACAAGTGCCAAGGGCAAACGGAAGGCACCCCAAAGGCAAGCCTGTAGGTGACCATCCACAACTTGTCTACACTCAGTGCCAGGAACCCTGTTCCTACACCCACATGCAATAACCCTCAGTGCTCTCAACCCCAACCACTTCACATCACACAGCTGCTGCACCTCACCACACATCATTGAAGGAGCATTCTCCTGCACCTCCTGCACGTTCTCATGCTCTTCCCCAAACTCACCACTCACCTCTCTAGCAACAACAGCACCCAACACTCCACTGCCTCAAACCCACAATGACCAGCCACAACCCACACAATACTCCACACTCTCATGCATGCTCCTCAAAACTCACTCACCAAATACGCCACGGAGATCTGGGACCTGCTGCTTGACCAGGCCCCAGACCTGCTGTTTCTCCTGGAAAGCTATCTGAACCATTCCTTAGCCCTCAACATCACCTCCACTGTCCCTTCCAGCTACAGGATTGTGAGGCAAGACTGTCAGTGTGAGGCAGAGTCACCATTATTTTCAGGGATGACATCAATTCCACCACCACCACCACAAACATACCCACCAGCAACATGGAACTTCTGATGTTCAAACTTCTGTGCCAACTTAACCCTGAGTGGAACCCTCCACTTCTGACCACAAGGACCACACATTGCCTTTTCCAATACCTTCACAAATTTTGCTGCTTTCCTTATGAACGGCTCCAGCACCTACATTTGCTTCAGAGACCTGAAGTTCTACTTTGAAAAGTCCTCTGACCCAAACTGTACAGCTCTACTACAAGACCTTGGAAACCGTAAAGGGACACACACAATGAGCAGGTCACCTCTGGGACCTGATCTTCACGCCTTTTGACAACATTTCAGTCAACAAACCCATACCAATCTCCTTGAAAGACCAAGTCCTTGTCAAATTCTTTACTCCTCTATAACACCATCAGAGATCTACCACTGCCAGACCAGCTTGCCACAACTGATTCAACATATCAGAGGAGGACTGCATCACTGCTCTCTCTGCACATTGACCTAACACACCAGTAGCAAGTCTGAATCCATCAAAACCTTCAAAACTGGATCACCACCTTTACCGATGCACTGGCCCACCTCAGGCACAACATAGCCACAGATCCAAATTACAAGCCAGTCCGTATACTGGGAAACTCAGGATGACTAAACACCACTGCAAACAAATAGAGCACAGTTGGAAAATGAGCTAATACACTGCAGACAAGAACACCTTCACATCTCCACTGAGGTACTACCATTAAAAAATAGAGGATGACCAAGTGCACTGCACTTGCATACTGCATTGACTCCAGCATCAACAGCACCAAAGAAATTTTCGCCATTGTGAAATATTTCACCTAACCTGAGGCTGCCTCCAGCAGCATCGCTCGCTCACAGGACCTCTGCAACTAACTCTTTGCCTCTCTAATGGGCCCGGCAGAACTAGCAACACAACTTCTCGCCTCTACCAGGGAAATGATATTGACCACATGGTCCTCAATCATCCAGGAAGAGACTACTGTAACTATGATGTCCATCCACTTCAGGGTCTGGTTCGAGCTGCTACCTCCACCATGCCTTCACCAGAGAACTTCAACTAATCAGTGTGTAACTCACACCTACCCTGAATGCCTCCATCATATCAGTTAACTTCCCAGACATGTGGAAACATGCCACAGTCTTCTCAATGCTCAAGAAACCCTATGCCAACACACTAACGCTCACCAACTACAGACTAAACCTCCTGCTACCAAACCAGGCTAAAGTCACAAAGGAACTCATCAACAGACATCTCACCAGCCCTTTAAGCAACCACCAATTCCATGATGTAACACAGTCTGACTTCGGGCCCAGCCACAGCACAGAAACAGCTCTCATTGCTGCAACAGATGATATCAGCATGATCCTGGACAGAGGACACATAACAGCCATCATCTCCCCACACCTCCCTGTGGCATTTGACCCAGTCTCCCACCCTATCCTCATCCAAAGGCTACACAAGACTGGAATCCAAGAACCTGCTCTGCACTGGATTTCCTCCTTCCTGGCTGGCATGTCAGTCAGTCTGGCCCCAAACTCATCGGATGCCTGCAACCAATCTGTGGAGTACCTCAAGGATCATCTCTCAGCCCGACTATCTTCAAAGCCTTACTGATCGCTCTGTCTAGCATCATCTGCTCCCATAACTACGACATCTTCTCCTACATCTACAACACTCAACTAATACTCTCCTTTTTGGACAAGATTCCCAGAACAAGTTCACCACCTGCATGACCGAAGTCACCAACTAGATGAAAATCAAATGTTTCAAACGAAACACAGACAAGAAAGAAATCATGATCTTTGGAAAAGACACCTGATCATCAGACTCCAGTTAGTGGCCGGCCACACTAGGACCCTTACCCACCCCCAGCACCCATGCCAAGAACCTGAGAATCGTCATTGACAGCAAACTTGACAATAGCGCCGTCACAGTCTCCTGCTTTCACACTGTACACATTCTGCAGCAGAAAACTAGCCTGTGGGAAATCGCTCTACACCAGGATCAACAAACACCTCACCATTGGACTCCAAACCATCCAGAACTTGACAGCCAGAATCACACTCAACGCTCCACATAGTACACACACCAGGCCTCACCTCAAAGAGCTTCACTGACTTCCTGTACACAAACATGCACAGTCCAATTGCTCACTCACACCTTCATAGCACTACACAACACTGGCCCTGCCTACCTTAATTGTTGCTTCTCCTTTCACAAACCATCCAGACACCTCTGTTCAGTCGAACTCCTACTCACACACATCTCACACATAGGAAGAACCAGATCCAGAGGTTGGGCCTTCTCCTACATTGCTCCTAAAGCATGGAATGAGGTACCACTACATGTCAGCGCCCATCTCGCCCACCTTGGCAAGGCAAGAATCTCTCCTGTCCAATGCAAGGAGACCCTCCTAGGTGATAGTGAGATTTACAAATATACACAACATAACATAATGCAGCTATGCAAAGTAAAACTCTCTCTAAATAACAAAGGCCAACACTACCTGCAAAGTATAGCAAGAACAATACTATAAATCACATCACAATCCAACTTAAACGAACTTCTAACAAACAAAAACAATTTAATATATGTATTCATAAGTATTATTTTAATTATCTTAATTAATCAGTCTAACATAACATTTTAAATGAAACAATACCCAGTAAGACTTATAAATAAAAATTATTTAATATAAAACTGATAAATAAACAAATACATAGGAAAAAAACAATAGCACAACATTTAAAAACTCCAAAGCAACAAGCATTGGATATAAAATGCATTCACTGTACGCAATATAACTTAAAATGACACATTAGTACAAAGGTATAACCATATCAAGCATTTCCCATGAAAAATTATTTAAAAAAAAACAACTTATAGTTCTCTAGCTGATGTCCAGGATACTACTCCAATCCACTAAAAAAAAATCCACAAAATCAAGGAACAGTAACTGAAAAAAAGCAAAAATGAAATAACCAAAAAAGTGAATACACACAATTACTTTACATTCCTAGGAAATTTGAAAAATCATTCAATAATAATTTAAAAACCACTCACGGAAAATAAAAAAATAAAAAAAAATTAACCTAAATAACCAAAATAATTTAGTTTTTAAAATAAACATCCACAAATAGGAAAATGCTTCTACTCTGACCAATAAAATCTATAGAAAACACTCTTACCCACTCTAATATATTATATACCCCAAAACATGACAAACAATAGAAAATGCATTTTCAAACTATATTCGCATCATAAAAACAGCTAATAAAAGTATTACAGTTCTCATACAAGACTTAAGCCTACTTCACTTTACAACATCAAAACCCAACCTAACACAAAATTGCTCTACCTCAGCAAACTAATGCACTATCCTACACTAACTACCCCAACCAATATCCCCCTAGCCCCAAAATCCAAATAATAATTTAAAAGTGGTCTTACCGTATTTGCAGAACAGCAGCAGGTAACTTTAAAAATTTGGAAAAAAAATAAACATGAAAACAATTATGCGTAAAATAGTTGTTAAATAACATTATAACATTAATAACATTAATATTTTTAAAGAATAGTACTATATAATATATGTGAAATAAATGCATTGCTAAAAAATATATATTAAATATGGTTTTAAATAAAAATACATGTGTTAAAAATATGTGTGTGAAGCAGCATGTAAGAATGTGAACCATATATGTATGTGTCACTTAAAAAATTACATCACAAAATCAAAAAATAAATATGTGAAATGTATTGTACAACCAAACTATGCAAAGCAATGTATTTGCCTATTGATTGTAAATAAATAACTTGCTATGTAATAAATTTATTACACACATGAATGTGTGGTAAATAATAAAAAAAGTGTATAAATAAAATATATGTTCAATGATTCAAGTGTATTCTTTGGATATCAAAACATAAAAAAAACTACAAACTACAAAACCTAAAATATCTAAAAATAAAATTATCCTGTCCCTCTTTACAATACATTATCTATTAAATTAGATATTAAAATGTTCAAATACAGCACACCCACTACAAAAAATATTTTTGGGAGAAGTTGGACATTAAAATAGTAATATATATTATTCCCACACCAAATTAAAAAAAAACAATATATGTATTAGTCCTACACCAAATGAACTACACTAGAGATGTTAGTGAATATTGAAATGGTGAGATTTACTATTCCAGCTCTAATCTAAACCAATTGTGGGAATGTGTTAAACATTGACAGAGTCAGATTTACTACTCCCACTCCAATGCAAGCATACCGGGGAATGTGTTAGACAGTAAATGGGGTAAAATGTACTATTTCTACTCTAATCTAAAACATTTTGAGGGACGTGGACACTAAAGTGGCCAAATTTACTTTTCCCACTACAATCTAATCCACTTTAGGGATTATGTTAGAAATTGAAAGGAACAAATGTACTCGCTAATTTAAAGCACTTTTGGGGACCTTGCAGTGATCTGGTTTACTATTCCCATTCCATTACTATTGTGTGGAAGGCATTGGACATTCAAGGTCTCAGGTGTACTATTCCCAATGTAAACTAAACCATTTTGGGGAAGGTGCTAGACACTAAAGGGATCAAATTTACTATTCCCACTCCACATTTAAACCACTTTGGGGAATGAGCTGCACACTGAAGAAGTCACATTTACTATTCCCATTCTAATCTAAATCACTTTGGGGACTGTATTGGGCACAGAAGGGATCAATTTAATGTTCCCACTCCATTTATATTTTGGTGAAGGAGTTAGACACTGAAACGTTCAAATTTACTCTACCAACTCCAATCTAAACAATTTTAAGGAAGGTAATGTACATTTAAGGGGTCTGATGAAGCATTCCCACACCAATAAAAACCATTTTAAGGAAGGTGTTCGGGCTTTGAAGGGATCAGAAATAAGTTGGACCCTGAAGGGTTCAAAATGACTAAGCCCACTCCAATCTAAACCACTTTGAGGACCACAATAGGCATTGAAGGGATCAGATTTACTATTCCCACTTCAATCTAAACGACTTCAGAGAAAGTGTTGGACATAGAAGGGGCAGACTATGTACTCTGTTTCATATTCTTAGTAAGTCATACCTTTAGAACTTTTACGATGTAATACAATGTTTGAATGTTTGTAAGCTAGGATGGTTGAGAAGTAGAATGTTGATGGTCTTTGGATCGGGTTTTAGGGGAAGTGTTCCTTTTAGTATGGTCACCCCTCCACACTTTCTGCTTCAAATGCTGATGGTTATGACTCTGACCGGAGTCTCCTCCCAAGACCCCAGTGCCTGTGTTCTCTCCAAAAATGTTATGTTCATTTGGTAATCACAAATTGGCAAAAGGTGTACACCCTTATAAGTCCCTAGCATAGGGTACCAGGGGTACCATGGCCATTGGTGGTAAGAGGGTCCCCAGGGCTTCAGCATGGTTTTGTGCCACCCTGGGTGACCCTTGCAAACTACTGACAGCAGGCCTGCCAATGCAGACTGCAAGAGCAGGGAAAACTACTCAAACTCAACTGTACCCTCACCATATGTGGCTCAGTCACCTACACTGCCTTTAATGTATGTAAGGCACATGTAAGGTAGGCCTCCTCAGGCCAGGAGGCAGGGTGTAGCATATTAAAAGTGTGGACATATAAGTCTAAGTCTTTATGTCCCTATAGTGGTGTTCCCCTTTGGAAACTACTAGATGTGTTAGCAGTCCATATGATGACATGGGCTGCCAACCGGACACTCTCAAGATTGGCAACTCCATTGCCCTCTGGTTGCCCTCCAGCTTTACTGTGCTCTGGCTGACCAGTCCGCGGGTTCCCATGACTGCTGCCACCAAAATAGGATTCTGACCTCCTGCCAGGCAGTGTGATCACACCCAGGAGTCAGCAACAAAGGCTGGGCAGGAAGAAGGTCACACCTCCCACCTCCCTCCTCCCCCAGATGGCTAGTGAATTGGCACATCAGGCCAGTGAGCTTCAAAGTCTACACTGTCTCTGGTATTGATTTGGTATGTTCCCCTGAAGAGCAAACAGCCCTTGCACTCAGGCAAGGCAGGAAATTAGTTAGGCATGAGATGTGAACTCTCAAAAATTCTGGCCACACCACTAGGGTGGGCAGCCTGGTCTGTACACCTAAAATTGAACCACCATCTTTAGAAAGGCTAAAGTAGTGGTTTCTGGGTAGAAAAGGTGACCTACACTACCGGATTTGGACACCTCAGTGTCGGACTAGATGCACGGACTAACTGCCCATTGGCTACTAGCTCCTACACCCCTAAATAGCCTGAATTTAGGATTTAAGGGATCACCAGGCACCAGAACCTCAGGTCTGAATAACTTATTTCAAAGAATGACCGAAAGAAGACGTGTGTTTTCAACAACAGGACTTTGCCCACAAGCACAAAGCAAATGAAGGCTACTTTGTCCCTGAGGCGACAGACTTTGAACTGAGTGAACGACCCTCATCCTTGGCTGAAACTCAACAATCCCAAAGAGAGTTAACCTTGTGGAAGCCAGAAACGCGCTCAGTTACCCTGGACTAGTGGCACTAGTTCCCTGCAAAACTGCAGGTAAAAAAAACTCACCGGATCTAAAGAATCGCTGGCCATCAGGCCAGCTGAGGGATCACCCAAATTCAGATGGCCCAGTGCATTGGGGGAGTTGTAGCCTCACATGCCTCGAAGTTTCAGGTCACTAAGTTACTCCCTCAGACTCAGTGAAGTTCCTGAAGAATTTCATTTTGCTTACAGCTACAAAGACTTGTTGGTCACCAATCTGGTACCCGACACCCATACTCGACACTGTAACTACAGAGAACACCGTCCGGTTACCGCTTGGAATACTCAGTGAGAACGTCCGGGGTAACGATGGACAGGTAAGGAAGCGAGCGCGCTACCTTGTATGATGTAGAGTCTTTGGAGTTTTAATCATTTGCTGCGGGTATGACCATTTTGGTCAGTTTGTCATGTTTGTCTGCTGCAGAATAGCCAGCAGCATTACTTAGCATGTGTGCTCTCTATGAGGTTGAGCCACGTATTCTTCAAATATGACTCTCCTCATATTGATTCCTGTAGAATGCACCGGCCTGATGAGATTAACAGTCTCTCCATTCAATTTTGTAAACATACTAGAGCTGGCGCTGTGCTATATGTTGAGAATAACACTCTGTTTGAGAATTTAACCCCTTCGGTGCTCATGACGGAATGGTTCCGTCATGACCCACGGTTGAGCTGTGCTCATGACGGAACCATTCCGTCATGACCACGCCCGCGCAAGATTCCGCCAGCACAGCGGCGGAATATGAGCAGCATCGAAGGGGTTAACACTGTTCATTACTTATGTTGTTCCACCTCTTCATGAAGGTAGGGGTTTACCACCGATATGCCTGAGACACTTTGCCTGGGCTTAGATCAAATCGAGTTGATGTATGCTGTATTGCCTTTGTAAACATTGCCGTTCAGTCTCTGTGTAGGTGCCATTAAAAATAACTGTTTGTTAGTCTTTTAGTTTTATTCCTTTCTTTTTTTCTATAGAGCGTTGCCTCACGCCCTGAGTTGTTACCAGGAGCAGTGGGCGGTATCCCTGATTTGGTGCGGGTGATCACTGATTTCTCCTGCAGTATCGTTTACCTATGAATATGCAGGTACACCAGTTGGTTGTATCGTTCCTAGTCTAGTGAATAATTTACATTTGACTCATTCTTGTTGCAGTAGTATCGTTGTATGGTCCTGAAGAAAGCCACGATTACACTTTTTGATCACAGTTGGCTGAAACATGTAGACCGCTTCATGGTATTAGCGCACTCGTAGATTCACCGAGTACACGCTTCCATGTTTTTTACTTTGACACCCCGAGATACTGAATACATTTATTTTCTCTGGGTAGTTAATTTTAAATCACTAGTTATACACACTGCACATTTTTCACATCGTAGTCCACCACACGATAGGTAGCTTCATTGTTTATTTGGAGATTTAGTCCTCCAGTTACACACTGAAAACATCCGCGAGCTCCTCCTATTGACACTAGCAAGTAGTTGCAGCTCCTTAACGGCACCAGGTGTGGTTAAGAGGAGGCCCCAGATGATGAAGCATGCCACTTCGGTGGGTGATGGGACTCCGTCCTCCTTTTGAGGACTTCTTTCATGAACATTTTGTTGGGTTATTTTCAGTTCTTAGTTTTGCCTTTTTGAAGACCCGTGGACTCTTTGTTGATACACAAACACCGTATACTCACCTGTTGTGTATTTGCATTTTGTTTCATGCAGCACCATGTAAATGGTAAAAAAAGCACCACCCGCGACTCCTGTTCGACACCAAGAACAGCAGAACAGCTCTGCACCCGGACTCCACGGGCTAGGTAAAATTGATGTGACTGTTGTGGCCTCGTCCTGGAGCCCATATGACCTTATCCCTATTAGGGTTCCAAGTATCTTGACTTGCAAGTGACCGATTGTCACTAGTGGATTTTGTCTTTGACCGCAATATAATTTTGTCGAGGTATTTTACTGCACGGATTTAATATTGCTTCAAAAATCTATAACTCCAATTATATGTAAGCTATTCCTTTTCTTTTGGTGTCTAAATTTAAAAACAAATATACTATATTTTTATAAATTGGTATTGGATCCCTCTCGAGTCATGACAATTTCTTATTGTTCATGTTGGTATTCTGAAATTCTTAACACGTTTCTCTAGTAAAGCCTGACTGCTCTATGCCTCTCTACCAGGACTGAGCTAAGTATTTATTAGTGTGAATCCAAGGACCATCTTTGGGCTATTGTGATAATGTTACATGGTAAGGCTGCCCAGCAATACCACATAATATTCCACTTTCTTGTTTTGTCCTGTTTTACCTGTGAGGCTGTTAAATACAATAAATTGTTCTTTCTTAATCATTCAAACTGGAGAGCTGTGAATTACTTCCATAGAACAATATTGAGGATGAGTTGGAGGAGACATTGAAGCAGTTCTGGAGATCCCTACTGCACTGTGCAGACCCCTGTACATGCTCCGTTATCACAACGCTGTTAAGGATTATCGTCCGGTTCACCAGGAAATGACTAGTAAACTGGGGCTTATGGTCACTTTATCAGGGGCAAGTACATACACCTTTTGTAAATATTTCCATCAGTCGCGTACGCATACCATGTCGAGAAATACAGGCAATTTAAAGAATTAAAATTAACTTTACTTGTGTTATGTCATCTCAAAGAAGAAACTTTATTGAAGAGTTTCAGACTGTCTGTATTTTGAGAAACAAAATATTCTCTTTCTCAATATGCTGACTTTGAGTAGGCGCACTTGCAGCTCGTAATTCATATAACTTTCAAACCGCCTAAAGCATGCAGGCTGCTTGCATGCTACATCATTGTTATTGGGAGTTGGTGTGCTGATTGGAACTGTAAGAAGCGCGTGCAGTTTTATAACACGCCTAATTGGATTTAGATTTAGCAGTCACATTGAACAAGAAATTGCACTCACCAGCAGTATTGTATTCTTTAAAAACCTGTCAATGAATGTGCGAGAAACAATGTGATGACATTATCACGTGGATCTTGCAGAGGAAACTAGAGAGCATACCTAATTACTGGCATATTGATGGTAACACATGGAGGAAACTAGAGTGCATATTTATGATTTAAAGAAAATTAGAGAATAGTGTCTGTTATTTGGTAAATTGAGATTATACCACATTACTATTTCTCTAAAATGAAAGTCTACATATACTGCTTTAAAGTCATGGCTAAATCTAACTGTATAAATCAACCTGCTTTATATTTACAAAATCCTTTTAAGACAGTTGTGAAATGGAAAATTGGCACAGAGCTTTTAAAAACTATTTGATTGCCATAGATGGAAAAACAAATTGATGCAGAATAGAAAACAGCCTTGATATTTGGACTTTTGGGTAATATTGGCCAGGAAGTTTTTGATAATTTACCAGAAGTTGATCTACCATAGGGTCAGTTTGTACCGTGGGATAAGTATACAGAAGCCGAGAAAAGGATGGAAAAACAATTCCGAGAAGAACCAAGTGTTACGGTTGAAATACATGTATTTTTCATGAGGAAACAGTATGACCATGAGAATATTTGGGAATACATTGCTGTAGTACGTATTTTAGCTCTCTCATGTGAATATGGAAGGTTCAAGGAAGAATATTAGCTTGTAGAAATCCTACACTGTGAGAAGTTATTGATATTGCAAAGGGAATAGAGCATTCCTTGTTGTCAGCTACAGCATTGTCTTCGGACTGTACATGCTCAATGGCATAAGATGGGCCCCTGCAGCCCCTCTGGAGCAGGGGCAAGCTCCAGTGGCCACCTCAGCACAGTACCGAAACCTGAGAACACCTGATTAAGTCTGCAGGGGGCCCCCTCTATGAAACTTGCAATTGCCCCCCCCCCCAAAGATCTGCTATGCCACTGTGCACACTTTTCATCTGTGTGTAGTGTGAATGAAAGAAAATATGATAACAAAAGTGGCTTCAGTGGCGATCTGTCCCAGGCAGCACTGTTTCTGGGGGTGGCAGGAGTCGTTTCTGTCGACTACCACCATCCCCCGGCACCGAGAACAAGTCATCCATCTGCCGCCCAAAGCCACCACCCCGTAACATGCCATCTGTCAGCCCCTGCCACCCCACCCCCCTGCTCTTACCTGCACCCAGGCGGCAAACTTACGCCCCCTTGGTGGCAGCATGTCTAGTTACGCCACTCAGTTGCACTGATTTGTTAATGTCACAGCAAAATATCGTCATGGTATGAAGGTGTAAAGAGGAAAAGAAATAGTATACGTTGCAGATGTGGGTCTAAATCATATTTGGGTAATTATAGTGGATGCCCAGCTATTGAAATATCATGTTTAAAGTTTCAAAAAGCAGGCCATTCTGGAGCAGAGGGTACGTACAGTAAAACACAGAGCAATATAAGAATCTCCACAGTTGATGATTTTGATCATGAGATGTGTTCTAAAATGGTTATTGCAATGGACACCAAAACAGGAAATATTGAAGGTCCCCTAAGAATAGTTCATATTGCATATAATGGTGGATTCAGGGTCACCCATAACCATTTTATCAGATCACACATTTAATCTGCACCGGAAAGATGTAGTGTTGATCAAATCTGATATGAACTCTGAAGCACTTGGAAATGTTCACATTACTAGGTTAGGATATTTCAATGATGTTCTTGAGTTTAGGGATCATTTGATATTTACAAAAAATGTATAAAGCAGTAAAGGGCAAAGCTATTGTTGGGTGACTAGATATTGGAAGATTAGGAATTATTTTGAAGCCTGGTTGTGAGGATGCTATAGTGTTAGGAGGAATGCCAATTGTGAGAGTTGGTAAATAAATGAATGACGAAAACAGAGAACTAGTGTTAGAGTAAAAACAAAGTGAATTTCCAGATCATATTGGATGTGTTTCAGGTTTTGAATACTAAAAGAAAATGCTGTCTCAGTTAAGCATCAAGTTGGTTCTGTATTTCATATCTATTAGAGTTGATTTAAAGAAACTTCTCAACAAATTATTTAAGGATGGTAAAACTGAACCAACAAATTCTTCAGAATGGTTGTCAGTTAGCTGTGGTTATCACAATAAAAAGCATCAGGTGATATAAGATTGTGTGCATATTTGAGATCATTAAACAAAAACATTGGTATTGACTTCCATGCTTTACCCAAAGTACAGGAATTATTGCCTGCCATTAACGGTTCATCATATTTTTCAATAACTAATTTAAATCTGCATACCATCGCATCAGCTGCTAGTGTGTTTCAGAAGATTATGGACATTTTATTTGATGGTACAACGGGGATACAAATCTTCCAAGATGATATTTAGATTTTTGCAAAAACAATTGAAGAACACAATAGTATTTTAAACTGTGTACTTGAAACACTTAGAAAATAGGGCGTGACAGTGAGTAAATGAAAGTGTACATTTCTACAAACAAGAGTGGAATACAGACAATTTCTTTGGAAAGGAATTACACGAAAGAATGATTTAGTCAAGGCTATTAAAGATGCATCGAGTCTAAAAAATGAATATCATTTAAGATAATTATTCGTGGATAGCGGATATTATTCAAGATTTATTGAATGTTATGCAATGATGGTTGAACCTCTGAGAATGGTTTTACATAAAAGGATGGCATTTGACTTGGGATCAGAGCAGAATAATGCTTTTATTGAAGTAAAAACAGCAATCCTAAATGCCCTTGCACTTAGACCTCATGGGCCCGATTCACAGAATTAACTTAAGACAAAATCCTAAACTTACTACTTTTGGTATTCACAGAATGCACTTACTCCTTTTGGTATTCACAGAATGCACTTACTACTTTTGGTATTCACAGAATGGATTTACGACTACTATCTTTACGTCTGCACTTGGGCTGGAAATTCTGGCCCGGAGGCGGAGCTTCCGGGCCAGAGGCGGAGCTTCCCACCCGGAGGCGGAGCTTCCCGCCCAGAGGCAGAGCTTCCCGCCCTGAGGTGGAGATTTCAGCCATGGCCAAATCTCCGCCACCGGCCGGAATCTCCACCTCCGGGCCAGAAGCTCTGCCTCCGAGCCAGAAGCCCCGCCTCCGGGCCCGAAGCTCCGCCTCCGGGCCAGAATTTCCGGCCCGAGTGCGGACGTAAAGTTAGTAGTCGCAAATCCATTCTGTGAATACCAAAAGTAGTAAGTGCATTCTGTGAATACCCAAAGTAGGAAGTGCATTCTGTGAATACCAAAAGTAGTAAGTTTAGGATTTTGTCTTAAGTTAATTCTGTGAATCGGGCCCCATGAATCTAATGGAAAAAAATGATCTTGTAACTGTGGATGCTACTGCCCTTGGTTTGGGTGCCATGTTTAGTCAAATGGTTAAAGGTAAGGAGTTCACTGCTACATTTTTTTTATGGACTTTGAATAGCACTGAGAGACATTATAGTACTATTGAAAGGGATGGGTTGGCATGTGTATGGGCGATTGAAAAACTTAAAAGTCACTTGTGAAGTAAACCATTTGAGTTAGTAACTGATCATAAACCCTTACTGTCCATGATGGATGGGTGTGGTCGTGGCACAGCAAAGACATCATACAGAGGTTAATTTCAAAATTACAGGAGTATAGGTTTGTTGTGAAGTACACACCTGATAGATTAAACATGAAAGCGATTTGTTTGTCTAGTATGTCATCCATTGGTTGAAGAGTGTGAAACCGGAAATATTGATGGAGATCAAGAATGCGTGGTTGCTAGTGTTGATGCTGTTCAGTTGTGTAAAAAATGGTGTAACTTTACAAAAAGCTGTGAATCGTATTATTGAAGGCTGGCCACCAATCAGATGCCTAGAAAAGTAGTCAACATCTTTTTTTGATGCTTCTAAAGAGTTAACTATTAAAGGTGGTTTCCTTGTGAAGAATGTTGTTTCTATTCCACCTCCTGTGTTCAGAAATAGTATAGTGAAAGTAGCTCATGAAGGGCATCCAGTTTCTTCTGCCACCAAGGCATTGTTACGAGAGCATTCTTGGTGGCCAGGTCTTGAATTGGATGTAGACTGTTTCATTGACAGATGTTCCAAATGTATTAAGTCTGACAAACTTTATAAAATATCAGAAGAAAGCATGCATTTAGTGACATTGCAGATGTACCATGGGTTAAAGTAGCTATTAATTTTGCTGACCCATTTAAATTTTTAGATGAGAGTATGAGATTTGGAATGGTGCTATCTGATTCTTACTGGAAATGGGTTCATTATGAGTTTGCTACTCAGCCTACTAGTAATGCTGTTATTGCATTTTTGGATAAGGTATTTTTATATGAAGGTTTACCAAACATTTTAGTGTCGAATAATGGTAACCAGTTTGCATCACATAAAATGTTAAGCTTTTGGGATGTGCATGAAATTGTCCATGTAGGAACACCTTCATATAATCCTTGATCAAATGGTTTAATAGAAAGGACCAACAGGTTTATGAAAGAAGGCATTCATTAGCTATGGCATCTAAATTATCTGTAAAGAAAATGTTGAGGGATAAGGTTTATAATTAAAGCCATACACCACACACAGTCATTCTTTTTTATTTAATGAGAGGCAGGATAGGTCACATCGCCATTAGACCAAATTTCAGTGATTCTGATACACAAACAAACGTATAAATTGATGACAAATTTTTACAGGTCAAAAAGAAAATAATGGTGAGACAAATGAAGATTGAAAGTTACAAGTTCACAGAATGAAAGATAAACAATTCTTTGTGGGTGATTGGGTCACAGTCAGGAAACCAATCAAGGGGAGAAAAGGACAATCTATTTACACTTCACCTTTTCAGATAGTAAGAATTTCTAAAAGTCCATTACTGTTGAAAGACAAAGATACGTGGTACAAAACTGAAATAATTGTACTAAAGTGGGAGCACAAATTATTATTTGAAGATAAAAATGATCCTCTATATGTTGAACATGACTGTTATGCTTTTTCTGAAAGTATTACAAATTTGCAGGCACACAAGGTGGTGGTAAATGATAATGCTGATGTATCAAATAATATAAGTGCACATGGTAGCCTAGAATCTCAGGGCTGTAATGATGATTCAAATGCAAATTTTAAATGTACTTATTTGACAAGTTCAAATGCAAATACTTCACATTCCATGAGTAGAAGACAAAAAATGAATGCACTAATGAAATATTCTGATTTTATTTTGTATGAATAAGAATGTTTTTTAATAAATTTTTGGCGGAAACAGGAAGATGTTGCATTTTTGTTGTAAGTCACACCTTTATAACTTTTAAGATGTAATAGATTGTTAATAAGGGTTAAGAAGTAGAATGTTGGTCATCTTAGGATCAGGTTGCTGTGTGGAATACGATGTGTTCTCCTGCTTTACCCTCGAGCCTGTTAAATACAATAAATTGTATTTACTTAATCATTCAAACCGGAGAGCTGTGAATTCCTTCCATACAACCTATTTCCACTCCAATCGAAGCAATTTTGAGCAAGGTGTTATACATTGAAAGGATTAATGTAGCATTTCTACTACAATTTAAACCATTTTATGGAAGCTTTAACCCACTGGAGGGATCATATTTATTATTGTAACTCCTAAAAAAATAAAATACACACAGTTATAAACAATTACAAATATTACATATACTAGTAAAATTAGAAGCAATACAAGCTTCCCCGAAATAACAAACAATAAATGCTTTAATCATAATATAAATACTCAATATAATTATTTAAATATTTGAAAATAAGCAACAATCTATAATTAAATACAAATTACATTTATATGTAAGTAAAATATTTTACATTATATTTTAATAAAAACCCTTAATATAATAAGGGTTTGAAAATATTCTTACTAACATATTAACTTATACATTTCATAACAATCATACATTCTTAATACATAATCCATTTTTATAAGAATTGTAAATTTAAAACTTTTAAAATTAACAAATGGCGCGGCTATGGAAAGCGTTGGCTCTGGGGCGCACAGTCGATATTGTAGAAGATACTAGGAAAGGATTTGACTATATATGGTCCCCATTGGTGAGTTACTTATCAGAGGGGCGCCCACTGACAGCATGTCCACGATTAAGGGCTCTTAATCTATTCCACATCTAACAGCTCCACACTGAAGGTGTCGGGCGGTTCCGGAGAGGGGACTGCGACTAAAGCTTAGGCACCCATCCCTTCCAACCACATTATTTTTTTTATCTTTGCACCATGACATCAAGGCTTTGTTGGTTAACTTATTTTGTTAAGTTTCCTTTATAGGAACCTCGCCACAGAGGGCGGTTGGACGAATGACTGCCGAAACATCACATGCAACATATAGTGCTTGTATTTCTCAATAAGTTCTCTCATGCCACAGACCTAGTCAACAAACTGTAACCTCAATGTGATCTCTGTAACTCTGGGCATAATATGTCATATGTTGCGTATCTGTTGATTTTCTGCACCATTTTAAAACTCAATAAACAGAATTTGAAATAAAATTAACAAATGTATTGCACCATAAGTATGTATACATAATATTTAAACATCCAAATGCAATAAAACATTTAGATACAAGATACAAAATTATATCATCTAAATGAATTAATAAACATATTAAAAATACAATAGTATACAATATGTAATATTTTCTCTTAAAAATAATAGTCTGGCAAGAGAGCTAAAGCTGTCTCAAAGGTGAAACAGAGAATATCACTGGTCCCTTTCACACCTCGGACTGAATCAAATTGAATTTGAACTTATAAACCACAGACGTTCACCAAAATATTGTTTTTTTGGTACTAGAAAATACAGATGCAAGAATCCCAGGTAGGCAGCCAGGAAATTTGCAATTAGTTAATAAAATACAATGATTTTCGGATTTTTCCTAAAGACCAAGGACTCTGTTATGACTGGTATAATAATAGGTCTAGTAATTGCAGGTCCTGGAGATACTGTTAACAGCTGGATGGATATCACCAGGAGTCATATAAATTGGCACAATATGAGCTCAACCCAAAGATTCCATAAAGAATGGGAGCTAATCAGGGAAATCAGATTTAACACATCCAATATTCATAGTTATTCCCCAATCTTGTGGGTTTTCATCAAGAGATTTTGGATGCTAGGAGCAGTTGGAGTCACCACAGAATCTGTGCAGACTTGTAGTGTTTCTGCATTACCCATAATCCCAATGGGCCTGGTAAATCCTGTTACAATGGCCATCGGACATTGTGAGTAACATGTAATGAGGTCTAAGTGACCTTGCTTCTGATAGAATGCCACTGAAAGAGCATTCCTAAATTTCAGCCCCAGAAACGGAAATATGTGTCTTTCTGGCTTTATTGCTGTATGTATGAAGAAAATGTTGAGCCATTCAAGAGGAGGTTTCCCCGAACAAAACAGGAGTCCAGATAAACTAATATTCATTAAGCTTGAATCGGGGAAATAGTGCAGCACTCTATTTAGTAAGCACTATCCCCTGATAATATAATTGGTCACACTCATACTAAAAATCCATTTTAAAGTAATGTTTTCGGCTACAAGGGGCCAGTGATGTTTTGTTTGATATTTGTACTCGAAGTACACCATAAAGTACAAATTGCAATGCTCAGACCACAATCCATTGGTAAGCTGCATAAAATGTGTAATTTTCCGGAAATTACATGTTTTCTTAGGAATATCATTCAATATTATTCTTCCCCTTTTTTTGCACCCAGTTTCATTTGATATCAGGATTTCACACAAAGCTAGTTTTTTATGAAAACGTTATGCTGTTCTCACATTGTTACACCCATTTTGCACATATCCAGTTAATAGCTAGGCTACTCTCGCATCTACTTGCAGAGCGAAATATATCCATGTGAAATTTGTGTTCTGCTGCCATTTGTGCTGCTTTGCTTCAAGGGCATCGCCTACTGGTGTGCAAATGCCTTAAAAATAGTAGCAATTATTTGCAATCATCTCTGTGTTGAGTTTGTAGTCAATGCAGATCCTTGCAGACAACTGGCATGTCTTAGCATTTTTCAGTCTCACAGCGAAATTTTGAATACACTTGTCCAAAGAGTAAGCCAGAAAACCCAAATAAAAACAGTAGTGTAGCAAGGAAAGATGCTTTAGGTTGTAATCTTAACATATTCCGTGCCCATCATAGAATACTACAAGCAAACATTGCAGTGAGATGTCTGTGGCCACAAAATCATTTCCTCTGTCTTGTTTGCTTTGAATGTGTCTGTGAAACGTAATTACACCTAAATGTCAAAGTATATGCAAAGCAAAGCATTTGAACAAGCAACGTTACTGCTGCAATAGGCATCATACCTGGATTACACCATGAGAAATATATGAATAAAGCCTGTGGCACTTTGTAACGACCTGCACGCCTTTTAGAATGAAATAGAGGAGAGATACATTTAGGGATCAGCCTTTTAGACTTCTAGTCAAGACAGTCCTGAAAATATAAATGGTGACTAATCAACCATTGTAAATTTTATGGACTGAAGTGTTGAACATGATAGATAGATAAATAAGATCATCACCACTAGAGCAGGTTCAGTACCCTTGCAAGGGCAAAAATTCTAGTTTCTTTGGGGTTAACTTTACTCCTTCTAGATAGCCTGAGATATGCAGCAAAGAAATGCATCTGTTAGTTTTCCTATCACACTTTGGAGGCATGTTGGGTTTCATTTAGAATGGAAGACACTACCCCAAACCTACATTCTGATACAATGTGTTTCATTGACAGAATATAATTATTCAAATTAATAACCAACACCACAATCACACAGGCCTATTAATTAGGGACATGGAAACTTTGTAGATCCTCTGGCATTCCATACCTCAAGTTCGCAGTGGTTTGCTCACCTTATCATCCCAGACCAAAGCAAATGAGTGAAGAAGTAATCAAGAAGAGTAGAGATCCTGGAATAACCCACAGGTTCCAAAACAGTTTAACAATTCCTCATGATTTAACAGAGATCATACATTTTCTGAATATGAATAGCGTGTTTTTCTTAAAAAAACGCTAGGGAGGCAGGGATCCATGATTCCTTGAATTTGAACTTCAGATAAAGAAGAGTTGTTGTGACATTTATGTGATAATAAAGCGGAAGTAGACCTCTGGAAATTGGGTGGTAAATGCAGCCACCAGTTGCCATGCTTGTTGGTAGGTTTTACGCCTGTCATTAGAATTAGATTTTTTTCTGCTGATAGACAAACCATCGCACGGGGTCATTAGCATTCTGTGATTAGGTAGGGGTGAGCGTTGCCTCTTCCCAACCCAACGACCTCACCTACTATGACAGTGCCAGGTAATTTGTGTATGTAACATGGTTCCATTTACTGGACAGAGGCTCATCTGGTGATCTATTAAGAAGCATGTCAACGTCCAATTGCTCGTTGTTGCCATTTTCCAAAATATTTCCCATCAGAAACTTATAAGCAATTCATGTGGAGGGCATCGTGGGAGCATGTTCTTAACCGTTCTTTAACAGTTGAAAAAAGCTTTAAAAAGTTGTCTTATCTGTGAAATAAATAGAAGGTGTATCAATTGTATTCATGCACAAACACATAAATCTAAACTGATTTCAAAAAAGGAACCCAAGATCAAGACATTGAAAGAGGCAGCATGCCTTCTTTGGGTTGCTTGCTGATAGTCCTGCTGTTCATTGGAAGGTTGACGCAGCTTGGTTAAATACATTCCAGCTCTCCTAGAATGTGTACATAAAATCTGTGCAATCAAACCAATGTCTCTGCTTTGCGCAAGTGCACATGCAGAGGGCCAGGATGGGCCCAGATCCGAGCGCATTCGTGATAATTGAAGCTAATTGGAAACAGCTTGAGGTAGCAACATAGACAGAGGTGTTGTCTAACGTTCCTCACATTAACTTATGTTGCATACTGTGATAAAGAGCTTGTTTGAGATTGCTCTTGAAGAGTCCATGAAGGAAAGTTTATATTGTCAGCATGGATTTAAGTGTTTTGCTAAATTCCTGTTCGATTATTTCCGATACAAGGCAAAGTTAATAGAATGTGAGGTCTAATCACTACAGTGTTTTTAATGTCCACAAAATGTTATGTCATTCTAAAGACGAAATAAGAATGTTCACCATCCATAAAACGTGGATTGACAGCCAAATAGCTTGGCTTTTGTATGGAGGCACAAAGTCTTTTCACACTCATGCACATGCGCACAGAGGCTATCACACTCCATGCACATATTTTCATTATGCCCAAAAGATCTAAAGGCATCTACGCATTCAGATCAACAACTGCACCTGCTTCAATTAACTTAGAAAGCTATTATACATAAGGTGTTGCAGCAGGAGGCATAGCGTGTATTCATAACTAGAGAACAGGATGAAGTGCAGTGGCACACAAGGAAAAGGGTTGCAGGGTGATGTACAGCAGATGAGCAAAGAGTCACGTGCATGATGTAAGCGCATGGCAAGGGGCACCAAGCCACCATTAGGAACGGATGTATGATGATACAACGCATGCTATTACAACGCATGCTTTTACAACGCATATTTTACAACGCATAGTCTGTTTCAACGAATGTTTTTACAACGAAAACCTTTACAACGCAAAATGTATTAAATACATTAAAAGAACCATAACTTAGCAAGACAATACACCCGCATACCATTACAACGCAAAAATATATTTAAAAAAAATGTGTAAAATACAACCTGGCACGGGATGCAGGGAAAATAGGGGTTTTGGGTGGGTAAGTGTATTAAAATGTTGTCCGAAAATGTACACAGATTTTGGTTTAAATACTCTATTACAAAATTAATACTCGGGTATTAATTTTAATACTCAAGTATTTCTCGATTATTAAAATTACGCCAGAAATTTAAAAATATTTATTTAAAATACGGAACAATTGAGAAATAACATGATATAATTTAAAAAGTAAAATTACGAAAAATAACAGAGTTTAAAATGAAGACGAGCGAAAAGAAAACAAGCGGACCACCATTTTATGACCTTATCTCGAACACAAGTCCTACAACAGTTTCAATGACATAAACTACAGCGTCAAGCACACAAAATGGAGTTTAAAACAATCCAAATAAACGGGCATAAATGAAAATTAAAAAATATGTTTTCACATGAACAAATCAAGAAAAGATTGATTATCACAATACATATTTTTCTGAAAATAATGGTGGGACATCAAAAAAAGTGTAACAAGAAGACGTCCACCATTTTGCAAACAGTGGTCGACTGACTACCAGCGAGAGCACACGCTTTTTTGGCTGCCTCACTCTGTCTCAAAGTCAATTCCAGTGTGACATCACATAACAGCCTCTCCAATCAAGCAAGTAAGTAACTTAAAATACAAAAAATGATTAACTTACTCACATTTTTAAATCCACAGAACATGAATTTTATAAATGTTCATTAATTTACAGTTTATCGAATACCTTTCTTGTGAATGTCTTGAAACGAGAAAAACATTGGTTTTCGCATACTCAACTCAAAAGTAAGTCAATTAATAAAATACATTATTAAAATAATTCCCAAACCATTGAACGATGTGTTTGTAAAAATATCTAAATAATAAATGTGAAATGTTTTAATGAGCCATCCTCAAATGATAATCCATATAGTGGTGCAGGAAATAAAATGTTCAAAAAATGTTTAATAATTACTATTCTTACTCCAGGTGGGGGTGCATCAGTAGGGTAAGTGCTGGATAGTGTAGGTGTACTAATTACTATTCTTACTCCAGGGTGTGTGCTTTAGTAGGGTAAGGGCTGGTTAGTGTAGGGGTAACAATTACTATTCTTACTTCAGGGGGTGTGCATCAGTAGGGTAAGTGCTTGTTAGTGTAGGGGTACTAATTACTATTCTTACTCCAAGGGGCGTGCTTCTGTAGGGTAAGTGCTGGATAGTGTAGGGGTACTAATTACTATTCTTACTCCAGGGTGTGTGCTTCAGTAGGGTAACGGCTGGATAGTGTAGGGGTAATAATTACTATTCTTACTCCAGGGTGTGTGCTTCAGTAGGGTAAGGGCTGGATAGTGTAGGGGTAATAATTACTATTCTTACTCCAGGGGGTGTGCATCAGTAGGGTAAGTGCTTGTTAGTGTAGGGGTACTAATTACTATTTTTACTCCAAGGGGGGTCATTCTGTGGGATAAGTGCTGGATAGTGTAGAGGTACTAATTACTATTGTTACTCCAGGATGGGGGTGCATCAGTAGGGTAAGTGCTGGATAGTGTAGGGGTACTAATTACATAGTGACTGAAAAAATGACGCTATAAAAATGAGTTTAATAAATAATTTGCTCTTATGTGAAGAAGTAGCAAACCTGCCATATACAAGACTTGTATTACTGAGCATTAATTTTATAACATTCACAAGATAGTCAAAATAGGGGTGTAAAGGAGGCATGTGGTGTTTTTTTAAAAGTTGTCTGAACTTTGTTTTGCACAAATAGGTAGATATTCTTTGACTAATAAGAAATATAAATTTAAACTGGTGCATACAAACGAAAATAATTTAAAACGAGGTTTGAAAGTCAATTAATTTAAAAACCAATTCTTTCCATAAAATTCCTAACCATTTCTAATCATAATTATTCCATCAGAGAAACAAATCAGAAAACAAATTATTGTTTGGGGAAAAAAAAAAAATCCATTTAACCTTCTACAAATTACCACAGAAGTTTTAGAGGTGAGGTCATTTTAACCCAAAATCATTACAAGTAAAAAACTAAACAGTTTAAAACCATAGAAATGTTTCTAATTTTTTTTTTTATTACTCTAGGAGATCTAAAGAATAAATCCACACTTGATACGAAGAAGAAGGAAGTGATATCATTTGAAAAAGGTAACATTCAAAAATCGAAAATAGTAAATCTAAATATTTTTTTTTTCTGCAGGAAAATGTCTTCTAAAAATGATGACTTAGTAATCTTTTTTTTTTAATAAGGAACGTACTTCTTACTTATATTAGATGCAGAATACAGAAGAGGTACCACTTGGAAAACCAATAATTTCATAACCATGTGCAACGTACATAACAGGATAATGGTGCAGAAAAACATAATGTTATAGATGTCCCCCTCTCTCTAAAAAGTTAATAATGTATCAAAGAGAGAAAATAGTGAAAAGATTCATCTTTAAATCTTGAACCAAACTGCAACTGTATGAAAAACTCACAAGTCGAATGTATTTAATGAAATATTGTTTTCTAAAATTTCGATACATAATTGCATAATGATAGCATTGTATAACTTGTTTCCCCAAAAAAATTCAATATTTTTTTTAAAAAAGGGATATCTATTTTGAAGAGAAATGTAACTGTTATATCATATAACTTTAAACAGATATCAACAGTCAGTAAAGAGCTGACACTTAATCCATAAAACACCAGCTTTGCCAGACCTTCAAAAGAAAAGAAAAAGCATCTTCTGAACCACAACAAATAATTGTACAGGTAATTTCTTTTAAAAAAGATATAAAAAATGTAAATAACCAATTTTTTTCCAAAACGACCAACACACCAAATAATGAATAAATATATACCAAATCAATTTCCTTTTCTCTTTCAGCTTAGAATAATCAACATTGCAAATATCAACTTTAGGAACAAAAAATTCCAACTTGAAGCAAAGTGAAGCAATTGAAAAGGTATTTTCTACTGAATCAAATTTTTTTTTGTTTTTAATTTAAAACAGGAAGAATTACAAATTGTAAAATTGAAACAAGCAAAGCAGTTAATCTTTAATAAATGTTTTTAGAAGAGATTTCTAAACTGAATCAATAAAAAAAAATCTCGAAAATTATATTTAAACTTACATTTTTTTCCTATATTTTCTTTTCATTTCAGATAATGTCAACAAATAAGACAGTTAATTACATTACATCAAGGAAGGGAAACCGCCTCCTAAAGCATGCGGGGTACATTTATTGCAAGGAGCGACTAACAGAACCAAGGTGTCATTGGAGGTGTGTGCAATACTACTCAACTCATTGCACAGGCAGAGCGGTTACTCTGGGTGACTCTGTCTTAAAAACCACAGACCATAACCACTCTGCCTCTGCAATGGAGATTGAGGTGAGAGAAACAATTAATGAAATGAAGGAAATTGCAAGCACCTCCAATGACTCCTGTGGTTCCATTTTGAGGGAGGTTGCACAACATGTCCCAACTCATGTTGCCAGCAGTATGCCCATTATACCCAATCTGAGACAAATTATACAACGCCAAAAACAGGCAAGTAACCCACAAAGAGTTACACCACAAACCTTCTCTGACATTCTAATTCCTCCTGAACTCTCACTTTCTGTTTCTAACGAACCTTTTTTACTGAATGACAACAAAAACCCTCTGAAAAGAATCCTTATCTTTAGCACACCCCGTAATCTAGTTAAGCTAGAGAATAGTGATGTTTGGATGATGGATGGCACGTTCAAAAGCACGCCCCATCCTTTCACCCAAATTTACACCATTCATGCTAAAATTAACAATACTGTAGTCCACTTGGTATACACTTTGCTACCTGATAAACAATCCACAACTTACACTGAAGTTTTAACAGTGTTAAAATCAAAAACATCCAACAAAAGTCCTAGGAAAATTATAATGGATTTCGAATTTGCAATGATTAATGTTATTACCAAAACATACGTGGATACCCAAATTCAAGGCTGTTTTTTCCACTTTTCCCAGGCATTTTGGCGTAAAATACAAAAGCATCCTTAGTTGTGGATTACGTATCGGATTTAAGTTCAATTTGAACTTAAAAAACTAACTGCACTTTGCTTTGTTCCTCCTGATAGTGTAGACGAATACTACACTGCAATTACAGAATCAGACTTTTATACCACAAACGAAGACAAGTTGGCTCCCTTACTAAATTATTTTGAAGATACATGGATTGGGCATCTAAGCAGGTCTGGTCGCAGGAGGAAGCCACGTTTTCATGTGGAGTGGTGGAACTGCTACTCGACCTGCTTAAAAGGAGGAGCAAAGACAAACAATGCCATAGAGGGATGGCACAACTCCTTCAATCATTCAATTGGCAAATCACACCCAAACTTTTATCATTTTTTGGAAACTTTGAGGAAGGAGCAAAGTTACCAAGAAATGAGAATGTCACAAGCATTAACAGGTATTCTAAACCCACGAATTAGCAAAAAATCTAAGCAAATGTCTGAAAGACTATTGGGAATTTTACAACATTTTTCGTTGTGTGTGGCTTCAGACTACCTGGATAATGTTGCACACATACTACATTACTAACACTAGACTTTTACTTTCCTGTTTTACCCTAAATTATCTCTCCTGTTTTAATTTTCATTTTTCTAAACATTATCAAAATTATGAAGTCGGTTCACCTTACCTTTGATGTTTTCTTTTTTCTAGTCTTCATCTTTGCAATCCAAATTTTTTTGTCCATGATTGTCTTTTTTGCAAACACAAATCCACTGGCAAAGATCCTATAATGTTTTTATCCCCAAAAAATAAAAAGTGCCAATATCTTTTTCTTCCAAACTTCCAAACTTTAAGTCTTCTTCAAAGTACTTTTTCTTAAGTACGAAGCCTTCTTTAAAAATGTGTGTACGTTCGAAAAATAGTAGTAACACCAAAAAATAATTCAAAAGAAATTCTACGAAATGTAAAAAGGTCGATTTTCCACGTGCAAATCCATCGGTATATCTTTTCCTGCTCCAGATTGTTTTTAATAAAAAAAAAACATTTTTTTCAATCGTTCGTAAATAAATGTCAAAATTCAAAATCCTTCTGAATCTGCTGACCAAGTCAATATTATATTATTTCTAAGAAGCATAGATGTATACCCCAAAAAAATCCACAATGTCCAACCGGAATCCCAAAAAATCCAAACGACGGAAATTGATCTTTTTGTTGCCATCTTTGTTTTCTTCCAAAGATTTTGTCATTTTTTCTTTTCTTCTGTTTATCGAATTATAAAACCTTTCTTGATCCTATTTTATTATAACAAACAATTTCGGAAGGTAAACACGTGACCCGACATGGGCATACTCTTACAACAGACTTTGTGACAAGTTACGATTAAACAAAGTAATATCATTTATTACATGTACAAACCTCCCTCTACTCTCCTTGCAATATTAAACACTCATGTACTTGTATATATGTATTTTAAAGTTTCTTACCTGAGCGCAGATCTCCCAAGCTTCTGCTATGTCCTGCGACGCTTCTGAAAATGGCTGCCTTCAAGTTTCACGTTTACGCGTCATCTGGAGCAACAAAAACGAAAAACGGACTTTTCAATTTTATTTCGTAAGATAATTATTATTATTGTTTAAATTAATTATATGCCTATTATTTATTTTCTACTTTTTTATGCATTTATCTGATTTAAATATTACAATTCGTTTTTTAAAAATATTAATAAATATTTCAATAAACAACGCAGTCTCGCATTTATTTAATATTTTTTAAACTATTTCTTTTTAATAAACTACTACTGTTTTAACATTGCATTATCCTTTAAAACACTTACTTACCTTTTATCTATTCATTCTTGCTTTTATTCACTCCCGCAATCCACTTCAAATGAACTTCATTTTCATTGACGCGGCAGTCTCAATGTGAACTAGTGAAATAAAAGAAGGACAATTATTCCCATTCACTTCAATTGCAAAGTGTGGGAATGTTTCTCTAAATTACATTTAGAAATTTTTAAAATGTATGCAAAAATTTTAGAATAAATATAAAACATTGTTTCTATTAATATAATTATTTAAAATATTATAAACTATTTTATAATGCTTTTAATTATAATTAATATTAATTAAAGGATTAATTTCTAATTTAACTCCAGTAGTGTACATTAGTATGGTTAGTGCTGGAAAGTCAAGGGGTACTAATTACTATTCTTACTCCAGGTGGGGGTGCATCAGTAGGGTAAGTGTTGGATAGTGTAGGGGTACAAATTACTATTCTTACTCCAGGTGGGGGTGCATCACTAGGGTAAGTGCTGGATAGTGTAGAGGTACTAATTACTATTCTTACTCCAGGAGGGGTGCTTCAGTAGGGTAAGTGCTGGATAGTGTTAGGGTAATAATTAATATTCTTACTCCAGGGGGTGTGAATCAGTAGGGTAAGTGCTGGATAGTGTAGGGGTACTAATTACTATTGTTACTCCAGGGTGGGGGTGCATCAGTAGAGTAAGTGCTGGATAGTGTAGGGGTACTAATTACTATTCTTACTCCAGGGTGGGTGCATCAGTAGGGTAAGTGTTGGTTAGTGTAGGGGTACAAATTACTATTCTTACTCCAGCTGGGGGTGCATCAGTAGGGTAAGTGCTGGATAGTGTAGGGGTACTAATTACTATTCTTACTCCAGGGTGGGTGCTTCAGTAGGGTAAGTGCTGGATAGTGTAGGGGTACTAATTACTATTCTTATTCCAAGGGGGGGGGGTGCTTCAGTAGGGTAAGTGCTGGATAGTGTAGGGGTAATAATTACTATTCTTACTCCAGGTGGGGTGTGCATCAGTAGGGTAAGTGCTTGATAGTGTAGGGGTACTAATTACTATTGTTACTCCAGGGTGGGGGTGCATCAGTAGAGTAAGTGCTGGATAGTGTAGGGGTACTAATTACTATTCTTACTCCAGGGTGAGTGCATCAGTAGGGTAAGTGTTGGATAGTGTAGGGGTACAAATTACTATTCTTACTCCAGCTGGGGGTGCATCAGTAGGGTAAGTGCTGGATAGTGTAGGGGTACTAATTACTATTCTTACTCCAGGTGGGGGTGCATCAGTAGGGTAAGTGCTGGATAGTGTAGGGGTACTAATTACTATTCTTATTCCAAGGGTGGGGTGCTTCAGTAGGGTAAGTGCTGGATAGTGTAGGGGTAATAATTACTATTCTTACTCCAGCTGGGGGTGCATCAGTAGGGTAAGTGCTGGATAGTGTAGGGGTACTAATTACTATTCTTGCACCAGGTGGGGGTGCATCAGTAGGGTAAGTGCTGGATAGTTTTGGGTTACTAATTACTATTCTTACTCTAGGTGGGGGTGCTTCAGTAGGGTAAGTGCTGGATAGTGTGGGGGTACTAATTACTATTCTTACTCCAGGGTGGGTGCTTCATTAGGGTAAGGGGTGGATAGTGTAGGGGTAATAATTACTATTCTTACTCCAGGGGGTGTGCATCAGTAGGGTAAGTGCTGGATAGTGTAGGGGTACTAATTACTATTCTTATTCCAAGGGGGGTGCTTCTGTAGGGTAAGTGTTGGATAGTGTTGGGTTACTAATTACTATTGTTACTCCATGGTGGGTGCTTCAGTAGGGTAAGTGTTGGATAGTGTAGGGGTACAAATTACTATTCTTAATCCAGGTGGGGGTGCATCAGTAGGGTAAGTGCTGGATAGTGTAGGTGTACTAATTACTATTCTTACTCCAGGGTGTGTGCTTCAGTAGGGTAAGGGCTGGTTAGTGTAGGGGTAATAATTACTATTCTTACTCCAGGGGGTGTGCATCAGTTGGGTAAGTGCTTGTTAGTGTTGGGGTACTAATTACTATTCTTACTCCAGGAGGGGTGCTGCAGTAGGGTAAGGGCTGGATAGTGTACGGGTAATAATTACTATTCTTACTCCAGGGGGTGTGAATCAGTAGGGTAAGTGCTGGATAGTGTAGGGGTACTAATTACTATTGTTACTCCAGGGTGGGGGTGCATCAGTAGGGTAAGTGCTGGATAGTGTAGGGTTACTAATTACTATTCTTATTCCAAGGGGGGAGGTGCATCATTAGAGTAAGTGCTGGATAGTGTAGGGGTACTAATTACTATTCTTACTCCATGGTGGGTGCATCAGTAGGGTAAGTGTTGGATAGTGTAGGGGTACAAATTACTATTCTTACTCCAGGGGGTGTGCATCAGTAGGGTAAGTGCTGGATAGTGTAGGGGTACTAATTACTATTGTTACTCCAGGGTGGGGGTGCATCAGTAGGGTAAGTGCTGGATAGTGTAGGGTTACTAATTACTATTCTTATTCCAAGGGGGGGTGCTTCAGTAGGGTAAGTGATGGATAGTGTAGGAGTAATAATTACTATAGTTACTCCAGGGTGGGTGCTTCTGTAGGGTAAGTAAATATTTTAACAATTAAAAACTTACAGGGTAAGGGCTGGATAAAAAATATTTTTTAAATTAAAAACTTACCCATACTTACGTTGTATTGGTATGCGTTGTAATAACATCTGCGTTGTAATAGCACCTGCGTTGTAATAGCATGCGTTGTAATAACATGCGTTGAAATAGATCTTGCGTTGTAAAAGTTGCGTTGTAATGGTTGTGCGTTGTTTTGCCTGCGTTGTGATGGCTGTTTTCCATTAGGAACACACCTTAGGGGTTATGGAATGAAGTGCCTCAGAAGAGTGTTAATTCCACTCAGGGGTTCACTAGATGATGCATTTCAGATGGTCCAGGGTGATGTGCCTCACAGGAGTATTTGATACTGTGTAACATGGGGCAGTGGGTAATGTCAAAAGAAGGTGGTGGCTGTGTAGATATTTGCGCTTACACAAACCCAGTGAAAATAGTAACAATAATGAGTACAGTACAATTAATTATATTAAATTAACAAAAGGGGTGCTCCAGGGCGAAGGAAAGCCAAAACGCTTTCTTCAAAGAGGACAAGGTCGATACAGAGAAAGATGATCCCCGAGCACTCCATCACAAAAAGTCCCACCCTTGTGTGAAAGGTGTACTCGTGTACTTAATTCATAAACCACAATCACCATATCCTTTAATGTAAAACTTCGCCATTAAGCTAACCAAACACGTGTTTGGCCGGGAAAGTTATATGGCCTTTCTTAGGGCTGTCATTAATATCACTATTCAAATCACTAGTATCTATCTTAAGTACCAACACATTCCTTATGCGCTTATACATTACAAATGACCAATCAGTCTATAAATATATTTGATATGATAAACCGAGCGGGAGAGTACTCCAATGCAACTCCAATTAAGGTCTGTGGCATTGTGTCAGTGGGGGTGCCCAGGGATCAACTTTCTGTTCATTAAGGCAATAGGTGATGGCGTTTATACGGTCATTGAGCGTTATACATCAGGACAGTAATTGGTGATACACCTCAGGGGAGCACTGGGTGATAAATACAAGGCTGCTCATACCAGACTAAAAACTGAAACAGGAAAGGTTTATCACAGATGAAAACGAAGGGCATTGGGGATAGATATCATATTTTAAATGTCCTGTTCTTAAAAGGCATTCATATACAAAGATAGCACAAGGAAAACAGCATACATAATCATGGTTGTATGTCACAATATAACGATGGATTAAACACAGATCTGTGACTGGTGGTGAATGTTTTGCCAATGTGCAACAATCCGTCCATCATCTTGTGTGTTTTGCTGTTTGCCCTATGTGGGAAGGGTATGCCCAGACGTGGGTCCCGTGCTCACTACGCCACTGGAGTGAATCTATTCTGGCTGAAGAGGGGTGAAATCCCGAAACCGGTCCTAGGATGCTTGATTCCGGTCCAGGGAAGACATGGCTTGGCAGTTCGGGCTGGACTGTTCCCATGAGGCACAGGGTCTAGACTGATTTGCATATGGCCATGTCTGAACTGGGGTGGCGTGGTGAGCAGAATAACGATGGATTAGACCCAGATCTGTGACGGGGGGGGAATGTTTTGCCAATGTGCAACATTCCATCCATCATCTTGTGTGTTTTGCTGTTCGCCCTATGTGGGAAGGGTATGCCCAGACGTGGGTCCTGTGCTCACTACGCGTCTGGAGTCAAGCTATTGTGGCTGAAGAGGGGTGAAACCCCGAAACCGGTCCTAGGATGCTTGATTCCGGTCCAGGGAAGACATGGCTTGGCAGTTCGAGCTGGACTGTTCCCATGTGGCACAGGGTCAAGGCTGATTTGCATATGGCCATGTCTGAACTGGGGTGGAGTGGTGAGCAAAATAACGATGGATTAAACCCAGATCTGTGACTGAGGGTGAATGTTTTGCCAATGTGCAACATTCCATCCATCATCTTGTGTGTTTTGCTGTATGTCACAATATCCAGGACAGAAATAACATCCTACAAAAATATTGTCGTCTAAATATAAAAAAACAAAGTAAGAAACTCTACAACTCTATATAATAGTCAATGTATATACAAGTGGATTTAAGTGCCTGTATTATATATTTTGGTGATTAAATCAGATGTTGTGTATGACACCGCCGGTCAAACTTGGGTTATTGGCCAGCATATACCACCGTGCAAGGATTTTTAAATGTGTGTATAATGCTAAATCTAGAAGTGCAAGTCTCAGAATACAATGTTCTGTCTCCAAAAAGACAGAATTAGATGATACTCTCAAACTAATATAGTTATAGCTAGTTGGCAGCTTCGCTCGTGGATTTATCTAGAAAAAATAAACACAAATATGTCGTCTTTATGAAGAGTGAAAATGTTGCACATTTGTAGTTTACTTCTTTAAACTTTTCTCTGATTTTGTGGTGTTCGCATTCTGATCAAAAATGTGTTTGAAGAAGCAATTTCAATTAGTTTAATCTGCCTATACCTCAAATAGGTTGTATGTTGGAACAACGAGTTCATCAACGACTCCTTAAACCACGCGGTCTGTAGTACGACCACGTCGCAACCACAACATTTTTTTACCACGCATCCTTTTACCACAAATTTTCATGGTAAAGGAATGCATGGTAAATCCAACCCCTAAAATCTAAACCGAACCCCTCCCACTCCTAAACTCCACCACCCCCTAAAAACGAATACAACGTCACTCCCTTAAAACGAACTTGAACCCCTCACACCCCTAAAAGCTAACACAAACCCCGCCCACCCCTAAAAACAATCAAAAAACCCCAACCCCTAAAAACGAATCTGACCCCCACCCCCTTAAACTAACACCAACCCCTCCCACCCCCTAAAATCTATACCAAACCCCTCCCACTCCCTAAACACTATCATAAACCGCCACCCCCTAAAAACTAATACGATCCCCCACACCCTTAAAACTAACACAAACTCTTCCCACCCCCTAAAAACGATCACAAACCCCCTGCCCCAAAAAACTAATATGAACCCCCACCCCCTTAAAACTAACTATATCCCCTCCCACCACCTAAAAACTAACACAAACCCCTCCAACCCCCAAAAAATGATCACGAACACCCCTAACCCGTACAAACTAACACAAACCCCCAACCCCTAAAAACTAACACAAACTGCCCACCCCTTAAAATCTACCCAGAACCCCTCCCACCCCCAAAAACGAACACCAACCCCCCCTCCCCGCCCCTGAACCCCTCTTACCTGTCCTGTCCCTCGGACGCTCCTCTCAACTCCACCCATCCCGAACACTAGACTGACTTATCCTGAACCACGCATGCATGGTTCAGGCTTGCATGGTTCAGGCTAAGTCATTGTTCAGGCAAGTCATTCTTCAGCTTGCACAACTCCGAAACTCGCTGTTCCGGAGTCGATGTTCAGGATGTTCCCTCAAATGGTTTCCTAACCAGACTTGAAGTTTTCCACCCAATAAATCCTTGCAATAGAAAGTGCAAGATATCAGACTCGCAGATCCTTAGGAAATATGCTGGGTGGGTCAAATTATGTTTTTTAAGACTTAGCTTACTTACTAAAGCAGTGTCTCAATAAAAAAACAGATATCTCATTGAAAGAGTGCAGTGGAGAAGCTCTATAACTGAATCATGGCTTTGGCAGCCCAACAAAAGACAAATTCAACAATTTGACTTTTTATTCCACAACTCAAAATTCTACAACTCAAAATATCTCCACTGGTGTTTCTCATATAGGAATGCCGGTTTATACCATTCATAATGTCACACCACAAAATGTGGTGTGAAGGCAATGATTAATTAATGATTAAGCATTTGTTATATGAATTTGCTATAAACTTACTTGAATATTATAGTGGGAGTCTCACTCTATTTGATATACTATTAACCAGTGGAGGATATAGACAACATTTTATTCAGCAGAAAAACATTGCAGATAAATGGCTTGTTGGCCCCATTTGGTCCTCCACCTGGATACTTGATGGTGACACTTCAACAGTCTAGGCGCCCACATTGGTGGACTCAATATCTATTTGGAAATCTTATGCAGCCAGCAAGAGACTGTAAGGGTCCAATTTGTTGTTATTTGTATCTCCATGTACTATATTCCTATATATTGAGGCTCAATATCATTTATGCCAGAAGTGTACTAGGTAAACAGTTGCTACATTAGAAGCAAACCATTAATTTTCAAATTACATAGAAGATGAGAAAAACAGCAAGATGTGTAGGATATTGCACACATCCACATCACATCATATTGTGGACAAGCTTCCACTTGCTGAAAAAATGTAGCTGATAGTAATACGTTAAGTGAGAGCCCACAAGCATTACTTGACGTTAAAATGTTTCTTGAGCTGCTGCAAATAAATGGAAGCCTTCAGTTTTGTGAAACTAATTATGCAAAACCAGGGAAAACTGGATTTTCATCTAAATAAAGAATTGCATGAACTACTGTCCAGTTTCCTGGAATTACAGAAGAACTGGCAAGCACAATCTTCACAAAATCCCTCATTGTACTCATAACAAAGAAAATTAAAGGTTCAACTGTGTGTCGACATATGACAACTTAATATTGTATTTAAAGAAATAGATACCTAGGTCAACATATAAATAACAGGACTGTACACCTGAAGGCATCAACAATATTTTAAATAGCCACATTCTGAAGTAGGTGGCAGTGGTTAGGGGCAGCTTGAGATTTCCAAGAACATGAGGTCCTACAACATAGGACATTCAAACTTCCATTATGTGAATATAGTATCATACCCATACTGGGCAAAGAAAAAAACACAAGCAAACTTCATATCATGCAGCCCAATGCCAATGAAGAAGGGACACCAAACTGAGTAGGGTTTGAATTGTTGATTAAATAGTGGTTCAAATAAAAAGAATCAGGTCAAAGAATCCTATCTCAAAATCTTCTCAAGTAACAACATACAAAACCTCAATCCCTACCTCAAACATGTTCAAACCTCAATGTCAACAAACTGTCTGATGCTAAACTCCACAAAGCACAAATTCCTTGTGACTCTCCAACATAAACCTAATGGATTTCCCACCCCATTTAAGAGAATAGGGGAAATCTCTCAGATTCACCACAACAAAAACCTCTCAATCAAACTACAAATTGCTAAGAAGACCAAACCTACGAGTTTCCAATTCTCTTTTGAAAAAGTGAAACATTTTCTGCAATTAGACATCAGGCTTGCTCCCCTGAAAGCATAGCTCATTAAGGGACTGAAGAAATCCAACCACATCGCCCTTGCACTAAAGGATCTATACTGCTAGCCGGGATCATCTTCAAGATCAGTTGCTGCAATCACAAGGCCCTCTACATCTAGACCTCTGTTTACCTATTAACAAAATAACTAAATATCTAGAGGTCAATAGTAGAGAAGGAGTGCTGACATCCCCAGATATCGGGCTAAAAGTAAAGAAAATACTAAAAGAAAAGAAAAATTAAGAAACCAAGCATCTCAGAGTAAACCCCAAGGATCTGGAAGATCATTCACTTCAACATTAGAACAGAAGCAACCCTCCATTGCTTCAGAAAGAAACTGAAAACTCACTTCTTCAAGGAACACTAACACAGATAAGCTGACTTCTCACCACCCCTTTTACTAGCTGTATCTCCCACCTCTGTTCCCTTCCCCATATAGCCATACTGGAGATTGCCCCAGTGCAACATTCCATTGCTAGTCTGCTAGGTTCATGCATTAGAAATACAAAAACATACATACAGACATAGAAAGAGGCTTGCTGATGTGAGACTGAGAGAAGTGCAGCACACCATTGAGAGAAGCAATGATTACATGCCAGTTATGAACATTTGTGGACAGATTATGTCAAATGAAAGAATTCAAAGAGGCACTAAAATAAATAATTGACTGCACACAAAATGCTCTTGAGAGGTCTGGCTCATCAAACACATAAATTAAGTAAAGCAAACCATAACCCATGATTTCCAATGTTAGTGGCTCACCAGCATTCCATTTCCAAAGGCATATCAAGCCATAGGTTTCCTCCAAGGTAAGATTTGAATTACCTCTGCTTCAAAGTATGGCATGCCAAATGTAGTTTATGCTCACAGTTCAGGTGACAATTTGGAGCAAGAACATAGCCCATCATTATGCCACAACCTTCTATCTCTACCCCAACAAACCAAGAATCCTGGGAATGCAGAAATCTGTTACAATCTTCAATCAACAAAACTTATTTTAGTTAGGTACCACTCACCGTCAGCTGCATTCTAATTTGTTGCATGAGACCCCCAACTGGCACACAAAGCTGCAATAAACAGTGGGCACTGAGAGCAGATTTCCCAAGAAACTATAGATCTCTTAGCTCTGCACAGCCCCATATCATAAAACTTCAGCACAGTTTCTAACCTGAATTTGTAATTAAAAAGTCAACAAATTGTGATTGGCTATTTCTTGAGGCATTTGCCCCCTACCGTGTTTTCCTTATGCTGCCCTGCGCCAGAATAGCATCTTAAAAATGTTTTTTTCTGTTTGGCCTCCAACCCAGGACTTGGTGTTTGATGTTTACCTTTGAGAAGGCATCTTCTTTGTGTTGTTTTGCTATATTTTTCATTTGAATGTATCAACACAGCAGAGAGTGTTGGATGTTGACCCAAAAATCCTCAGGTATATTAAATAAAATTAGGTTTATGCTGCTATTGTGTGCACTGGGAGACATGAGTGTGAGAAACTGGGTTGTTGGTTGAGGAGACTGAAATCCCATTCAAGCAACAGCCACAATCCTTTTCAGGGTGAACAACAAAAAGTCACAAAATTAACTTATGCTTAACACTCTGGTAGCTTGGCACAAGAACAGTCACAGTTAACTTATCAGACAATTGTAAAGTATTTATGCAGCACTCAAACAGCAATAACTTGAAAACATATTTTAATAAATTATTTGACACCAAAACAACAAAAATCAGATTAGTAGAACTGGAGTTATACGTTTTTGAAGTTCAAAGTTAAAAATAGCGCCAAAATGATCAACAGCCCAACTGCGGACCTTAAGTCGCACAAGACTGGGGCAAAGTCAAACGTTATAGTCTACTGCCATGGAGCACGGTTCGGATACATAGAGTGAACAGGGCTCGGTCTTTGTTTACATTTGGAATTGGAAGATTATTTGAGAAAAAAAATCTGAGTAGGTAAATTTCAGTGGGGCAAGGCAGCCAGCAGTGTCGGAGGAGGAGTCGTCGCCGGGAAGGGGTGGGGGGGTGCTGAACAAAGCTGCAGTGAAGATTTTGATGTAGTCTCTTTTGTGGGAGTTGAAAATCTCAGAGGGACAAAACAGCATGTTTAGCCGACGAGGGTGCCAGAATACCAGATACCCCTTTCTGTGAGGAACCACTGAACAGGATTTACTACTGTGGAGAAGAATGTAGGAGAAGGTCAAACCAACCGGTGATGGACTTTGGGCAGATCTGCATCAGGTAGGTCCTGGTCTCCCCTCAGTTTTCAGGGCATTTTGTCACTGAAAAGTTTTTAAATCCCAGATTTTGTATTTGGGCAATCCAGGCGCATTTAGCACCATTTAGAAGGGTCCAGGACTGAAGGGGCACCACTTGGAGAGTTAGGACTCACTCAGGCTGAGTCCAGGTGCAGTTTCAAGATGATGGTTGTCTTTTCTGTTGCTGAGACTCTGATCAGGAGGCCAGCCAACGAGCCATTGAAGTCATTCTGAAAGTTCTGCATTTAAGCAGAAATGCAGGTCTCAGGAAAAAGTGAAGTCCCCTGAGGGCACAGGACAGGCCTCAGAGAGCAGGTGTCCTCTTGGAGCAGCAGGGCCGTCCTCTGAAGTACACAGCAGGCCAAAAATATCAGGGAAGTGGTCTGAGAGTACTCGTCAGGTCCAAAAGTGAACTGAAGGGTGGATCCAAGGGTTTTAATTTCATTCTTGGTGCTAGCTTTGAAGTGGAAGAAACTTCTAGAGTTTTCCACCCACAGACTGTGTTGTAATTTCCTTCCTCCCAGCCCTGCTCACAGGATGTCTGAGGGTACAAAAGATTATTGTGAAGTTCTTTGTGTGTGTGCTGAAGCAGTGTCTCTGCAGTGCAAGTGGGGCTGTGCATAGCACTGCCCCCCCCCCATCCTGTCTGGATGGCTCATCCTGCCAATACCCAATACCCCTAGTGTGTGGCTATCTGGGAGGAATACACAAAGGCCAGCTGCCAACTACACCTATTCATGTGACTCAGGAAAAAGGCTGTAGACACCAAATGGTTAGGGAAAGAAAAGGTCATCTTTCTAAAAGTAGCATTTTCACAATTGTGATTTAAAATCTGACTTTACCATTAAAATCATTCCTTAAACACCAAACCTGACATTTCGACCTGTTTCTAAACAAAGGCTATTGCTTACTAAATGTAAAAAGGTAACCCAATGTTGTCCTATTGGAAAGAAAGACCTCACAGTAGCAAAATTAAAATGTGAGTGTTTTTCACTACCAGGATATGTAAAGCATAAAACTACATTTCCAAGCTTTTAAATTCAATAAACCCTGCCCTATGGGCTGTTTAGAACCCATCTTAGGCATGACCTAGATATATTAAAGAATGTGTTTTAGGCCTGGCAAGGGGTTTATTTTGCCAAGTTGAATTGGCAGCCTAAAAATGCACATAGGCGGCAAAGGCAGGTCTGAGACATGTCTTAAAGGACTACATAAGTCGCTGGTGCAATAAGTGCTGAAGGCCCGTCATTAGCATTTAATTTACCATCAGATGTAAGCCAATTTTACCATGTTTTAGGGAGTGAGCACAAACAGTTTAGCTTTAGTTAGCAGTGGTAAAGTGTACAGTCCTAAAAGTCACCTAAAACAGGTTCAGAAAATGGGAGTGTGAAGGCAAAGGTTTGGGAGTGACTCTGCAGAGCATGTCGGGTCCAACAATGGTCAACTAACTGTATATCTACTTATGGGCACTGCTGGGTTTCTCAGTTTGCTTGAAACATTGCTAGAGGAACACAGTGTCAGAAACAATAAGTCGCTTACCTGCACTGCCTGTCACTAGTGGATGTAAGAAAAGTAAGGCTCAGGATATCCTGCAGGGAACTTGATGTGATCCAAGGAGTACACTGCATACCAGCCATAGGCGGCTGATCATTAGCACAAAGCTGTCAAAGCACAGTGATATAGTGCCACCCATGATCCATCACATTGTGTACCGTATGCCGCAACCATAGAGTGGTACTAATATTCTCCATGGGAAGTGAGATGCTCACACTCTTCCTCACGAACAATCTGAAGACAGGCCCAATATATTCAATTGTAACTGAGCTGCATTACTCATTGGTTGACAGCCGGTTACTGAATCATGCATGGAACTGCATGCCGCTGTCAATGGAATGAGGTATCCGTCATTCAATGCTTTTAATGTCCCACAGGATGGAATGATACGAGAAAATCGGATTCCTCCAAGAATGGAGTCTGCGGTGCCCCAGCAAATATTGACTACATCCTCCTGTGTCCCTTCACTCATCAGCAATGCGGAACGGGTCAGTGGGGACCTGCCCAGGGTACCATGAGATCTGCAGTGCAAGTAAAGAAACTGGGCCCTCTCATCAGTGGTTGGGGAGGAAAATAACATGATAATAGTAGAGGTTCAGTGGCCCCCTCTCGGCCTGATCCGCCGCTCATACTGCACTAGTATTGACTCTACTATACGCCCACAGGACTGACTCGCTTCTACAACTAGTTTTTGCCTTACCTGAAGAATGGGTAATGAAAGAATGGTTTGCATCTGCCCAACATTGTCAAATGGATCAGACTTAATTTTGCCCCTACTTATGAGGAGGACGGGCTTAGTATGTGAGGCGCATTGCAACAAGATCATTGTGATTCACTGTGCATTTAGTAAAATAATTCTGTTCGTGCATAGGGATTCACCTATTCTTCTGCAAAAAAACAAGCCCGGCAAACTGTCCAGCACTAGCTTGCAATGCATACTGCTGTAATTGTACTGGCGGGAGACATTCACACACCCGCCCCTCTGTCTCACGGGGATGTCACCCATGATCCTCAACCCCAAGACAGAAGGGACGCAAGCAATTAAATAATAACGAGACCGTGACACTTTTAGAACATGAAACGTATCGATCGCCTACAAAGCTAGAGATGTAATCAGCGCTGTGTAAGCGTGTGATATGAGGAAACTGGCATACACAGGAGGAAGGAAAGGGAATCTGCAGCAAAAATAATAATATAATATGACAATAAGAAAAATGAATTTAATAGAATGCAGCAAAAATGTTTGCCAAGAATAAAAAGTGGTAGACCCCTGCTGCAGCATATGGTCCATTAATTGTACTAAATTACAGCGGAACCTCCGAGGTGAAATATTCATGAATTTTCATTAAAGTTTTATGATTATATTTCACTTGGGATCAAATTAGGCCCCGAGTAGATATAAATAAAGGATGAAACCTCAGTGAACAGCGCAGTTCTAATGAACAAAAAAAGCAATATTTAAGATCTAAATGCATTTTTCAGCTTTAAAGTCCACATTTCTGGGACGGCGGTGTGTTGCGTGCCGGGATGTGGAGGTTAGGATGTGTGCGGGGGCGCAGGTGGAGGGAGGGGGGCCGGGGGCTTGGGTTTTAGGCGGGAGGTGGAGGCTTGTTTCGTGGGCTTCAGGCTTTGAAAAGTCTGCGTTTCATTTCCAAACCCGGCGCAAGCGTCTCCTCCGGAGTTGTCTCTCTTCGCTCTTATTATATTTATTTAATTACTTGGCTGGCATCTCTCCAGCAGCAGGCCTCATTACTCAGGGAGGCAGCGAGCAGGGAGAGCGTCAACAAGCAGACAATGTTCGAGTGTCGCCAGGATTCCAGGCAGGGGAGAACAGGGACAGCTGGCAAGCCGGGAATAAAAGCACAATAAAGTGTTAATAAATGCTTAATAATAAAAGCACTAAAGATGTCTTTCCAATCTTTTCTCAGGAAAGCGTGAAATGGCTTTTTAGTCATTTCGAAACCTCGGAGGTTGTAATGACTGGTGTTGTACTTGCATTTAAATCACTGGATTTGCAATATGCCATTGCTTAATTAAGAAACCTTGCTGTTTTGAATTCTAGGTTATGGTAAAATGATATGATAGGCAGATCCCATGAAACAGCGGGGCACTTTCTTATTTCTTGTTTGGGAATTAGGATGCACCATCAGAAATATGGTGAGAACCTCATTAGCTTTGCACCGAGACTCACAGCTGCACTTGTACAATGCAATTTGAACATATTTTATCTCGTGTCTTTTATGCATAAGGATTTTAAAGACACAAGTGAGAGAGTAAAAAGAACTTTTCAACCTCCGCATAACCTTGACAAAAAGTTTTATCCAGACAGCGTTGGAGAGTTGTGTAAGCACAAAGACATGAATGCAGTTCATTTGACAGTTGGAAGTGGAGTAACGACAAACCTACCGGCAAGGTTCACTTGTTTGAACTGATGAGAAGAAGAAAGGTCTTACTCATGACTACAGTGGGTGAGCACAACTCAAGATTGACCCAATTTACAAAAATATTTGCGGGGAGGGGTGGGGGGGCTAAAGTTGCATTTCCCATTAATATTCCCATAGGATTCTTTGCTCCTTGACACAGAAAAAAGAGTCGTACATAATTACACACCAGTACAACTCTAAAAAATGAAGGGGTATATTCACAAGAACGTGTGCTAAACATCACCAAAAAATGTTAACGCAACTTTACGCAACGCAGCCCATCATAGGAAAATAACCCCGTGCCAACGTGGATTTCACAACAAGGCGGCCCCATGCGATAGTCTGCCAAAACCGCGGCCAATGTCCGCGATACAACCACCTCGACGGAGATAAAAACACAAACCCCAACGCAAAAAAACCTGCGATAAGCAGCGCCAGGCCTGCAACACACACCTGGCAGGCGGAAAAAATCACCATAAAAGTAGAAAAAACACCCAAACACAAACTGACCAACACCCAAGCACCATGGAGGCAGCCGAAGCAGGCGCAGAGGAAGAGCGCAACCCCACAAGCACCCCGGACGACCAGCCTGGGACCTCAGGGACAGGGAAGTGAAAGGACAAGAAGAAGAGGAAGACGAAGTTCAGTCCGTTGCCGAACAGCATCATAGTCACGGAGGTGATGGAACACCATCAACAACTGCTTGTCACCTCCAACATGTCATTGGGAACCAAAAATAGAATATGGCGGGACATCATGGACAAGGTGAATGCCGTCAGAGAGCACAAGAGGACAATGGACGAGGTCAAGAGGCGATGGAATGACGTCAAGCGAAAGACCAAGGAGAATCTCGCAGCCAACGAGTAGGCAGCAATGCAGACTGGAGGTGGAGGCACAGCGCAACAGCTCGTGCTGGATGACATGGAGGAGCTGGTGTCGACAGTCATCAGTGTGGATACAGCCGGAATCGAGGGAGTGGACACTGCTCAACAGGACACAACACAACTGCAACAGGATGAGTGACCACCAGGTACTGGGGGTACGGGTGGAGATGGCCACAATGGCACACATGCACAATCAAGCAGAGAACAGTGCACACCCTTGATGACGCTGGGTCATCGCCCAGATCTATAGACTGTCACAATGTAAAATGCCACGCTGTCTGAATGTCAACATGTACCATGCAGCTACATACATGTGGACGCATTGCAATACACCATCTCCCATTCATATTGCAGGGCCACCATCAACACCACCTGCAGAGCAGTCCCAGCCACTCTTCACTGATGACAAGGAGGACAACCCCAGCATCGAAGTACAAGCCCTCCTAGACATCATTGACATCATCCGCGACTCACCTCCAGGATCAGGGCTGCCCAGCTGCATCAAGGAGACCCCACCCACCACCCAATCCACCCAGCAGGAGGCACCCATGGCCCGGCAGTCTCCCAAGACCCCCAGGAACAGCACACAGCCTTCCAACGCCGTGTGCTGGTGGGCCAGAGGGTGACAGCTGAGCAGGTGCAGCTAGGGCTCGACCTCATGGCTACCAAACTGGATGCCACTCATGAGTGTCTAGGCCCACTCCATGGTCTCCAACGAGCCCTGACTGACATCGCTGGAGTCATGATGCGGAGAGAAGAACACCTGTCCGCTCAGAGGGGCTCCAGCGATACCAGCCGTTAGCTGGCACACATGCGGGGGCTCATGGAGGACATGGTGCGGATGGAGGCGGAAAGAATGGCAGCCACCTCTGCACACCAGCGAAATTTAGCTGGGATCTACCATGCCCTGCAGATCCTCATCATGGCATTGCTGCCACTAGGCATGGCGATGATGAATGTTGCTGGTCCCACACCATCCACATCTCTGCCTCCTGGTGTGCCATTGCCTCACAGTGCGGCAGACGTATCCACTCCAGCACCTGATGTGTCCATGGCACAGGTGGGGAAGAGCACACATCCGGGGATGAGGATGTGGATGGGTTTGTAATCAGGAGGCACTAGCATTCGTTTCTGCCACCTGGCCTGTTTCCGCTTGGTGTCGTACATGGCACCATGACCTTCCAATGACCCAGATACATTCTGATGCACTCACCTTGGACAGCGACATGGACTGCCATATCCTGTTTCATGACCAATGACACGACAACCAGACTGCAGACTGTACCCTTCCTCTTCCGCAGTACTTGTCATCCCCGGATGGACTCTGGCTGGTCCTCCACGGGCCCATCTTGTGTAGTGTGCTTGGCATTGCCTTGTACTGCTCCAGCTGCAGAACTGCACTGGATGTGCAATAAACATCCAGTGACGCACTGCTGTGTTATGTCTTTCATCATTCATGTATGAATGTGTGGATGAATGTAGGGACAGTGATTTCCCTTGCGTCAATGATGCTCATACTGTGGGATGCCAGTCAGAGGGTGCTACATTGCATATTGTGTAACGGGTGCCGTGGACACTACAACAGGGACACACGCATCAGTCACCTTCATGTCCGGACATGGAATGAACCATGCCCAGAGCCCACAAGTCATTGTTGCAAGCCCTGCGCTGGTCCGGCGTATGGCAGGCCAGACCACTCCGCTTATGCTCCGAGGGGGGCCCTCATTGCTAACCGTCGCAGGCGTAATCGCTGGTGGTGTTCAGGTCACTGTTCTAGTTGTCAGCATGTCACAGCCACTCCCTGAGGGAAGTTTTGCACGCACATCACACCCATCCGGCACAGGTGTCACAGGCCATGTGACTCCACCAACATAAGGGGACGATGACGTCACATTCCCCTTGCCGGTGGTGACTGGATGAAAGACGCTCCACGGTTCTCAATCATAAAGGGCCCATGAGTTGTTGCGCACAGGGTTAGTGGCACCTGAGGCCTTGCGGACGTCACAGGCCTACCACTACGTGTGTGCTGACTGGGGTTGCACAGGGTTAGTGGCACCCGGAGCTTTGCGGCCAGCACAGGCACCCCGCCATGGGACGGTGACTTTGGGTGCACTGAGGTAGGGGCACCTTAAGCTGCCGAGCGTGTGTGCAGCCTGCAATGATGCCCCGTCCCGGCGGTCCGGACAGCTCAGGTTTTGTGTGCCCTGCTGGACTGCAGTGTAGGCCAGAGCCAGCGGGCAGCGCAGGCCTACCACCACGTGGCGTCACTTCCGGGATCACTGAGTTAGTGGCACCTATTGGGCTGAGCGGGTGTGCAGCCTGCGATGAGGCCAGGTGCACTGGTATGTCCTCTGCCATGGAGTAATCAAGATCCAGCACCAAACGTGAGACCTGGTGGACTAAAGAGCAGGCTGCATGATGTGGAGGGTGCCATGTCTGCGGGCCCCGGGCTTGTGGCTTGCAGTGGCACGTGGTGGGACTTCCTGTCTGCATGCCGGTGGCGGAAGGTGAGCAGTGATGCCTGGGTGTGCATGGGAGGGCATGCTCCGATGGGCGGCGGGAGGGGCTGTGGTGCCTCTGCCTGGGTGTGCATGGGCGGCAGGCGATGTTGTCTTGTGCAATTGTGTGCACTGTGCCAATCATGTATCTGGACTCTGTTTCAGATGCCGGGTCTGTCTCAGATGTGTGACCTTGTGAACTGCTATACATGTCGGCAAGTGGTTGGAGACACACCGGAAGCAGGTGAGCAGTGTGGCCTGGGTGCGCAGGGGCTGCACTCTCTCTCTCCCCCTCTCTTCTTCTTCTCTCTCTCTCTCTCTCTCTCTCTCTCTCTCTCCCTCTCTTCTCTCTCTCCCCTCTCTTCTTCTCTCTCTCCCCTCTCTTCTTCTCTCTCTCTCTCTCCCCCTCTCTTCTCTCTCTCTCTCTCCTCCTCTCTTCTTCTCTCTCTCTCTGTCTCCCCCTCTCTTCTTCTCTCTCTCTTTCCCCCTCTCTTCTTCTCTCTCGCCCTCTCTTCTTCTCTCTCTCTCCCCCTCTCTTCTTCTCTCACTCTCTCCCCCTCTCTTCTTATCTCTGTCTCTCCCTCTCTCTCTCCTTCGCTCTCTCTCTGTCCTTTGATTGTGTGACATCGTGCAGATTATTTTGTACATGTTTAGGTGTAGCTGATGTTGTCAGGAGGGGTGCCGGGGAGGGGGGGTCCTGGGGATGGTGGCGGCGGGTGCTATTGCCCTATCGGCCCTCCGGACTGCATATTCAGTTGCCCGGGTGCATCTGTTGTTTTTCAGGTGTGGCTCTGGGCTTGGCTCCCTTTTGTAGTGCAGGCTGTGTTCCGACTTTGCACCAGGTCAGAGCAGGTGTTATTTTCCTGCTGCCAACGCGCTTTATCGCCTGTTTTGTGTTCTTATCGCAGTTCTGGCTGGTCGTTGTGAATGTTGTGGGGTGGTGTTGTCGTGGCTTTTGGCACGGGAATGCCTACTCTGCATCTCATTAGCGACAGTTGCGGGGGTCATCTGTGGCGATGTTTTTTGCGGCTGCTATCGCGGGTAAACTGGTGCAGTGGGATGTTAACACCAGCTTATGATTGGGGCGATAAGTTTATCACTACTTTGGCTGCGATAAAGGGCCGTTGACTCGGCGATAGATCCTTGTGAATATGCCCCGAAGTTCCTTGATTTGATTTGCTGTAAATGTATTTAGTAGCTTTCATGAAATTAATGTTTAATAATGTTCCAGTGTGGGCATGACAAGATTAATTTTTAGCGATATCTGTATCATACATTGAAGGATCCTCTGCAGATTCTCACATCCAAAGAGAATTTGTAAATTCAGTAAAAAACATAAAGACGCACCATTGAACTAAGGAACTTCTCCCCTGTCACAGACTTGCAAATTTGGCTGCAGATCCATGAATCTTCTATGCTCTATTTGGTTGGCAATAACAGAGACATCTCTGTTGTGGCCACGACTAAGCACTGTTCACTAACCACTGTGCTGGAAAAAATATAAAAAAACAATAAGGGCAGACTCATGAAGGGAGTTTCCAAGGGGACACCTGCAGCATTTAAATTATTATTTAAAAAAGTGCTTTTCATTGTGAGATTTGCAAATCTGCTACTGGATTCTCAAATCCTAGTTCTCTGAGTCCCATGGGCACTGCTAGGGTCTCAAGTTTCACAGATTTAGCACATAATTCACAAACCCTGAAAAGAATAATGAAAAAAAAGAATTTAGGGGCATATTATCAAGGTCGGCGATAAAACTATCGCCACTTTAGTGGCAGGAAACTGCCGATAAAGCGGCGATAATGGGCTTGATAAATGCCCTTGTGAATTCCCATAGAAGCCCAGGTTCTGGTGTGAACCCTTGTTGCACTACAGCTGCGAGTGGCCACTCCTGCTGATTGCCTTTGGCCTTCAGCCCGGTGCAGAGTGGGCTGGTCATCTACACTGGACTGGCCATTGGCCTGGCCATCAGCTACGCACGGCAGTAGGGGTTTGCAGCAGGTGCTTGCTGTCTTTTGAGGTTTAGGTGCTGGGACTGGCCTTAGGTCAGACTTTTCAGCCAACCTTCCTGCTCAGCAAGCATGGGATAGGTCGGCTGCCCACAGGCGCAGTTAAAATGCAGCTGTGATTACGAATGACGCAGATAGAATTCTTACAAGCTTTCAATATTTCTGTTAATAAATAACAGCAACTAAAAGCAAAAAGTAATGAAATAACAACATATACCCAAATCAATAAATTATACTACTTTTACAGTTGTCTCTTTCAAAATGATAAGGGTATTGTGATATGTAATATCTGTAATAATATTTGCCACATTTGTAATTGCATTTTATACCGAAAACAACACTCTGGCTGAAGCATTTTCATGCCACATAACTGATAATGCTGGTGTAGTGATGGGTGAGTCATCCACTCCAAATGTTCAAAATAATCCTTCACTTCTAACAGCCGACTTGTCACTTGGGGAAGTGTTTTGGTGGCTTTATTTACACATCAATGTTCTAATTCTGAATTCCTGTTGTATCCGCAGGGAGATACCTGTGCTGGAATGAATGAATCTAGCTGGTATTTCCCTGTGGATTAAGAAGCACTGGGATTGGAATGTACCCTGCGAGATGTACAGTCATATCCCCTGCTTACTTGTCCGAACAGCATACCTGTCATAATGTTTTTTAAAATATGTTTGGTCATTCCATGCACTAATCCCAGGTGCTTGCATTGACCTAGGGTCAGTGTTTTTACTGAGGTTCTGGACCTAGGTATGAAAAAGGAGAGGTGCACCAAGCACACCCTCCTAGTGACAGGGGCATGCGGTGTTAATACATTCTAGTGGCAGGCACATTTTCCTGTGAGACATGAATTTGAACGTACAGGTCTATTCATCTAAAGTTCAGCTGGTCAAGATGAACCCAGAATGCTGAACTGGACATCCAGTGCACTGTATGTATCTGTGTGCTAGACGTGTTAGTGTGCCATGCTTAAGTGACACAGGCTTGTGGATTCCATTTTAGAAGTTCACACCCTCGACAAGAGTACAAGATGGAGGTGAGGTTGCTTTTTCCAGGCAGCATTAATGCACTGCTGGCATCTCCCAGATGGTAGGGGAGCACCAGATGCTATAGTGAGCAAAGAGGGGGAAGGTGTTCCATAGTAGAGCCAGCCTGCTTTCGGATACATTGGGTTGTAAATGACTCTGACTGCAGCTGTTATTAGGTCGATTGCAGAGGGTGTCTGGTGAGGCCTGCAGTATCTGTTGATAGGCAAAGGTGTCCTTTTAATTGGGCCCAGGTTCTTGTCTCCCTTTCTGATGATTTTGAGGAGGGATTGAAAATAGCTGTGTGCAGCCTGCTTTCACTTCTTTGTACTTTGTACTTAGACTGTCTGCTTGGCAGAACTTCCTTTCAGACAGAGGCGAGGCCTGGCCAGCACACATGAAAAAGGAACCGATTTAAACTGGTTTCAAGGAAGCAGACCTGGAATGCGCATCAATTGTTTAAGAAATGGGTACACAAATGGGAGCTCAAGACCCATTGTTGTTCAATGCTGTGGTCTCTTCTACCAAAAAGACAGTACGTGGAGGAGTACTCATGGACTACTACCCAGCCAAGGGCTGATCTCACACTGACAGACAATTCCCCAGAGGCGAGGAAATATCTCCTGCATTCCAATCTGAAGGAGGAATTACTGAAATTTTCCAGGTAATAAAATCCATGCCTTTCATCAAGCAAAGGAAGCATCAACCCTGCAGGAGGAGCAGATAGTGGATGGGACTTCAGTAATTGACCCTAGCAGATGTTCCATCCAACAGAGTCTTTCTTGGCAAGTAAGCTGAAGGGTTAGCTGCATTTCCAGATTATGCAGTGTGACCTTTGCCATTTAGTGCTGACATAGCCACCAGGCACCTGGAGAGGTGTGCACATGCATATGTCCTACTGAAGCTGGGATAAGTATTTAATGGTGGCCCATTTGCCTTGCAAGTGGACTGTGTGACCACAATACAGCTAAATCTGTTGTTGGCTCAGATCATGATGCGAGAACTGCTCAATGTGGGTGCTAAAAGAAAGATTTTATTTTGATTTAGAATATTGTAGATTCCTGGCAGAGTAATTAACCATTTGTTAGAAATGGGGGTCTCTAGTTAGCAGTGGCGATTACCTTTGTCCAAGTAGGGACCCTTGTTTCTAGTCGCGGTAAGTGGGATACACACTCTAGATAACCCCTGCTCACCACCTTGGTAGCTTGGCATGAGCAGACAGGCTTATCCCAAATACAATGTGTAAAGTTTTTGCACCAACACTCACAGTAAGACAGTGATAACACCACAAATGCACACCACACCGGTTGACAAAATACAGTATCTTTGTCTAAACTTAACAAGACCACAATGAAAAAAATCCAACATACAAGTATTAAGAAAAATGACTTTCGAAAGGTTTTAGCAATAAAAACTATGGATGTGTGATTTCTTGCAAAGTACCTGATGCTGCGACAAAGTTCACCAAGCCAAACAGCTGCAGCAATGAGAAACGTTGAAAAACAAAGAGATGCGTCATTCCTGAGACCTTAGTGGATGCGATGCGACAGTCCAGCTGTACACAGGGGAGCGATGCGTCTGGTCCGGTCTGCAGGGGAAGGAATGAATCGGATCTGTGACGACTCCGATCCTTGGATAATGCGTCGGGGAAAGCATGCAGCACAGGGACGAGGCGTGGAAATCCGGAATGCATCGGCAAACAATGCAGTGGCAGTTATTGGCGCCTCATTGACCTTTTCAGCTGCGATCCCTTGATGCATCGGTTTTTGCAGCGGCGACAGGCATTGCGTCGGTTTTAGCAGCGGCGGGGCAGTGCGGTAAGATTCTTCTCACACCACGGCGTTGCGTCGGAAAACTGTCACCAGAATAGCGATTTGTTGACTTCCTCGTTTGTTGCGTTGCTTTCCAGCTCCTAGCAGCAGAAACAACCTCTGGAGGCCCCACACAGTCACAGGCACTCCTGACAGGTCAGAACTTCCAGCAAGAAGAGCTGGGGGTGAAGTCTTTGTGTTTCTGAGAATTCAAAACAGGAGGCAAGCTCTACTCAAGCCGTTGGAGACTTTCCTCAAGCAGGGGACACAGCACACAGAAAAGCCCTTCTCCTTTCTTTGGCAGAAACAGCAACTGCAGGCCAACCTAAGACACACAGCAAGTGCAGTACTTCTCCTCAGTTTCTCCAGCTCTTCTCCTCAGCAAAGGTTCCTCTTGATTCCAGAAGTTCAGGGGTTTTAGGTCTAATACTTATGCCCCAAAATGTCTATGTTCTCTTTGTGCAAGGGTCTCTCAGCTCAGTGTAAACCAGTTCTGTCCTCACTTGTGCAACTGCCTGGCACGAGGTGGAGACAGGACCGTGTAAGGCAGACAGGCCCCTATTCAGGTGCAAGGGAAATTTCCTTCCACCACTCTACATGCAGACCGGGCCTATTTAGGTGCTGGTGAGAACTCCTCCCACTACTCTGAATGCAGACCAGGTCTATTCAGCCCAGCCCTGACTCATGCAAGAAAGGCAGGACACCCCTCCCCCAACACCCACTCGGTGGCTGTCTGAGAGAATGCACCTCCCCAGCCCCTGTCACTCCTAAACCAGACAGTCACTACACAAACAGGCAGCGGCACAAAGAAAGGTTAAACAAGAAAAGGCCTAATTTCTAAAAGTAAACAATAATAAAAAAATCTAGCTGACCGTTTGGTAGGCTGCCTTCTATGCAGACTCAGACAAAATTATGAGTAATTTGATCTGTTAATTTAATTAACCACTTTTCAAAATCTCGTTGACTTTTGTGTACCTTTATAATTACAGAAATTCGATACACTTGACAAATCACATAACATGACGATACCATATATCACAAAAACAAATGACAACAACATTATTCATAGTATATCCAGTCAAAGAATAGCAACCGGTAACCTTCACAAAAAACTTTTAGAGCCACAAACTCAGGTTAACAATCCACAGGGGTAAAGAAACATTTTCCAAAAAACAGCAAAGGTTTTCGCTATTAACACTGTGTGTCCTTTTGCTGCTACTGCTTACTGTGTGTTAAACAAAAATGTCCCCTGGTGGAAAAATGATGCCAACGCATTTCGAGTCACGGACAATATGCGGAGACTCTCTTCAGGGCTATGACTGGGTTCTGTAGGACAAAAACATATATAAAAAACAGTGTTTAGCTATGCCCCACAATCTCATTTTCCTTACGGATATGGCCATTGGGTAAATGATCTTGCAAGGGCTGCAGGTGAAGACTTTTGTAGTGGAGGATCGTATTCCTGTCGGTAGATTTGCGGTTGAGCGCCATTTTGAGTTCCTTGTTTATCGTTTTCACCTCCACATCAAGGAACGTTAAGGAGGACTTACTTTTGGCCACTGTAAATTTTATATGGGGGTTATACGATCCTCCACTACCAAAAACTTCAGCCTCGGTCTTGCAAGATAATTTGCCCTATGGCCAATTACTCAGGATTAAATGGAATTGCTCAAGACCAGAAGACTTTGAAGTACATGCAACATCTTTGTGCGGTCAACTAAAGGAGAGAGGGTATCCCCAAAAATTGTTAAAGAATGCCAAACGCAGAGCAGCATTTACACCGAGGGAATGCCTTCTGTCAAAAAAAAGTCAAGGAACCGATGACGAAAAGGGTGTGTGTGTCTACCTTTGGCCCATATGCGAACCAATTTCGGCAAATATTCCTAAAAAATTGGCACCTGCTGCAAAACTTGGAAGGCCCATTTGAATGGCCGCTGTTTGCAATGAAAAGCTGTATCAGTTTTGGCCAACAACTGGTAAATAACCTCCATTAAAATCCTGTGACTGCTTGCCTTGCTAGCATTGACAGTCAATTAGGGTAAGGAGTGTACTTGGTCTTATTTGCACTGTCCTAGTTGGGCAGGCCCCAGGTCAGTAATGGCAAAAGGCCTCAGGCCCCACTGTTGCGACTCAGTATTCCCCAACTTCATCGTGGTCTAGAAAGCGGGATCTGACAAAATGTATCACAAGTTAAATTCCTCAGAATTGAGGATATAACTCATCAGACCTTGGATTACCAGGCATGTCCCAATTCTGGGATATTTACAATCTGTTCTGAGCAGGTGGTAAATATCTCAGACGGGGCTTGTATGGGCCATGGAATGTTGATCGCATGGGCCCAGGGATGTTGATCAGGTAGGCGGGGAGGTCATGGGGAGGGTGGTTGAAGAAGCTATAAGCTCTCTGGCAGGAGGACTGTCTGCTCTATTATGGGGCTGAGGCGGAGAGCTGCGGACGAGCTGTGCCTCTGTCTGCAGCCCTTGCACCTTTTCACCAATGGCTCTACTTGTGAATAAGAGTATAATGTAGATTAAGTTGGGACTCCATGGGTAGAAACATATCAAGCACATGTGATAAAATCTACTGGTACAGAAAAGTAAGAAACACATGCAGGTATTAAAGTGGAAAAGCAGTGTGGAAAACTACCTCTTCCGAATATGCTTTTTAAACAATAAAATCTGAATAGGCTGAGCTAATGAGAAAATATTAATGTCAGCAGCTGACACCACATTTGCCATGCAACTCAGACAAATTAAAAAATAGAAACAATAAAGAATGCTCGAAGAAATCCTATATACTAGATTTATTCCACTGTGATGGCACAGTTTCTTTACTTCCGAATCATACATTTTCTTCTTCATTTCCCACATTCCCTTGTGTGCAAGGCATGCTCAAGCCTTGAATCTAAATCAGTCTATTCTTGTCTCCAGTGTGATAACTTCTAACGCAGCTCTGCGCAGCTGTACATTCATACTTAAGGCATCACATATTTAAAGGTAAGACAAACATATCGGCGCTGTGTTTATTTATGTTTTATTCAGAATTCATTGTTTAGCTTTGCCTAGTGAGCTTAAAAGTACATGTTCAAATTTCCAATGCCCAGTGCAGCCATTCATTGCTAACTGTAGCCATTTAATTAAAAAGCCTAAATGTTCTTGTTCATGTTGCTCTCAGAAATTATGAGATAGTCATAAAAGTAAGTGTGTGTGTGTGGGTGTGTGTCCAATCACTCGTTCTGTAAGAAATATTGCAGTGGTGTTACATTATTTTTTTGAATGCATGAAGGCCTTGATCAAATGCTAGATTTGAATTTATGAAATCTGATCATGGAATTTGTTAGAAATGGCGATTTCTGGTTGGGTAGGGCTTGCGCCAAAGCCAGGCAGAAACCACCACTCTGGTCAGGGCTGGGGAGTTACACGCCAAAGATAACCCCTGCTCACCCCCTTGGTAGCTTGGCACGAGCAGTCAGGCTTATCCCGGAGGCAATGTGTGAAGCGTTTGCGCGCGCACCCAGCAACAACACCCAAGTCCCACCACAAAAGAAACTCCACACAAGGTATTATATAAAAATAGCCTTTGTATTATACCAAAACACATTAGATAAAAACACACACTCTACAATGTGCCAACAGGCACGGGCAGAATTTACAAGGGATTATATGTACAGGGGACAGGGCCACATGGACCACTGTCAGGAATTAGCACTTTTAGAACTTAGCACTTAGAACATAGGATATGAAATTACTGTAGCACAGAATAACACATGTAGCACACAACCAGTAACTACTGGTAACAGGTAAGTACCACCTACGCAACCCTAACCACCTTAGGAAAATATTGCGCAGGGAACCAGGACCTCACTAGCACCACCTGTACTAGGAGAAAAACAACCACCTAAGTATCACAATACCTGTAGGGGTATAAGCATATTACACATGACGCATAAAAACACATTCAGAGGTGCAGGTTAGGGACAATAGCGCAAAACTCACATTAGCCACCACCTGTGGCAGTCCCTAGGCCAACTGGCCTTGTCGGGGCTAGGACGCCCTGTGTCCAGCAGAGTCAGGGCAAGACTGCGCAGGCTGCGCAAGCCAAAACGCGGAGGGCCACAACCTAAACGTTGCAGCTGCCCACTAAGTGCTGGGCTGCTGGGAAAATGAGCATGGGCACCACTGTGCCTCCCAAAACAATATCCAGCCCTGGAGACACCTAGGCTCTAAAAGAAGGATGCCCCCAAAACAGAGTGGGAGCCTCGTGGGCTCTAAAAACACAATTTTGTCCAGAGTAAGGTTGGAGCCTCTCAGGGCCTCAGGAACACTGCCCCCGATGTGGGAGTCCCTTCTGGGACTCAGGACAACAATAATCGCCCCTTCGTTGGAGCCTCTCTCGGGGACTCTTTCACAATACTGCCCCCACACGTTTAGAGCGTCCACGCGCTCTGAAATAAAGAATACTGGCCCCACGGACCCCCCCAGCCCTTCTCTACTCACCGGGCCACTCGCAGGGGGACTCCGATCCTCTCTCCGCCGGTCTCGGTGCTCCACGGGGCTTGAATGCAGAGCCTACGGGCTCCGTGCACGAAGGCAGCACGTCCCAGTGCGGGGTGGGCTCCTGCCTGGGTGGGGGACGTAGTGCTTCTCCTGAGGGCCCCGGGGCGCAGGGTAGGCTCCTGCCTGCTCCGGGGCTTAGAATCCAGCCGCGAGTCTTCGGTGGGAGGCGGGGTAGGCTCCCGCCCTCCTACTTCCGGTCACGGTTGTCCCGGAGGCCCGCCCCCGGCCTGCCTGACTTCCTGTGAGCCCGGACGCGGCGGTGATTCCATGGCAGTAAGAGGGATAGGCTCCCTCGGGATAAGGAATATACGGCGGGGTGGCACCCGCCACGAGATAAAGCCAATAAGCGGGGTGGGCACCCGCCAACGCCCACGGCAATGCGGGGTGGGCACCCGCTTCAAATCTCGGCAACCAGAGGGGGAATCCCTACGCCGGGGATTCCCTCTTTTAGGAGGAGCAGTTCGGCGCTGCTGAGGCTACACAGGAGCGCTCTCTAAGCGCTGGGGCACCAAATAAAGCGCTCCTAGCGCTATAAGTAAAAATAAAGGCGCTTCCAGGTGCTTAGGGGAGAAGGCAAGTCCAGCAAAGTTTAGGAAGGTAGGCAGGGGGCAAGGCTGGGCCCAGAGCCAGCTCACTGGGCCTCCAAGCAGGGAGGTAGTCCAAGTGGCGGTCCTCTGGCCCAGCAACAGCAGCAGCCCCCTCAGGCAGGATCCTGGAAGAGAACAAATTGTAAGGGGACACAGCCCCTTCTTATACACCTTTTCCCTTTGTTCTTGGTTCAGGGTGAGGGGGAAAACCAGTCGCAGCTGGTTAGGGAGCACCCTTGATGTGCTCAGCCCCTCACTCTATTCACTGGCAGGGCTAGGGTCATCAGTCGCACCACAGGGGGCGGAGCCAGCATTGTGTAGGGAAAAGCCCTGCCCTATTCAGGTCCAAGGTGCACTCCTCCCCAGCCATCAGCATGCTAATCTCACACTCACCACTGGGGCAGACCCACCCAGACTCCTGGAGCCAGGCTCACCAGCCAGCTCCAGCCAATCACACGCCACACACATTTTACACTAATATGCCAACTCCTAGAAGTGGCACTTCCGCACATGACATAATCACGCATTATACATCATTGCGAAGCATTCAATCATACGAGTCCGCACATACCAGACTCGACCCTGCACACCCCACGCATCAGGAACTACCAGGGACACATTCATTCCCCATGCATTCCTATGGGAGGGCAGGCCTATCTCACCACATGCACTCAGAGTGCGCACGCACTTTACTCTGGGACACAGGGAAAGTGCGCAGAAACCAAAAATCACTACCACCAGGTCACCAGTAAAAGCAAAAAGTTCAGGGGTGAACCTGCCAGAAGGGCCAAGTCCAACAGAATTAATATATCATGCAATCAACGGAATACGTAAGTGATAGAATGTTTTCAAGATTACCTGCAGCTTTTAATTGCTCAAGCTGCTTTCTGGTCCATTATTTTTTGTCCACAATGCAACTCCAGAAAGGAGCCAGAAATATGCAAATCAGAATTAATTTTATGCACTAGTAAAACTCCAGGTTGATCTGCCTGGTCAGGTTTCCATTAGGTGGGAACACAAGCAACCCCATTACAGCTTCAGATTTCTGGACTTCATCAGTGAGCTGGAGCGTGAGTCCTCTACACAGGCATCACACATCACTCTGAAACGAAAAGGTGATGAGTGGTATGCTTAGGACTCACTCAACAATGACATTCCAATCTATCTTTATTTTTGCATGCATCCCTCTAACCCAGAGCATGGTCAGACTTACCTATAGAGCAATGAAGTAGTTCCCGAAGTGCTGGTCTGACAGATCGTGTTTAGACCAATTTTGGGGTTGTTTGAGGGGATGTGCTATTGCCTGGTGGAACTGTTTTTAGGTTCCTCCTGCAACAGGCCATGTGCTGGATGTGCTCTTACTTGCAGCTCACCAATTGCTTATTGTTAGAAATGGGATCTCTGGTTGGCTAATTCTTGCGCCAAAGCCAGACAGAAACCACCACTCTAGTCAGGGCAAGGGAGTTACACGCCAAAGATAACCCCTGCTCACACCCTTGGTAGCTTTGCACGAGCAGTCAGGCCTGTTCCGGAGGCAATGTGTAAAGCGTTTGCGCACGCACACAGCAACAACATCCCAGGCACACCACAAAAGGAACTCCACACAAGGTTATATCAAAAATAGGCTTTGTATTCTCATAACACATTAGAATAGTAATCACATAATATACATTGTGCCACCTGGCACTAGGTCATATTTACAAGGGATTAATTACACCTGACAGGGCCCACTGGACCACTGTCAGAACTATCACAAAGCAAATTTAGTAAAAGCAAGACATATCATAAACGTACAACCAGTAATCACTGGTAACCACTGTACTCAGCATCAGCCTGTAACATAAATCACATTATGCACAGTATCACATTAGGCGCCAAACACATTGTGCGCCAACCTCATCAGTCTAACATCTTAGACCCTAACCTCCTAAGCATCACTCACATTAGGGGTATACTCACAGTAGGAAATAATCTCACTGGCATAAACACATTACGCACATAATCTCATCCCCAAATGCATTTAGAGGCATGAATCATAGTAGATGATCACATATCTTAATAGCACATAAATCACTAACCCCCTGGCCAACTGGCCTTCTCCAAGGGGCTGAAACGCCCCTTGGAGAAGGCCTATGCAGCGAAAAGCCAAAGTGCGCCATTGCGCTAGGGCAAAGGAGTGCATCTCATTCCTCTCTCAGAATATGCCCCCAACGAACTGTGGCCTAAACAGAGCAGCTGCCCACTACTTGCTGGGCAGCTGTAAAGCAAATGGAGGCCCTGGCACCACTGTGCCTCCTGTCCCACTCAGGGACTCTTAGATCAATTTGCACAGAACATTGCAGCTGCCCGTGCTGGTGCGGCGGAGCTGTGGCACTTCTCATAAAGGGGGCCTGGCACCTCTGTGCCCTCTGGGCCCGCCTAGTGGCATTAAACACATACCCCATCATTGGGGCAGCCCGCTCTCTTGCGGGACCGCCCAGGTGCCGAATATGCCCCCAAAGACACGGGGGCCCTCTGGGGCTCTCTCACTCACACAGGAAACTGCCCCCTCGTAGGAGCGGCCCGCTGCCAGACGGAGCCGCTCAGTCTCTGGGCTTCCGCCCGCACCACTGAGCCTCAGGAGAATCGCTGTGGGAGCAGGCACCGATCGCGTGCCTTGCATACCCCCCTCCCCACCTGGTTCACTCAACGGACTCTCTCTTCTTCATCCGGGTGGCACCGGCAGCACTTCTCTCGTGACGCGGGGCTTCCCTTCACTCCTGGGAGCCCCGCGCTGCCATCAGCGGTCTCTGCCGCTTTTTCTCTTCATCCAGGCCCCCTCCTGGGACCCGGGACTTTACTGCACATCCGGCGGGACTCTCACCGGCATACGGGAGCTCCGCTCGACACCGCCATGTTTGTTGCTCTCTCCCTCACATGTCCGACGGGAGGGACTTCCTCCCCCTCCCCTGCGAGATGACTCTGGCACCCCACCCACAGTCAGGTGTCGGGCGCCTGGCTTCCGGTTTGAACCGGGCTGCAGCTTTGACTTCTTCTCGGTCCATGCAGGGTGGGCACCTGTACAACCACATGAACAGTGGGGTGGGCACCCACTGAAAATCACCAAAGGCAGCGAAAAGCGTGGTGGGCTCCCACTCTGAATTATGCATAAGTGCAGTCTGGGCTGCCGCCAGAAGTCGGCAATGCGGGGGAATCCCTACGTCGGGATTCCCTTGAACTCGATCGCCGGGTCGCGCTGTGAATCAAAAATAGAAGTGCTCCTCTGGACAACCAAAGCGCTCCTAGAAACATAAAATAAAGCGCTCACAGGGAGCAAGGGCCATCAAAAGTAAGTCCTTATATATGAAGGGGCCATGCAGGCAAAATAATTAGTCCTTAGAGGAGGGGGCATGCAGGACACAGGGAGGCAAGCCCTCCTGGCAGCCCGCCCTGGGCCCCAGCAGCAGCATGCCCCACAGGTTCAGGAGTAAAACAGAACAGCATCATGGAGTCCCAGCCTCTATATTTATACTAGCATTCCCCTTTGTGTCACAGCACAGGGCCTGGGGATACCAGTCAGAACTGGTTTAGGGGAGCTTTGGAGCACTTTGTTTTCGAAGTTCCTCTTTCCCTTTGTCAGGTGGGGGCTCAGTGATCAGACACACCAAAGGGGGGCGGAGCCAGCATTCACTAGGGAAGCTCCATCCCATTCAGAGTCAGGGGATTACTCCTCCCACCACTCTTCCTCCAGGTGTCCCATTCAGCTCAGCGCTGACTCACCCTGCCCCTCCTGGAGCCACCCACACATCTCAGCTCCTGTCACTTACAAGCCAGACATGCAATTCACATCAGGCAGGCAGACACATAGCACACAGAAATGTCAACTTCGAAAAATGGCATTTCTCCACCAGTCACCATAAATCTGCACACACCATTGTGCAGCAGTTATCCTCACGAGTTCATACATACTAAGCTCGACCCTGCACTCCTCTCGTACCAGGAATTACCATGGACACACTTATCCCCCATGCATTCCTAAGGGAGGGCAGGCAAATCTCACCACACTGGTACAAGGCGGTACAAGTACACATGAGAAGAGTTATGCACATAGATGGTCATACAGAAACTGCACAGTCAACAAGTAGGAGGAGTAATAAGTTGCTGACATCAGTTAGAACAGCCTGACAGTTCTATATTAGGAACAGGTGCATTCTACTAGCTAGGCCCATCTGAGCATGTGCAAGACTCTGGGAGAGGGAAACAGCAAATGGCCAGCACATAGCTAACTAAAATGGCTGCCAAGTACAAAATGGCTTTCAGCTCATGCTAAGAGATTAATGCAATCTTCAACACTGGCTTCATCTTTTTTCGCTGTAGCATGGACCAATTTCTGGATGCTTCAGTTTGATTCCTGCCCTTCCGCTGATCGTGCTTTCATTGGGGCACTACTTTTATTTTATTTCCTCCATGTCATTCTTCTTGAAACCCTTGTCTCGAGGATGCTGACTGTCTGCACTGCCATGAAATAGTCACAGGTTTTAACCATAGCTGTTATCTTCAATTTATCTTTCCAAGATTCTCAAGATTCTTTCAGTTTTAACATGGAATCTTCTGCTATGTTCTGCAGACATTTATACCAACTAAAAAATGTGTACGCCGTGGTATGAGCCCACAACTGTTATTACCATGGGGATATTAGGAATGCCAATCTCTTGACTATCTCATGGTGTACACTGTTTTCGCAAGCAACCACATTTTCAAATGCATCTTTTAATTATGAATATCTTGATTATCCATCCTCTGATAAACTATAATGTCCTTTCAAATCTACAAATAGGAGGAATTTCTTATGTCATATTTGCTTAACTTTCAATATTCACCTTTTTTCCAGATGTCCCAAATTGGTATTTCAGAATTTCATTAGGTTTCTGCATGATATACATGCTTTATGGGTCATATTATCAAGGGCTCCCATTGCTCAGCATAGAATTGCATTTTTATTGTGAGAAGTGTCTAACGTTCATATACATAACCTGAAATTTCTCTGAGTTAGGGCAGGAAATGTAGAAAGCACAAGTTGGGAACACTGAGCAGAAATTAGTTCTCTCTGTTTCAGACGTGTTCTGTCAAACGTTCATGCATTAACTTGGAGAAATTCTGAGTTATATGTATGAACTTTAGACTCCTCAAATGGAAACAAACAGGCATGTGGCTCTGCATTGAACCAGCGCGTCTCTTCATAATACAGCCACAGATGTGGTAAAACAATTGTTTCAGAAAGTGGGCCATATTTGTCCATGATACATTTGAGCTTTTTTAACAGTGTGAAATAGTCAATCCTATTCTATTTCGTTCAGAGGAGGATGTCAAATTAAATTGAATTGGGTCAGGAAATCTGTTTTCTGATTTAATTTAATCCATTCTTTTTATTTAAAGATAATTTGATTGAAAAAATCAGCAGTGCATTACAAAGACGTTACATTGATTCACACTAATTATTCAACTATGTCAGTTCAAAACCTTCCTTTTGAGACTGATTTGCATTTTCTTTAGATTAATCCTTCCGTGTCTCTCTTCTCTCATTAGGAATTTATCAGAATGTGTGTCAATGTTCTTATTGTATGTCCATCTCACATGTAATTCCAGGCATTGAAACACATACAAAAATGTAGGTAGAAGCACAATTGTATTGTGTTGAGCATTCCACATATTCAGTTTCAGATGCACATATCTACTTAGATTTTATTAAAATTCATTAAAGACCCTCGTTACACAATTATGCTTTTTCGTGTCTTTGTATTAGTAATCCCAAGATATGTTATTACTTTTCTTGCCCATTTTTATTCAAATTGCTATTATGACTATTACAATAATTTCTAAGAGGCCTACAACTTCAGATTTATCAACAACCAGTTTATAGATTTGTTTTGTATTTGAGTTTTCGCTGATAGCTGTCACTAAATATTTAATATAGATGTAACAAAAAAGTGTGGACTAAGAACCCTCCTACAATGAGAACTTTCCATCTCATAAATGGAAGAGATTACATTATTTTTTCACAGGACTCCAAACTGTACTAAATATTCTAGATAATAAATGAGAGATTGTTGGGCACATTTGCTAAAATTTCACAGAACGCAGGGCAGGAAGTACAGTTGCTGCACTGCCTTGTGTGAAAGTGACAGAACAGAAATGCTCCCTATTTAAAAAGATGTGGAGCATTTCTGCTCTCTGTGGGCTTTGGAGCACTGTTTGCAGCCGAGTGTCACTGCAGATACCCTAGCACCATAGTGCAAGGGTGTTTGCATTACAGTCAGGATTGTTTTGTGCAGGAAGTTACCTTCCTGCACAAAAGCAATTCTTAGAGGCATTTTACTATTTCTATGAGTGCTGCAGAATTCACCATACTTGGAAAGAGTAAATAGCAAGTGGAATAAAGTAATTTCTCCGTGTTAAACTTCACTTGGGCAAGCGCAGCATTTTGATCCATTTCCAGGTTCATAAGTCTATGTAAATCTGGGAGTGTGCCAGAAACCATGGGTGGATGCATGGGAACGCCCATGCTCCACTCATGATATGCCTTGCAAGTTGAAATATAACATAACGCAGCTCAGGCAGCTGCTTTGTGTTATATTTCTTCTCAGAGGCGTGCAAATCAGGCCTTATTTGGCTTTGTAAATATTACTGAAGCCATTGCGTTGTCTTTGCGTCACCTTGCAGGATGCAAAGACAATGCAAATAATTCATTAATATAGGCCTATATCTTTTACTGTAGAGGTAATCTCTCTTAAATGACTTTTCAATATAACCTGTCACTACTGCAGACTAATTTCCAGCCTGAGGTGTTAAATGAATTAAATCAAACAATAATCTCACATTATCAACCCTCATGTTTAGGTACAACGATTTTTTTTATCATTCTCTTTAATCTTGCTGTGGATATCAATGAGAATATTTTGACAATTATATTTATTAAAGTAATAACTTTATCAATTTCACATAAAGTAAATTCTTTACCAGCCTTTGGTACCAGTATAACCAAAGTTGGCCTAAATGGTGGACGACAAGATTGTGATTGATAAGATTCTCCTTGCAAATGCTGTAATCCTTGAGATTTGATTAATTTTAAATTCCACATTCCTCTACTACGGCTTGATAATTAATTTGCTGCATCTAGTGAAGCAACCTTGTCTTCTCATCTGACAATTTTCATACAGCTTATTCACTCAAGTGTTACTGAATCTCATTTAGATTGCTTTTTTCCATTTTAGGACTTTGAATTGCATAATTTACGATAAAATAAAACAATATATTGATTCCAGGTATATATGTTGAAACCTTTTGTTGAGGACTGGACTCTGAGAACGGCTGGTAAGTAGCCTTCTTGTTTGCTCGAGGAAAGGGCAAAACGCCCCAGTACCAGTGATGCCACCCTGCACCTAGTAGTACATGTGAAAAGTTTCAAGTGTCTTCTTAAGAGTGTCCTAGTTAGGAGAAAAAGACATGAAGGGCAAAAACCTCCTCAGGAACTTTGTATATCTCGAGTGAAGGTCACTACCTTCACCCTCACACCTGATGAAAATTAGGAGAGGCATCACTCTCAGTAAAAAAAGACCTCCCTTTAAAATAGAATTCCCTGGCACTTCCCCAATCTTTTTGTTGGATAGTAGCTGCACCAAGATCATAATAATCTGTGCAAGTAAGGGCCAGAAGATGGAGTATGCCACTTAATAGGTGGGTGTGGGCCTTCTTCCTGAAACAGTGAGGAGTCTGGATCTTATTAGACAGTCAGTCTTATTGTGCTTATTGAGTTGAGCGGGACTTTGCACTGAATCTCCTTTTAAGTCCTTGCCACTTCCATGTGATTTGTGTTCAGAATGCATGGCCATTCAATTCTTGGCCTCTTTGTGGAGCGCACAGAGCACTGGTCATATATTCTAGTTGCATTTGTGATTCTGTGAAAATGCAGGTGAAGAGGTATACATTTGCCAAAATATTAACAAGGCGAAAGTAAAAGACAACGTGAGTGGGTGCATTGTGTGTTTGGGGCATTTCAGCCTCAAGGCTGGATCAGAAGGTACTGGGATCCCACCTTGATGCTGGATGCAAACAGTTCATTAATTTATTTTTTTGAGGTTTTATGATAGTGCAAACGTGACCCGAAGCAATTGGAGCCCTTTACATGAGCACTACTTAAATTACGTGAAGTCACATTCACCTGGCACATGGGGATTGAGCGATTGTAACAGGATGCCCAGCAGATGCCAAGACCTGAACTTTGCCCCCCAGACTTAAAACCAGCAGCTCAGGCCGTAACACCACCCCCACCATCTATGCTCCACCACCAACCCACAATAAAACAACATTTAAGCTGACAGGCATAAGGCATCTACAGCATACCAGACAGTGGCACTGTGGCAGGTTGTGCTCTGATCTGACTGATCAGCAGCAGGCACACCTGCCTGTAACAGAGGGTGTTGCTGTGGCATTTTGAGGCCAGGATGCGATGAGAGAAAGCGTTGCTGCCCTCTCAACCTTCTATCGAAATGATGAGGAGCTATGCCTTAAACAGATACTCTGCGTATAAAGCATTCACAGTGTATCCGTTTACACCATGCATATGACCTTTTGTCTCTTTGACAACAGGTCATATGCCCTCAATCACCCAGAGACAGCACTTTGTATCCCCACACTTTCCCAAATCATCTCAGGTAGTGAGCAGAAGGAAATAGAGGGCTGATCCCTTCCACGCCGGGACTGCTTCGAAATGTGATGCTACGACACATTATAATTGGGTGGTCTTGAGACTCCCGGGCATTGAAGGCAAGGGTTGATGCTAGGTCACCCCCTTAGCCAGCATAGGTTTACAAAAATGTACATGCCTCTCTGGATAGGGCCTGGTTTCCTAACCCTCGTGCCAGTGAGAAGGAAATGCAGCCAGGCACAGAGGTCGGTATCCAGAGCTGGCTTTCATTAAAGCCTTAAGGGGCACATGCATCAAAGGTTTTTGCGATCGCAAACGGTGCGATTCGCAAAAATCGGCCGTTTGCGATCGCAAATTAGCCTTTGGAGATGCATGAAAGTGTTTCCTAAGCGCAATTTAAGAATTCGCAATTATTTGTGAATTCCTAAATTGCGATTGCATTTACGGAATTGCAATTTGCGATTCCTTAAATGGAATGCTAGAAGCACTTTCAAATAGCGATTTCGCTATTTGGGACAGCAAATTACAGACAAATCAAACTTGTCTGTAATTTGCAAAAACTTTGAAAAATGCACTAAAATGCATTTTTTTTTAAGTATTAGGTCACACACACATATGCCCTTGGGGCATGTGTGTGTGCAACGTGGGCGTACATCACAATTTCAGGGGTGCAACATGGTGTCATTTTGACACCCTTGCAACCTTGAAATTGCATGAGCAATTTGCTAGTTCCTACTGGTACTCGCAAATTGCGCATGCAATCTCCCATTCATTCCTATGGGCCTGTAGGCCCATAGGAATGAATAGGAAGACATTCCTTAATTGTGACTCGCAATTTGCGAGTCGCAATTAAGAAATGTTTAGGAATCGCTATTTGTATAGCGATTCCTACATGCATAGGCTTTTGCGATTCCTTAATAATCGCAATTAAGGAATTGCAAAAGCCTTCCTTGATGCATGTGCCAGTTAGTGTTTTAAAACAAAATTATGTGATGTGGATGGTAATTTCTCTTAGCCATTAAGATCCGCATTACCAGGAAATCTGGGTGGGGTGGAGCCCCAAGCTCTCTGCTAGGAGCCACCCACAATTAAAATAGACTTTATTTGCAAAGCATCAACCTCTCCTTGAAATCAGAGAGGAAGAATGAGGTAAGCAAGAATATCCATATGTAGATCCAGGAGAAGTTCCCACTGCTGGATGCAAAAATCAGGGACAAAAAAAACAGCAAGGGGCCAAAGAAATCCAATGAAAAATAAGAAAACAAATGAATTGTGACTCGCACTTGGAATGCCTCCTAATATATATGATTCAAACAGGCATTGAATCTGAAAAGACTCTATCTTATCCTGGATTGGGAACTTCAGATAGAATTCTCTGAACAGACCACTGTTACGGAAAATAACAGTTTAAAGGGCCTGTCCAAGTGCCTTTCCTGAAACTCATTGTGTTAGTTTGATTCATGAAGAAGCCCAAGTGACACATACATTGCTTAGTGCTGAACTCGGCAGTCCCACTGCTGCTCTTCTCACCCAAACGCTCTGCTCGTCTCACAGAACACCACCCTGGGGTGATGGTGAGCACTGAAATACCAGGTGGTCGAGGAGGCAAGGGACCTAACCATGCACTGTGTGGCAGGTTACAACTAGACACAAACTTTGGGGTGGGCTAACAGGTTGGGCAATGGATGAAGGGCTAACATTTCAAGAAATGGTATGGAACTATCCTTAGAGTCAATGCACAATAATTGAGGTTTAAATTGTACATTTTAAACATCGATCATACCCTATACGATTGCAACAAACATGTTTCAATAAATTTGACAATGTTTATAGGCTACTGACAGATCTTTAGAAAGAGGATTTAGTAATTTGACAGCTGAAAAACAGCTTCTACAGCATTCAATACAAAACACTGTAGAACCAGTTCTTGCAATGTTATTTCAAGATGAGGACCTTTTTGACCAATTCTCCAAAAATGTCTTCTTTGAAATCACAGCGAGCTCATAAGATATGCTTAATTCATCTTCAAAAAAGCCCCTTACTGACTGTTGACCATAGAGACGATTTCAGTCAGCTGATTGGGACATTAAGGTAACCTTGTTTGAAGCCACACACATGTGCAGGTCTCAAGATATTGATCCGATTGTGTTAGAACTAGGAGTGTGCGGAGCTTGTGGAGTTTGACTCTGTGGAATTCGGTGGAGCTCCTAAAAAAGTCTGCCTAATTCCACAGAGTTCTGTTATTTGGTGAAGTATTGCTCATCCACCCATAGTTGTCATCACAGTGCTTGGTAACACAGAGCTCCGTTAATCAGAGTATTGTGTTATGCTGGCCTAAATCACTGGTCTGTTCCTAGCGCCTTGTTTACCCTGTCTACAAACATTTGGAGAGGGTCAGAAACAGGCAAAATGGAGTTACTTAACATCCCAGAGATGCAATGAAACATCTGTTTGCACATGTGTTAAAATATGCCCTGAAGGCGTAGCCATTGATGGGAGAGGGCCACGCCAATCAGTAAATGGCGCAAGCGAGCATCATAAATATTCTTTGTCCAAAGTATGTATTCTGAGAATATTTTGCATTTGCCATATGAGCATGTTTTGGTATGACGGTTAGGTGCACGGAATAGGCAGGGCTCACTCGGCCCTCCCCCCTTCTTTCCGAGGCCTGCACTTTTGAGACTGATGGGTTTACCTCACCAAAATGGAAGATCTTCACTTAGTGTGATTCCAGTGTTTATAGAAGTATTCACTTACTATTAAAATATAGTATTTATTTAGTATGCTTGAAGACTATGTAGTATGCCAACAGCCAAAATATGCAAATACTAGTTCTGCTCAACTACCCTTCAAATACATGATGAACAGTTCAATTGATTGCCAAAAGAAGACTAGCATTATGCCAGAAGAACAGTATTTGAAGCTTAGTAGTATTCTGTTAGGGTTTATTTGCAGCTCTTGTGCTATTTCAAGAGCAGAATGAAAGCTAGTCTCATTGATTGTGACCACTGTTTGAAGACTAGTGGTATTCTTTGTGAGCAGTATCTGAATTCTAACGGCAATGAATGTGAAGACTCAAGTAAGACTAGCAGAATTTAAAGTGAATGTTAATTGAACACTATTGTGACCACTAATTGAAGATTAGTGGTATCTTTGTGAGCAATATCTGAAGACTAATGGCAATAACTGTCAAGAGTTAAGTAAGACTATAGCAGAATTCAAATTGAATGTTAATTGAACACAAGTCGCATTCATTCTAATTAATTTATAGCAATTTTATTCATTTGGTTGCTTGTACAAGGCTTCTTTTAATGATGGCTTTTGGACTAAATTTTATGTGTTACATATCTTGGAGTCAATGATTCTAATACGCCTGTTACAAACCCCAGGGCGCCAGGGATACAAAATGCCAAGTCCCACTCCGGGACTTCGAACACTCACTGGTCCCCGCCCCAACACTGCTCACAGGGAGCACAAGATATCCGCTCCCATCTCAACCTCCACTCACCGGGGACATCTCTGGGGGCTCCGTCTCTCATGCCCGGGGAGACCTGGAGGCTCCAATCGGACGTCTGCTCTCTCCTCACTTCACCCGGCACGGGGAAGGTTCAGCTTTACTCTTTTCTGCAGGCCGCCTGGGGAGACACCGGTTGAGCTTCTCCTCCCGCTACCACTCTCTGGCAGGTTGCAGGTTGCAAGCCGCTCAAGGCTCCATCCTCATCCTTGGCAGCACGCGGGGCTCTCCCTTGCACGCTAGAGCCACGCGCAGCCATGCCAACTTCCTGGAATTCCTTCCGCCTTCGTCCAGCCAGCAGTTCCTGTGGCTGGCTCCAAGGCCCTGCCCACAGTCAGGCAACCCTGCCTGTCTTCCTGGTTGCTCGGCCGCGGTGGTGATATCCTTCGCTCAGTAAAGTGCGGGGTGGGCACCCGCTTTTAGATAGAAGTGATTGCGGGGTGGGCACCCGCTCGTTACACCATAAGCAGGGTAGGCACCCGCCAACACCTTGGCAATGATGGGTGGGCACCCGCTTTCCGAAGTATGCTTAGCTGCCAAGGTTTCATATTGCTATGTGTGACTTTTCCATAATTTCAGTGTAATTATGAGTGACATTTCAATAACTATGAGTGACACTTTCTTGAAAGCAAAATCAAGCAATGAAGACCAAGAAAACACATGAATATCAGCAATTACACCCATTTGAGCAACAAGGCCCTATAAGAAGATGTTAATAGTGCTGGAAAGCACCAGAAACTGAAGCACCTAGTGCCCTTCTGAGCTGATCGTACTGTTAAACAAACCGAGGACTCGGCTCTACACCACTCTGATTGACAGTGCTCTCCGCACCACTGCATACAAAATAACTTTCTGTAAATTTCAGCAAAATCAGTTATTGTTGTAGGGTCAGATTATCTGTGTGTGTGCCTGCCACTTGCTCATCTCAAGTACAGAGAAAAACATAATGACTGCTATGTTTGGGCGGGGGTGCGTAAAACAAGGGGTCAGATGAAGACTGTTTTCCAAATTCGGTCTCCTTACTTGGAAGCACACATCATTGTTCGCTGTGGTACTGAATGTAGAAAATGTGCAGACTCCACGTGCTCATCAGGAGTGTTTGGCCAGGGGGTCAACTTCCTTTGTACCGACGGTGATGTCAAGGAGGCACTACAAATGTGTGACCTTGCATTTTAGTGCGGTGATGCGGACCACCGCACAAAAATGCGTTAGTATCGTGCCTGATGCATGGTACTTGGCAGGGCTGGATATTGCAGCACCACTGCAAATCTGGCCTCCAATAACAAACTCACCGCTACAAAACCAGCCCCCAGCCTCCCACGGAAACCCCCGATGCCCGGTACGCCCAGTCCAGCCCTGAGCACAGCCAGTACGAGTATCTCAGCCCTGAAGCAGAACCAGGGCCAGCTGCAGGCAGGGAGAGGGCCCCAGCCTAAAACACAGCAAGAAAGAGCAAAGCCAGGACAAGGACAGCAAGGACAGCTGCAGTCAGCTAGGGAGAGGCTCCCATCCCAGAAGCAGAGCCTACAGACCCAGTATCAGGCAGCCAGGAAGAGGCTCCCATCCCAGAAGCAGAGCCTACAGGCCTAGAATCAGGCAGCCAGGGAGAGGGTCCCAGCCAAGAAGTAAAGGCTCGGCTGCTGTGCATCAGGCTTCCATGGTGACCGGTTGGGCCTGCCCCCTGCTTCTCTTCTCACTGCTTCACTCTGCCAAAGAAAGTTCAGTGAGTTAAACTATAAACCACTCGCTTCTCTCCACAGAAAGAGGAATCCAAGGGGGTTCCCTGATGATATAGCTCCTGGCATTGCTCAGACCCATTCCCCCTGGCCCGGATTTGCTCTCCTCTGTGTGGGAGCCGCTTCCTTCACCACCGACATCAGGAGTCTCCTTAATAACCTGCTCTTCAGGTGAGGCATGAACGGCCCCCCTGCCCGGCCCCACAGGATCATGATGAGAGAGAGGAGAGTAGAGCCCTGTAAAAAACACACACCACCCGCAGTCTGAAGATAAACCCTGAGTAGTATGCTGCCCAATGATAACCAATGATGACGATACAGAGCAGCCCGCGGCCTGCAGATTAGTGTGAGAATTCAAATGAAATCAGATCTTTCAGATAAACCGGGCTCAGTAGGATGACAAGACAGAACGGCCCTGCAGATTTTCTATGTGTGTTGAAATTACCTGTAGTACTTACTTGAACTTCAGTGTTGTGTCAGTCTCTGCGTCCTCCGGTCGTCCCGCAGCCGCCAGACTGACAGACTGCACTCGATGACTCCGACTCCCCGGCGGGCCTGGCCGCACGCTGACTGCGCCCGATGATCATGCCAGAAGCCTTTCAGACTCAGTCAAATCATGATGATGAATGGCGGCCACGGCCATCAAGTGAGAGTCACTGCCTGGTGGTGGCCAGCCAGGTCTGTCACGCTGGGTATTTTTCGCAGGCCGGCAGACAGCAGCGCACAGACTCGTCCGACTCTCTCAGATTGAATCCCCCGCTGCTTATAACTAACCCCACTTCCTTCCGGGACGTGATGACTCGGCACATACAGATTATAATCCCCCCCACCGGGGCGCCACAGCCAGTACTAGCAACCACTGCTGTGGGCAGGCCCCGCCCCAGGGTCTGATTCGGCAGTTGCAGTAACACAGTCAGTGACTGACAGCCGTGCCGCGGGGATTAAATATGCAGCGGCATTAGGGGCGGCAGATTTGTATGTAGCACACTCAGCCAGAGCTGAGCAAGCAGACAATTAACTGTTTATTAACTGAGCCAGAGCTGCTGGCAAGTCTGCGGGGAGCAGCAGAGCTGGCTGCACAGATGCACAGAGGCGCTGGCGGCGAGCGCTAGCACCGTGGTATACTGAAAAGCTCATACACTGCCTCTCAGTAGGTGTGACAAGGGAGCACACATGGCATTTAGCAATGAGGAGAAAAATGTTTCGATGCTCAGTATTAGCAGGAGCCAAGCACAATGTCTACAGTACAATGTATATTGATATAGGTACAAGTTACATGGTTGAGGGCCAACAATATGATTGCAGCTGCCTGATGGAACGATGCTAGCATGAACGGTTATCACACGTGAATTACACCACATAAATTCCGTAATTTCTACAGGATGCATCCTGCTCACGACCCCGCCTACAAGTCAAGCACATATATGCACTTCCAGAAGAATTGACAATGTCATAGGACCTAGAGTGTGCACGCGCAGTTCCAGCAGCACCCGACCCATGCACATTGCATTTACCTCCATGATCATTGCCCGTCTCCGCTCCTTGGTAGTCATTGCTGCCACAGCCGGCCAACAACAACAACAAAGCCGGTGATTGGAGAGAGGCTGGCAGCATCCACTGGTGCAGCCACTGGAGGGAAGGCGGGACCTGCTCGGAGAGCCAGGAAGCTCGGCTCTGTAAATGTGAACACTGACTGCAGCTAAATCCAACTGAGACATCTGGGAACCAACACATACGAGTGTTGTTCATTCTTGCAAACACAAAGTCCTCCAACAGGAAGCCCTAAGCTTCAAAACTGCTGTAAGTTGTTAACTGACGTAGTGACAATCAAGAATGCACTGGATGAAGAAGCACATGGAGGAGAGAGATGGAAGAGAATGCGGCGCCATGCGAAAATAAAGAATGGCGTGCATGTATGTGTGCTGATTGCAGCGGCCGTGAAGTGGCATAAATGCATGACATTGCATTTCAGTGCGGTGATGCGGAACACCACACTGAAATGAGTGGTCACACCTGATACGTGATACTTGGCAGGTCTGAGTATACAAAACAGCGGGGTGGGCTCCCGCTTCGCTGGGCAGGAATGCAGGGGAATCCCCATGTCAGGATTCCCTCCACACCGTCTCGGATCAACATCCTGTGATTTTGGGCAAATTACCTAATCGCGCCGTGTATACAAAAATGAACGTGTTCATGAGTTACCGGTGCTTTTGTAAATCCCTCAAATACCTTCGAGTTGACTTTGTGCTATACAAAACAGAAAAAAATAATAATATTGAATTTACACACAACTGTTCTGTTCTCTTTATGAAGGTCAATTTTTCCCCCCCCTATGTGTCTCATGTGCAGCTGTGGGCTCGGCTGGGCAGTGTCTGGAGTCTTATCTCCGGCATGCCGGAGTTTTTCACAGGTCTTTAAAAACCATTTGCATATTTGCATACCTTTGTAAACTGGTTACCGAGGCTTAATTTTTTATTCAGGTTCAAGTACCCCCTGGAATCTCCGCTCTGCCTATACCTTATTTGTATTTTAGATATACTGCCATAGTGTGAAAATGCATTTCATCAAAATGAATATAAAGTAGGGTTGCCAGCATGACCCCCCGGAACCCCAGTCCGGTCCCCACACTCAAACACTACCCTGCACGACCCCCCAGCACTACCCTAAACCCTAAAACACTACTCTACACTACACAAACACCAAAACACTACCCTAAACCCTAAAACACTACCACAGCACGACCCTTCCCCGACCCCCAGTCCAGTCCCCACACTTAAACACTACCCTGCACGACCCCCGAGCACTACCCTAAACCCTAAAACACTACCCCCAACACAAACCTTCCCCAACCCCCCGCCTGGTCCCTACACTCATTCACTACCCTGCACGATCCCTCAGCACTACCCTAAACCCTAAAACACTACCCTACACTACACAAACACCACAATAGTAAAATAAATAAGGCATAAAAATTGTATAATAAATAAGGCACTGATCTACCATTCAGAATGCAGCTTGAATAGAATGTTAATAGTAGTCTGGGTAAAGTCCAGTAGTATTCAAATTGTTTGCGTTCACTAAATGTTCTAAATTGTAAATGAAGACTATGCGATTACAAATAAGTATGTGCTTAGTATTCTGTTAGTATTCAAGAAGTACCACTCACATATCAGTAGTCTTCATGCACTAGCCTTCCCAAAAGGAACACTATTGAATACTAAAATTGGCATAAAATAGTCTTTGAATGCTATAAAAAGACAGGTTAACCACTAAATGTAGTATTCAACTTCGGTAAGGGTTACGTTGGGGGGCAAGAATGCAGCTCTCATTACTAAGTGTTTCTGTTAGTTTGCTAACATTTGGTTGCCTTTTCTTGAACTTTTATTGACTCTCTGACCTTTAGTGATTTTCTTTTCCCACTGGAGAGCACGTGCAGTATTCTTTCTTTTCAGATGCGGGGCTTTGCAATCGATTGGCCGTGCGGCCCTGAATACATGTGCAACAGCAGAGATTGTCAACCACAACACTTAATTCTTGGCCCTCCGACGTACAGTATTTCATTGCTCTACCTACTCCTGGTCAATCTGGAAACACCCTGCAAGGTATATATATACATAATGTATTCATAGCATATAGCTGTTGGCCACAGCATCCTTAGAACTCTGTAAATCAGCTGACAATGTATGTTGTCTTTGCTGAGCAGTCCGTTTACAAAGGCCTGCGGTGAAACCCATCAGATTTCATATACACCTTTAGTACGGAGCCATCAGATTTCATATACATCTTTAGTATGGAGCAAGGACCAATATTTTAAGATCACAAGGGGGTGGTCTCTCAGTCTTGTGATGAATTATGCAACTTTCGGTGCACTGTAAGAGGGACGGCTCATGTTCTCTTCGAGAACCATGAACTAATGGGACATAGCATTCTACTAGTCAGTGAAATGGCTCTCTTGAGTCCTATGTGAGGCTGTTTAAGTTCCCTTGTCGTTATTGCAGAGTTGACATGCCTGTGTTTAGATTACTCATGCATTTTCACCACTAGTGCTTTAAATGGGGGGCAAAAAAGTGCAGGTACTCACCAAATTGATTTATGACCGAAGGGGTGGGCGAGGAGGCGGGTTTAGGGGTGGGGCCAGGAGCAGGGCTACTGGGCAACATTTACAGGAATCGGATTGGTATGTAACTGATGCTGCATAGTGTAATAGTGCACTGTCATTCAGAGACAGCACATTTTCCATTGTCATTTCCACTAAATTTACATAGACATAGTTTTACTGACAAAAACTATGCAGCGCACCAAGGATAATGAGTTGAATTGGGTACCAGCTTGTGACGTATCCAGTGTACAATGGGCAACTTACCCCTGTTTTATCTGTGAAATACAGTAATAATCTGGTTTCAATGGGCCGCAGACCTCTGTGCTACTGCACCTGCTGCACCTATGGAAGCTAGACCCCTGGCTTGGGAGGATATTTAGCTTTTGCGCATCACCCAGTAAAGTATCCTATTAAATTCTTCCATGACACTTCAGAATAACAAAAGAGCTGCTTCATTTGTACTTTCTGCTTTCAAATTTGAAATATTTGTACAGTTCATTCACAGGTTTTTATGTTTGCAAAATTTCAAAAATGCTCCTACCCTGCAGTCAGGGAAAGAAAAGTAAACATCAATCTCCATGTTGAAAGAATAAGCAGAAATTTGTCTGATGGTATCGCCTCACGTTCAACCTCCATGGGAAGAGAAAACACATAATTTAAAGGCACCTATTTGCTCTTTCATCTTAACTCCAGTGCGGTTATTTTAACAGCTGGAAACAAATGTAAAAAAAAATCTGCCTGACAGTAACAGATTATGCTCACTTAGCATTGGCATCGCTGAAAGTGGCGTGTCTAACTTACCTTTTTCTATCCCCCTTTGCAGAAGGCAGAGTCGATTGGTATCAGAAGGCACCAGGGCCGGAGAACTCAGAGTAGCAGAGAGAGTGAGCACTGCTGGGTCCACAGCATATACAGAGTCTCCACCAGGGTAGAGGCTTCCTCCAATCTCACCTGGACTCCAGGGAGGCCGCACAGGCCATCTCCCCCCACCCCTTTATGGGCTCAATATCCAAGCTTGGCAGGGGACAAATGAATCAGGTGAAAGACACTGTCAAACCCCAGTGGCAGGCAGGTTAACAGGTGAAAATGGCACATCTGGTGTCCTGGGCTTTCAGAGGAGCTGTGTGTATGGGAGGCCCAACTGCAGTAATCTGATTTCTGCGTCCTCGGTCTAGAATCCAGTCCTGGGCCTCCTGCCTGGCACTGGAGGGACACCTGATACTCAGTCACTGCACCTGGATGGCTCCTTGTCCATGATCCTCGCTGCAGTATGGCAAAGAAGGAAGGGAAAGTCATTGCAGACTGCATATTTAAAGGGCTTCCATTCCCCTGCCACACAGCTACGGGGTGGTGACTTCACATGTTTTGCTGATGTCAAATGATGGTCACTGCCAGTGTGAAATGCTAATCATGTGAACATACACTGCAGAGTAGAAATGCTGTGCATGCTCTTATGATGACCATTTCTTTGGGACCTTTTTGGAAATCCCAACATGCAGCAGTAGGTGCCGGTACTTTCCTTGGGCACGGAGAAGTTCCGGTACTGAGGGAGGGGGGGGGGGGGTAAGAAATGCTGTTACTTAGTACTGGTGAGTACCGGCCCATTTAAAGCACTGATCATCACATTCTCTCTAGTTTATATGTTGGTGTTGTCATATAAACCCATTTCGCAACACTGAGGAACTTTAAAGTTATAAAAACGTGTTTTCCCTGTTGGTTGGTATAGTAATCCTCCCCAACCCAAGGTAGCCTTAACGCGTTGAGGGCAGGGCTTGTAGATGGAGCAAGGTATGTTACATATTATTAACTTTATGCCTTAGATCGTGCCTGTGCACTTGAGCTTTAGCTTTAGCTTTTAGCTTTTGCTCATGTGAATAGTGACATGTGCAAGCGTTCATTGGAAGCTCCGATCTTCATCACTGCACTCATAAGTTTTTATGTGGAGTTGGGTAAAGCACAATAATGTTTTACAAGTTAAACCCACTGAACCATGAAGAATAAACTATTGCTTTAGTTTTTTCATGTTTTCTTTCCCACTTTGATGCTTTTTGTCTTTTCTTCTTCCATTAAAGAGTAGTAATACATAAATTAGTTCTAGCCAGGAACATTTGAGTTCTTAGCAGTACCTGGCAGATCGATGGTCCACATCCGTATGCAGGGCATTTTGTGAGCCATGTCAGCAGTGCAACAGACGGTGCATCAAATATTCTTCCTGCACGTTTTGGTCAGGATTTCCCCTGAGAAAGGAAATCTGGAACATTCACTGTAGACAGCCACAGGGGCTGGGGAGGTGGGGGGGGGGGGTGCCTGGCCCTTCCTGGAGGACTCAGAGAATAGCTGAACAGACCTTGGCTGCATTTAGAGTAGTGAGAGGAGTTTTCCTTGCACCTGAATATGGCCTGTCTCCATTAAACAATGATGTCTCCACCCCCTATGGTCATACTGCACGATTGAGGACAGAACTGGTTTGGGCTGGGCTTGGATACCCTTGCACAAAGAAGAACAAAGACAAAATGGGGTATAAGTAGTGGGCTTTAAACCCCAGAAATTAAGATCACTTCTGGACTCAAGAGGAACCTTTTTCAAGAAGAAGAGCTGGAGAGCAGTGAGGAGGAGTACTGCCCCATTGCAGTGTGCTGTGTGGGGTTGACCTCCAGTTGCAGCCTCTGGCTGGAACTCTGCTGTGAACCTGCTTGAAGAAAAATCTCCAAGGGCCTGTGTGTGCTGGCCTCCTGTTCTGATGTCTCAGGGACACAAAGACTTCACCCCCACCTCCGCTGAACTCTATTGCTGAGAGTTCTGACCTGCTAGGAGGCGCCTATTCCAGTTTTGGGCCTCTGGAGGATGCTCCTGTGGTTGGAAGCTGGAAGCACCTTGAAAGACGCAAGAAAACCTGTCTCTGACGCTGTCAGCGACGCAGCTGTGAATCCTCAAGTTGCATCGAGGCCAGGGGCACCGCTCATGAAGTGCACTCCGGCATTGCTAGTGCCTGCATCCTGTTATCACGCTGCCGATAACCTCTGAGGGTGACTCCAGGGATTTTCCGACTTTGCACCATCACCAGAACTGACGCCTCACAACTGACACATCCGATTTCCCCTGTCCTCGATTCGATACGTAGCCTCCACACGGACATGACGCTTCCCCTCTCCCGTGGCAACCAGTGAGCCGGCCTCGACCTCAGCACCGATGTCTCACGTCCACGACGCCATGCATCGTCATAGACTTCGTTATCAAAAGGTACTGTTTGTTTAGGGGTCCGTGTGACTCTGTGCCTAATGCTGCGGCCCTCGCAGTCAGCGCCATACTTTAGATGTATTGCTGTCACAACGTCGTAATAGCCCCAGGTGGATCTATTTGTTTTCTACAAGCTTTATTCTTGGAATTAATATTTTGAATTGCTATTTTATTGTACGTTTGTTGGATTTTTGTCGTTTTGGTCATGTTGAGTTCAGATAAAGATGCTTTAATTTCCTAAACTGGTATGGCGTCCATTTGTGGTGTTATCACTGTGTGTATTGAGTAAAAATTCTTTACACATTGCCTTTGGGATAAGCCTGTCTGCTTGTGCCAAGCTACCAAGGTGGTGAGCAGGGGTTATCTAGAGTGTGTATCCCCCTTACTCTGACTAAAAGCAAGGGTCCCCACTTAAACAAAAGTACCCGCCACTGCCAACTAGAGACCCCTATTTCTAACAAAGGGTTAATTTCTCTGCCAGGAATCTGCACTATTCTAAACCAAAACAAAATCTTTTTTTTAGCACCCACATTGAGCACTTCTCACATGAAATGACAAAGCTACATACATGCAATGAGCTGCCAGGCCTAAAGAGCTGGCAAAAAAGTTAGTTGTCTTTAAATACTTTGCAACAAGTAATGTTCTAGCATGCAAAGAATAGACGTATTCCTTAAAGTTCCAGAACACATAGAATGTGTGGAAGATAGGCAGAGTAAATCAAAGAAAGAGTAACATCTAATAGCGTACTTTATAATGACAACAGATTTTTTTCTGAAACTCCCATTGCAATGTGTGAAATCCAATAAAATATATATACTGTTTTCTAAATCATGCATGGACAATATGCATTATAATATGCAGCATTTGTTACAAAATTCTCTAAAAATTCCTTTGGGAAGAATCACCATGGTCTATATAATGGTTGTCCCTAAAGGTCTGTGCTAATGATAGCAATTAGCCTGGCCTGGGAAGAGAAAAAGACAAACTTGAATGGGAACCAAGAGAGACAACAGGCAGACAACATGATTTGCAGTTTGTCATTGCAACACTGGAACAAGTAGTGAACGAATTAATGTTTTCATTGTGCAACACTTTTGCATTGGAACCTCTTACATGCGGCGAGAAATTGGGTTATTGTTTGAGTGGGGTGAAAATCCAACTCAAGTAATAACCACAATCCTTTTCAGCGTTAACCACTATATTATCCAGTGCTTAACCATCTGGTTGGTTGCCACAGAAGCAGTCGGGCTTAACCTAGAGCCACTGTGTAACGTATTTATCGTGCACACAAACAGTAATAAGATAAAACACAATACAGGAAAAATCCCAAAATAATTTAGAACAATAGAGAGAATTGTAATAAATAAAATTATACCAGAATGAAAATAAAACAATATGGAGAACCAGAGGTATTCAGTTTGAAAGTTTTTAGCGAAAATAATGTCTCAAAGCACAAAGTACTACTCGCTGTTATCTGGTTGTGCCAGACCAGGGGAAACTCACAAGTTCAGGCCGACCGCGATGGAGCATGAGCCCGGATACAGGGACCAGATAATCCTGCTGAAAAAGTTACCTTTTTGAAAGCCTTTGTTTTTTGTCTTTGGTCCTGTTGAAACACTTTAGTGAAGATGAAATTTTTTGTTCTTGGATTTAGCATAACAGGTTTGGGTGTTTGGTACAATGGATGATCATCAGGATTTGAATAGAGAGGATGATGGATATAATCTTCTTAGAGATTTGAAGAATCATTTTCACAAACCAATGCATTTTGTATTATCTTCCTTGATATGGGTATTTACTTTTTGTTTGCCATAGTAGTGGATTTGCATTACTAGAAAAAAGTAATTGAGGTGGAAGTGATGATGCTTGGGATAAATCTTTTTTCATGCAATCTGTAGCAGTGTGGGCTCTATGTGGGTAACAACGTCCAGGTGAAACTGAATGGTAAATTTTGGCAAGTACTGTGGACAAGAGCATAAATAGTGGCATGTGAAAGGTGGTGGATTCCTTTGTCTTGTTCACATCTGCTTTGAAGTGTGAAGGGGAAATCCTGCAATCTTGGTAAACGCTGTGATATCAGTTGGAAGTTGCTGTTATTATTTGGTTCATGTTACTATGGTTGTTTCTGATCCCACTGCTTTGCGTTTGAATTTGTAGATAGATACTACAGAGAGTGGGGGACTTTAATTTATGCAGATGTGAGAGATTTTTCATGGAAGAAGAGAGTTTTGGAGGGAGTAATTTTGAGACAATGTATCAGGCGAGTGGACTGTAGTCACTCCTCAGTTAGATATTGATGGAATTGGAGGGGAGAATCTTGTGTCAGTTGGCCCTTCTAGTTGTATTATGAATGTTTTTGGTATCACATTTGGGGAGGTAACTGCATTTAAGTAGTTTTGAAGGGAGCTCTTATCCGAAAGACTATGGCAGCCATTCACTAACCCTGGAAGGATTGATATATAGGGTGACTTTTGATTTAACAAATTTCTTTGTATTTGTGGAAGCAAAGTTAGATGTAACTGGTGGATCATATGATTACTAAGAATGAGAGTAAGCAATTGCACTTTGAGGTGGTTGTCTTTAGCAGTAAACCCTGAAGCTGTTTGTGATTATGGAAGAGTTATAATTATGTTTTAGAATGCAATATTTGATTCTATGAGGCTGTAAGTGGATTAAGTATGTTTTGATCAAGAATGAGTCGAATGGAGGAGGATCTTGTTGAAGAATTGAATGGGAGGTACGAAAATGGATAGTTAGAGTTTGATTCATGACAGTTTGTTGGAAGGAGGTGAACCACCTTATAGATGGAGGAATATAAATATGTAACATAATTGAGGGTACCATTAACTGATATCTAACATAAAGAAGTGAATGATTATAATTCAAAGCAGAGTGACATTGTTTTTTTTGTGGTGAATTTCTCATTAAAGGAGAAACTGGTAGAGGATGATGTATTAAGTCTTTAGAGAATTGTTTTTTTAACGTGTTATCTTTATTTGTGCCAGTTTTTACTTTTTATAACCTTGACAAAAATGTGGCCCCAAAGCATGTATTGGCTGACTGTACCTTTTGGAAATTCATAAATGAATTTATTTAAACTTTTGGAGAAGATGAAAAAGAAATACTGGATATCTTCAGTATGTCTCAATTTATGAACTATGTTAATTATTGTACGATCTCCTGTGTAACATATGACTGAAGAGGTGTCCTGAGGTTCCAATAGTTATAGCTGGTGCCAGCCTTTCACGTGGGTGGGTTCTCTATACTACCCTCACATCCAGCTCTGGAAAGAATTTCCCTTCCTGTGCCAAGGCTCCAAGAATTCTGGGGTGACAAAATGCTGGCATCAGTGTCCTTTGTGTGTGCTGGAGGCAAGCGCTTTAGAAGTGTAAATGGGGAAGGAAACAGCTTCTCCCCCAGTCCTCCTGGCAGGCTGGCCCATTCTTCCAACACCAAGTTCCCATTTGTCTCACAGTCTGGGAGGAATACAAAAAGCTCAATAATAGGGCCATTCACAGTCATGTGACCCAGGACACTGGCAGATAGCACAAATGGCTAGGACAAGAAACTCCCAACTTTCTAAAAGTGTCATTTTCAGAATTATCAATTCAAATCTCAATTTACCATTTTAGATGATTTTAAATTACAAATCATTTGAGTCTAAACATGACATTTCTACCTGCTTTCAACACGTTAGCACTTATTAAATGTAATGAGGCACTATTTAACTGCAATTCACCCTGCTGTATTGGCCTTTAGAGACTACCTGAAGAGTGGCTTATATGTATTGAAAAGGATAGTTTAGGCATGGTACAAAGTTTATTTTGCCAGATCAAAATGACAGCTTAAAATGGCACTACAGTCTGCAAAGGCAGGCCTGAGGAAAGTTTTAAAATGCTAATTTAGTGGGTAAACATTAATAGGGACTGCATGTCCACTAGGATCATGTCCACTAGGCCCTGGGTACATGTAGTACCATATACTAGAGACTTATAAGTAAATTACTGTGCCAATCAGGTGTAGGCTGATTTCATCAGGTTTCAAGTAGCGAGCACACAAAATTTAGCACTGGATAGCTAATGCCCAAAAAAATTAATTAAAAAAACAGGATGAGTGAAGGTAAACAAATTAGAGGAATATCACATCAAGGACGTCAGGTCTAACATACGCTATATCAGATCATATTGCGTTTGCTAGACCCAGGATAGGTTTGACAGCAGAATAAGTTTTAACAAGCATTTTGCTGCTGAACTAGACTAATTTAAAGAGGCAGGATACAGTACAGTGATGTGTACACAGTGAAGGTGTACTGCTTCTCCATAGACACTGTTCTGGAAAAAAGCAAACAAGCCACACAATGAAGCACATTCTATATCTATCTTACAATGCACTCTGAAACCTCATTTTAAAGTTGTTGTTTTTAGGCAAAAGAGGTATGCCTTTGGTTAGACGTAAAATGTATGTTCTGGATACACGTAGTTGAGATATCTCTATGTGTACCCACAGGTCAGGCAGAAGACAAATTTATTGTGTCTCAGGTGACAATGTTCCATCACCAAAGTACAAGAGCCGCACCCCAGTACTTCTGCTCAATTTCTCCTAAAGTGGGCACCAGCCCTGTGTTTAGGGCCGATAGACTCTCATAAATTATTTTTACTAATAGGTCTGTTCAAAAAAAAATTGCAAATCTTAGTGAGTCACAGTCTGACCTACATCTTCAATTTTCCTGAGATAGGGTACAAATTGCTATTCACTATGATTGGAGACCACCACAAAGGTCTTTTGTGACTGGACTTCAGTTGCAAAACATTGATTGATACCATAAATATCACTATTAAGAAGGGTCTCACAAAGCTTACCCCTTCTTAATAATGATTCATTATGCCTTTCTAAATTTTTTTGCAATTTGGTAACCTGTTACCGATTGCAAAATGGGGTTAGTACAATAGAAAGCCATTTAGTTGTCACAAACCATGTGGTTTTGCAAATCGCATGCTTTATGACAGCAAAATGGCTTTGTGCACCAGGCCCACATCTCTGTTGCTGCAGCCTATCTTATACTTAGTGTAATACAATTGTAAAATAATGCCTTGCATCTTTACAGTGCTTTCAGTCGCACCTCATAGCACTATAAATACACTTTACTATTCCCTGGTGTACCCAATAGGATTGAGTTGTGTGACTGTCTGGTTACACACAGACATCTGCTGTAATCTCATTAATCAATTAAGCTTTCATAACATAATATGTTTGCATTCATTTTTCATTTACAGTGTGTGTGTGTGTGTGTGTGTGTGTGCGTGTGTGTGTGTGTGTGTGTGTGTGTAATATTTATTTACATGAAGGTGAAAGACCAATAAAATAGCTGTGGAATATGTTGTTCATTTTTAGTAACATTGCAGGCCCTTCCCCCTTTGCACTCAGGATCACAGCTTCAATACTTGTTTTATGAACCTTAGTCCCTTTAAGATGTTTGAAATATTTTGTACGAAGCTGCTATTGAGGCTGTTTCTCTAGCACAGACCAGGACACATCAGCTGATGAATTGTGCCTACCCTTGAAGCTGCAGCAGCCTGCAGTGTGGGGCCTCCACCAACACGCTACCTGAGTATGCTTTAGAGTGCAAATTCTTCTCCCAAATTGCTTGTAGCTCTTGCAACAGATTTAATACCTTTCCAAACTGGCAATTCTTAACGCAATAATATTCTTGTCTGGTTGCAGCTTTTTCAGCCAACATGCCAACAATTGAACTGCTTTTTCACCATTCCTTGACTTTGTCCTGAGTAAATCAATTTCTGCTTGTTCCATGCAGAATCATTCTAGTCTGGATTGTCCACCTCATGTGTACGTTCTTCAGGGCCGTTTATTCTGTCTGAGTATTTGCAATGTTAAAGAATGAAACATTCACAGAATAATTTACAATTTGTAAATTTCCCATGTTTTTAATTGTGTGGTCCCAATTAAACATTTTGACTTACATTACATTACACCAATAATGTGTGTAATTTGCCTAGAACAGTGTACCTATTATATTCGATTTTATATTTCATACATTCTACTCAACTACTGATATCCATACTGTAAATTAGTCTCTTTTCTTCGGCAATTTTAACTATTTCCTTCTGATGAATTACTCCAATGCTTTGATCGAACTGACATGTTTTCCTTGACTGTCTGTGCCTGTCTGTGCCTTGCTGCATCCTTTATTCTTCAGTCATCTGTAAACCATGTGCACATGAGCTGACAACTTATAGCACTTCCTGCCTATGTACAATTTGTTACCTCAACAAAACTGATGCATCTCTGTCTTCCTTTTTCAAGTGTGGTTTTGTTATCTTTTTTTTAAAAAATATGCATTGTTTCCGCTGCAGTTGTTTTACCTTGTCCCATGTATTTGGCCTTGCTTTTCCCCTTTCATTCCCTTTCATTTTTTTTTTTAGCATTTATATGTCGCAATTATTCTGGTTGAACTTTGACCTGTAATGCATGCACTATTTGAGATTCAAACATTTATTTTTTCTAAATGTCCTTTTTATTGTTCTTCTTTTTCTGTTGTCCCTCACATGTCTCTTCAGACAGTGTAATAATATTTTTAAATTCACTTGTCAAATTCTTGTCCTGGATTTGTTCCTTCCATTATCTTTCTTTTACATTATTCCCTGGTGATAGTTAAGATTTTTCTTTTACTGGTTTTACAGTCCAAACGATCATCTCTACTTGCTCAATTATTTGACAGTTTCTTATTAGATTCTGCCCATTTATGTTTCCATCCTTTCTGCTAGGAGTCTGTTGAGCTTTTTACCAGCATTCTGTCACTATCGTCCTAGCAACTGGTGGTTCCCATCTCTTTTCTCAGTCACCTATCAATGAAAATAGTGATGCAGCATAATGGGTTATGTTGTTTCCTTATTTATTACATCTGTCTCTGGCTTTCAGACCTTTTTGGAAGCACAATTAATTTCATTCATCTGACTATCTGTTTAAGTAGTAGGATATCTTGTAGCTGTCAATCATATAAATGTTTTGTCTGGTGCAACCCTACTCTTTAACTGTACTGGTATCATTTGTTCATAGACTAGTCTGGCACGTTTTTAATAATGATCCATATTTGAGACTTGTATGTTGTCTAACACTTGTTTTCTAATGGAATTAATGTCCAGTGTCCTTAATTGAATTGCATGGTTCATCCTGTGTTCATTCTAGACTTTGCCAGCAGGAGTAATTGTCCCTAATGCCATCACTCTTGCACCATTTCCTATCCCTAGACAATCCTTCACCGTGCAGTCAAAATAATTGTCTTCTTCTTACCTCTATCCACCATAGTCTCTGTAATGTTTGCTGCTCGCTGATGTCCCTCTCCTGTCATGCACTCTACTAGAACTTCAAATTTAACCTCCTACATCTGAACATAGTGTTATTTCTTTGTGGTTCTTTTTTTCCACCAACCATTCCCAGGCAAACCTACTTTTTCAAACAATATCAGCCAACTATTACCCTGTGATGCTTTCCTGAAAATAAGGGCCATGCACCAATACATCATTTTAGTAACTAATGCCCATTTTACAACTTTTAGCACTTTTTGTCAGGTTAAATTATTTCAATCTCCCTTTGGCTCTGGAGGTCTATTAATTAACCTATTGCCATAAAGTTTGTGATAGTAACGTTAGTTCTTTTTTTTTTGATTTTCAAAATATTTTATGACATTTTTGATGTGAGAAGAGATACAAAATAGAGCTCCGAAAAGGTACAAACGTTTATCCAATAAAAAAATATGTAAGTAGATAAACATTATAATTTATAAATAAGCATCAATATTTTGTATAAAGTACCTATAACACAAATTTCATATTACTGTAAATGAAATGAAAAGGACAATATCAGAATTCTACATCTGTAACTTTATAGAGCTACTATGTTAAGTATTAAGCCTAACCATAGAATGTTTTCCTATTCTAACACTTACTAACACTTCAAATCTAAATAATCATCAATTGGTTTCCAAAAATGTTGATAATTCAGAGTATTATGAATGATACCAGATAATGTCAAATTAGCATCTCTTCTAGTATCCAAGCCCACCACGCATGAACTGAAAATAATGAAGAATGTTTCTAATTAGTAGTAATTGACTTTAAAGCTGTGGATATTAAGAAATCAAAAAGGTTGTTGTTCAGCAGAGACATGTCAGTGGGTAGAGACGATGATTTATAAATAACTATTGTATTTGATAAAGTATCTGTACCATTCAATATATAAGCAATTATCTTCCAAACTTCATCCCAGAACTTCTTGACAATATGACAATCATATAACATATGTCTTAACAAACCTATATTTAAAGAACAGTTTCAACAAGTGGAAGAATTTAAAGGTTTTGCATTATATAATTTTAGGGGGGTCCATAGACAATTAAAAAGTATAAAGGAATTAGTTCGATTTAAAGTTACAGGCAACCATCCCTAGACAGAAATAACCAAATCTTCCTCCATACAGCCAAATATAAAGACAAATCTAATTCTTTAATCCAAAAGGTAGAAAGAAAATTGATATTAACCCATCGGAATCTTTTTATTTTTTATATAACACAACATGGGCTGAAGATGCTATTATTTGGAGGTACACTTCTACATCAGAAGAAGCAATTGGAGGAAAGTCATTCCTCCAATTGCAGATTAAATCTTTGTTGTAGTTCATCAAAACTTAAAAAGGCACTATTATAGTAAATATAATTTAAATAAAAAATAGCAGCTCTTATCCATGAAATTCAAACATTTGTGTGGCAAGCTCATTTTAATGATGGATTATTTCACAACGTTAAATTCAGTGTATGTGAAATAGAACACTGGAAAACAGAATCCAAATCATGTAAAATCAATTGAGTGGATTTCAACATTCCTGATTTCTTTAATAAAGCAGAAGAAAAGGGCATTGTGAGTAGAGCGGATAAAGGAAATTGTGATATAAAATTTTGTTCAATACAAAGCCATGAAGGTGAAGTATTAGGTTCTAAATGCTGAACCATAAAATACTTTGTTTTTTAAATAAAAGCTTAATGTTACACAAGTAAATCCAATAAACCAAAGCCACCATTGTTTTGAGACAATTTCAGTTGTTTATAACTTAACCGAGGAGATTTGTTATTCCAAATAAATGTAGAGAAATATTTATCAATGTTCTTATAAAATTTAAAATGGAGTTAAATAGGTATCATTGAAAACAGATAAAAAAGTTTAGGAGGCATAATCATTTTAATTGCATCCAATCTTTCCCACCAATATATACTCAAGGAAAACCATTTTTGAGATGTATCCTTAATATAAGCCAAAGTAGAATCAAAATTCAAAGAAAGCAATTGTTTTATGTTGTTAGCAAATAATATGCCTAGATATTTAAGCTTAGCTTTTTGCCAAACAATATAATTATTAGTAAACATATCAGACCAGCAATCAAAATCTAAGGGAAAAAATTCAGTTTTGTTAGTGTTAAGCTTATAACCTGAAGTCTTGGAACACATATCAATTACATTCAGTAATGGGGGGATAGACGATCCTGGATTAGCAATGTATTAGTGAACATCATCAGCATATGTTGATGTTTTAATATGGACCTTGTTTATCTGAAGGCTTTCAGCTTCTTTACAATTTCTAATAGCAGTTAATAGGGGTTCAATTGCAAGAAGAAAAAAGGAAGGGAGAAAATGGGAAACCTTGCCCAGTTCCCATAAAGAAGAAGCATTTATTGGAGAGTCGACAAATAATAAAAAGTTTGAAAACTGACTAGGGTAGAGAGCTGAAATCATACAAACAAACAATGTACCAAAATTAAAAGCAGACAAGGTACGAAAAAGGTATTGCCTATTAATTTTATCAAAGCCTTTTCCACATCTAGTGTTAGAACTCCTGCTGTAAATGCAGTAGTGATCCTGCTTCAATAGCATGAAATAATAATCTAGTATTATTTGTCGTATGTCTATTAGTCATAAAGCCAAACTGGTCCTCATGTATAATATGAGGAAGTACAACAGCTAATCTTGTTGCAATAATTTTAGCATAAAGTCTACAATCTTGATTTATTAAAGAAAATGGGCAATATTGGTAACCACAGAAGGGTCTTTATCCGGTTTCGGGAGGACTATGATCAACGATTCAGAGAACGACCCCGAAGTAGACCCAGTATTACTAAAATAGGAAAACAAAGAAAGAAAATGTGATGAAAAGTGAGGTGAAAATTCCTTATAACATTCTGCATGAATACCTTCTGGACCTGGAAATTAGTTTACTTTCAGTGATTTAATTGTTGAAAGTATTTAATCTAAAGTAATAGGAAGATCTAATTGAGTTCTATATACTGAAATTCTAGGTAAACCACAGCTTTCAAAAAAATTATCAATATACACAATATTATTAGAAGGTGGTTTATTACATAAATCCAAATAATATTACATGAATTCATTAATTGTGTCATTATGAGATAAAGCAATTGAACCATTTGGAGGGTGAATAGCATTAATTTGATTTTTATCTTTTTATATACGGAGATAGTTAGCCAAACGTCTACCAGATCTCTTGGCAGTAAAACATAATTTAGCTTTGTAACTAGAGATTTGTATGTCTGCTCTATTGCTTAAAATAGAGTTCACTTCATAATGAAGTTTCTGCAATTGTACCTTATATTTTCTGTGATTGGGAGTAATATATAGAAGTTTATATTTAGCTATTTGTTTATCCAAATCTTTAATTAGAGCATTAAGTGATTTATTTTCATGTGCCATAATGGAAATAGTTTCTCCTCTAATATATGCTTTACATGAATCTCATCATTAGAGATAGATGTTGAACCTTCAGGATTGAATGAAAAATACCAATGGATTCCAGGCAAGAGCTTTGACTTAGTTTTGACATTAAGAACAATATTGGTATTCTTGCGCCAACGACCTTGACTATGTTGGTGGGAATTGAAACATAAAATGCATTTAATGAGAGCATGGTCAGAAATATCTATATTCTGAATAGTGGGTTTGAAAATTGAGGATATAAGACTACGAGAAATAAAAAAGAATTAAGTTGAGAATAAGAATTATGTGGATTAGAAAAAAGTAAACCGTTTATCTGTAGGGTTATGTAGACGCCAAACATCTACAATTTTGGTAGTTTTAAAGAAGGATTTGAGAGAGAAAAAAGCTTTTTGAGGACGGAATTCGATTTGGGAGATTCTATCCAGCAATTGATCAGAAATAAGATTAAAATCCACTCCAATAATCAGAGGAACATTACCCAATTTTAGAACTTTTGAAGTAAATCTGGACCAAAAACCAGGATCATCATTTGTGGGCCCATATACATGAATTAGGTATAAAAACTTCTTGTCAATTTCAATATGAGCTATCATGAAACAACCACCAGAATCAGAACCTTTATGCAAAATCTGAACATGCCATTTTGTGACAAGAAGAACCGCAACTCCAGTTTTCCTATTAAGAGCCAGAGACAAACTAATAGAACCCAAACATTTTTTTATTCATGTAAGTTAAAATTGTATCATCTACATGAGTGTTGGATGTGGCCCTTTTTGCAGGTTCATCCCTTAACATTTTGCCTTTCTTCTAGCCTTTTTTCTGACATGGTGTTGGTGGTTTTAGGACTCTGGGCACTTTAGCACTGCTGTTCAGTGTGAAGTGCGTGTGCTCTCTGTGATAAATAGGATAAGATTGGTCCACACCTGTTTGGCCTATTTAATTTACCTGTCAGTCCCTTGTAAAGTGGTATCTCATATACCCAGGGCTGGTAAATTAAATGCTACTGGTGGACTTTCAACGCTGATTGCGCCACCTACCAAAGTAACCTTTCAAACCTATCTCATGCCTCTGCCATTGCAGGGCCTGTGCGCGCAGTGTTACTGCCACTGTGACGTGGCAGCTAAAGTGTGTGCCATGTCTGTGACCCCCCTTTTTACTGCATGTCAGTCACCACTAAGGTAGGCCCTTGCTAGCCCTATGGGCAGGGTGTATTGTAGGTAAAAGTTAGAACATGTACCTTAAGTGTGTGACATGTCCTGGTAGTGACAAACAGCCATTTTGGTTTCTCACTACTGCGGGGCTGCCCTCTCATAGGAATGCATTAGGGATTCCATGATAAGTGTTTCAGCAGTAAATCCTGTTATGAGAGGAGCAGCGTGGTCAAGTTTGGTATATTTGGAATAGTGATAATAAATGCTACGCAATGGTGTGCGCAGATTTATTATAACTATTTTAGAAATGCCACTTTTAGAAGTTGGCATTTCTGTGTGCTATGTGTCTGCCTGCCTAATGTGAATTGCATGTCTGGCTTTTGAGTGACAGGGGCTGGGAGGTGTGTGTGGCTCCAGGAGGGGGAGGGGGAGTCAGCACTAGGCAGAATAGGACATCTGCATTTGGAGTACTGTGAGGAGTAGTCCCATGACCCTGAATAGGATTGTGCCTGCTCTGGACAATGCTGGCTTCACCCCCTGTGGTGTGTCTGATCGGGGCCTCTAACGCCAGAGGTCGGCGCCTGCCTATTATCCAGCAGTGAACCACCAACAGATATTTCAATACCATATACTCACCTGGGCCCATTAACACACCATACACACACAGGCCAGTAAAACCGCTAGAGTAAAAGTTTGTGTTGTTTCTTACTTCCAAGATTAGTTACCCATCATTCCTAACTAATCTTTCACTGATCAAAAAGTTCTTTCCTCTGGTCAATGGACCATTAGTTGAACTGGTTGATGGTGAAATGACATCAATTATTTCTCTTTGCAATGAAATGACCACAGACTCAAAACAATTTTAAAGGCTTTATCTACATTAATTTCATGTGAACCACTTTTCTAAGTACAGTACAGTCTCTGTCACTCATAGAAAGGAAGATTCAAATAATCAATCATCAATCATACGTATCATTTGCAATGACTTCTGCTCAGAAGGGAGAGGACAGAGAGAAAAGAACATCTACACATTCACAGAAATTATATTTACCTAGGATGGTTTGAAAACCAACCCCCTGGCCAAGGAGCTGGTAAGGGTCCCCCGGGAAAGATGAGGCGACAAAGGCTTCAGGCCAGGAATCAGGATAGGATATATGACCTCTCTAACACCGATGCTTGCGTAGCACCACTCTCCCACACTCTATTTCTCCTTGAGATTCTTTCGCGATCTTCTTCTAAATTAATTAAGTTTAAGTTGATGGTTCTGTCTTCGATTCTGCACCAGCATTTGCTCGTCACTCCGACAGCATAGCGAGCTCTGCAGCACCCAGCAAATCTCCGTCATCTCTTCATCTCCATCTGACTAACTAACTAAGACTACCTCAATTATACCTTTCTATATTCATGTACCTCCCATTATTGTTTCAATATCATAAAATTACTAACTCTGACTGGACAGGCAAGGGGGGATGATCATCACACCATGTTTATTTTTCAATTTAGTCTTTCGGTCCATTGTTCAAAGATTCCACACCTTAATTTTTATTCCTAAATCTTTATTACCACCCGTATTCACATCTTATTAGACACAAAAGTAGAAATTTCATGAGTTCCCATTCATTTCAGAGCGCTTCGGTGCTGGTTCCCAGGGTATGTATCTTTTGCGTTCTTGGACTGTGTTCAAGAGTCACATCACTTCTTCCGGCTCACTCATACTACGCATGTGCGGAGGTCAGTTGGATTACAGACTCTGGATTCGTTCGAGAGGCCCAAATACATACTAATAGGAAAGTCAAAAAGACAAATATTAATTTAAAAATAAAATGGTTTTAGTGTATACCTCCTATCTATACTATAACCCCATTTACTTATAAACTCTTTTCCTGCATTAACATTAGTAAAACAGCTTGGTTTAGTTTCAGCAAAGCAGATGTTAAGCATGTGGGCTTTCAAGCAGCCATTTTAATGGTATCTGCGCAGGCGCAAGAAATTCCCTCCAAGCGGCAGCTCTTTATACTGCGTAGATGCAGTTGACGAATGCACAATAAATATCTCCCGTTAGCAGCCATTTTAGAACTTTGCTCGAGTTATTTATGTTAGTAAACACATAGGCAAGCTTCTCTGTCTTTTGTGTTCAATGTTGTGCATATTCATTTACACAATGCGAGGTTAATACAATGTTAGAAGTTAAATGAGAGGATTGCTTCCGAGCAAGTCTCAATCCCCTCTATGACGGCATTTTAAAGCCATCACAAAATCACCCATCCCAATCAGATGCCAACTCTAGCACATCTCAATTCCCTTTTTCACTCTTTTTATTCTTGTCCTCATCTTTATTTTTCAAATCCTTCATTCTTTTATATAGTTCTCCTCTTATTTCTTCTAGCTGTATGTCTTCATATTTTCTTTTCTTTCCCTTTCTATTTCCTTCCCTTTCTGCAACATTTGCACCATATCATTACCGTTAGAACTATTATTGTTATTCAAACTAGTGGAAATATTATTTGACCTATAATACCTTTACCAAGGTTAGTAAACCATGTCCCTATTGAAGAAATACTCTTTGTTAGTTTTTCCCATACACTGTCAACCTCCAGTGGTTTCAATTCTTCTTTTCTTTTTTTTTTTTTTCTTTTTTATTCCTCATATACCAGAATGGGCATTCCTGATGGGAGGCCACCACCTCTCTCCACCAATCAGCGTAACCAAGCCCGGGTATTATAGACCAGTGTGGAGAGAGAGAGGTTCAGACCCACAAGCAACCACTGTTTTTAGTGTCCACTCCTTTTCACGCTACCAGATAACCAAGCGCAGTTTTGGAGGGATCAAACCAACAGTGCCCAGGTGAAATCATTGGAATGTTCTTTATCTATTCCGCCATGCAACAAGTGATGCCCAGATTTTTCCGTAGCTATTTTCATCACAAGCCATATCAGATTCACTGGTATATATTATATGTGTCAGGCATTCTGTAAAAGTTGGAGCACTTATGCTTTTCCAGGCTCTACATATCTCTCGTCTTGCTAGGATAATCACATAGAAAATAAATGTAGATGTTGGATCATTAAGATGGTAATCTGTGTGCAGTCCAAGCATAATCATTTCTGGGGTGACTTCGATATGTTTATGTAGTACCTCAACTAAAAAGTCTCTCACCGTGACCCAGTAGCTTACTATCTCAGAGCAATCTATGAACATATGGCAATCGTCGGCTGCAGGCATTTTACATCTTGGGCAATAATGGCATAAGCCTGTTATCTTTGTTAGCCTCTTTGGGGATATATAAGCTCTATATGCAGTATATAAATGGTTTCTTTTAAGTGCAGCTAATTTGACCACCGCATGTAGCATGGTAAACGAATCTCCCCATAATTCCATGAGATTAGAGTCTGAGTCTATAACATTGCCCCAAAGTTTATACAGTTCGGATTCTGTTATTGCTTCCGTCTCTAGGATGGCCCAATACCAAAAAGATAACTCCTGCTTCCATCTACCACTCCTAGATACATAATCAAATTTAGGGTTCAATGATTCGAATTACCAGGATTTAGTTGCCCACCATCCTGACAGCTGATAATATTTATATCTTGATAGCGTTCCCCCTGTCAGGCAAGATAAGGACTCCCAACTCAAGAGCTGCGAGTCTTTCTGTAAATCCTGCCAGAAAAACAAGCCTGCCACTTTAAGAGGACGAGATAATTGATCATTCAGGCAGTCTGGTGTGCCCGGGGAGTCCCATATCGGGGCCTGAGGAGCATAGTATGGAATTTTTAAAATCTTTCTAGAATTTTTAGCCTGACTCTCTTAAAGAACCGTGGATCGCCATATTTAAATAGAAAGTGCTCTTGCCCCTGAGGTATACCATATAATAGAACTTGAAACAATAGATCCAGAGAGGAGGCATCCGTCTTTCCGGCTAACATTCTGAAGTTCTTAAAATGGAAGGAGTGACAGTAGGCAAATAGGTCCGGTAGGGTCAGCCCTCCCATACCAAGGCTTCTCCTTAGTTTTTTCCAGGAGATCCTCGAAATCTTAGCATTCCAGATGAAGGAGCCTATTTTCCCCTGTATTTTGGCAATATCTAATGCTGGGAATGTCAATGGAATGGAGCCAAACAAGAAGGTAATCTTCGGCAGAATAATCATTTTAATTAGGTTTACTCTACCAAAAATACTCAAGGAGAGGCCGGACCATCGCTGCAGTAAACCACAAACATCCTTATATACTCTCGTCAGATTAATTTTGGCTATTTCTGAAATATTTTGGGCCAAAGTTATACCCAAATACCTCATATGTGTCTTTGCTCCAGCTGCCCCTCGTACCTGGTTCCAGTGCATAGTCTCAGTTTTTTCTTTATTTACCCTATACCCCGAGATTTCACCAAACGATTCTGCTTGCTCAAACAGTCTTGGGATAGCCTCAGCTGGATTAGATGTAAACATAAGAAGATCATCGGCGTATAGGGCAAATTTTAGTTCTAGATCTGCGATTCTGAAAGGATGGATCACAGGATCGACCCTGAGCTTACAGACAAAAGGTTCAATATAAAGGTTAAATAGCAGAGGTGATAAGGGACACCCCTGTCTTGTCCCTCGAGAGATTGTGAACCAGTCTGAGAGCACTCCGTTTACCAAAACTTTTGCTCTGGGGCTCTTATATAAGGATCGAACAGCTGAAACAAAATTAGAGGGAAGTCCGAACCTAGATAGAGCCGACCATAAATAGGACCAATTTACTTGATCAAAAGCCTTAGCGGCATCAATGGCTGTAAGGGTCAGCGGGAGCTTCTTAGCCACTGCAACATCTACTGCTGCAATAGCTTGGAAGGTTAGCTCATTCAATTGTCTGTCAGGGATAAAACCTCTCTGATCCCGATGCACAATTGTTTTAATGACTTTGGCCAGCCTTGCTGCCAGGACCCCTGCGAAGATTTTATAGTCGGTGTTTAGCAATGGGATTGGTCTGTAGGACTCGATTTTCAGGGGATCTTTATTAGGCTTCAGGATCAGGGTGACTGTCGCTTCAGACCAAGTATCCGGGATAGTGTCGCCTGATAAGTATATTTTATTAAACAAAGTCGTCAAGGCAATGACAACTTCCTCAGACTCTATCTGATACAATTCAATCGGGAGCCCGTCCGGACCTGCTGCCTTACCCCTGGCCATTTTTTTTATCTGGACGGAGACTTCCTCTTTCCTGATACTCGAAGCCAAGAAGACGCAGTCTGTTTCTGTTAACCGTGGGATCTCTACCTGATTTAGCCAATCTTCTATTCTCCCAGTTGTAGGACATGCATCGTCTTTATATAAAGTTTGCATGAATGATCTGGCCTCCTCTTGAATATGGACGTCATCATACGTGATGATTCCTGTGTCTTGAATCAGAATACACCCAATCTGATTTCGGACTCTATCCTTTCTGACTTTCCAGGCAAGAAGACGGCCACATTTCTCCCCATAGGAGAAGTTCTGGAGCTTACTTGAGTCCCACCTATCTTTTAGTATTTTATCTAAACTTGCCTGATATTCTGCCCGCAGATCGTCGAGTTCATTTTGAATAAAAAGTATGTTATTTTGATGATCTGCAGAGGCCTGCTGAAGCTGCTCCTCCTTTTGTTTAATCTTAACCAGGCTCTCCCTTTCAACCCGCCTTCTAGCCTTATTTCTTCTGAACGTCCATGCACTTATGATCCCTCTTATATACGCTTTAGAAGCTTCCCATAAGGTCTGATCGGTTGCTGTTCCGGAGTTGAACCTAAAATATTCCTCTATGTCCGACTTTAAGTTACCTATAACCTCCTCTTGTGATAGTATAGATCTATCTAATGTCCACCTTCTCTGTTGGTTTTCTTTCTTTAAGTTTATGGTCAGTTCCACCATAGAGTGATCAGAGAGTATGGCTGGGACATATGCTACGGATTCCACATCAGGATACAGGACTTGGTCCAAGAGGAAATAATCGATCCTTGAGTGGTGCCTGTATTTTCGGCTATAGAAAGAAAAGTTCTTCCTGTTACAGTTTTTTACCCTCCAAATATCTATTAAGTTGAAGTCTTTAACTATATTTTTCAGCTCTACTAACGACTTGCGGGGAGGAATATATTTAGCCCTAGACGTGCGGTCTAGGTTCTCATTCAAAACCAGGTTGAAGTCTCCTCCCAGCACAACTGGTATTGTCAGGGCGGAGAGACTAGTTTTTAGACATGTCAGAGCTCCGGGTGTGTCCTGATTGGGTCCGTAGTATACTGCACAAACTAATGGAGAGCTTTCAACTATAAGAGATACAACTAACCATCTCCCTGAATGGTCCGTCTCAAACTTTTCAACTCTAATCCCCTTATTAGATCGAATTATAATTGCCACCCCCCTTGTGTTTCCTATCTGTTTCGAACAGCGGAGTTCTTGAATCCACCTATGCTTTCTGAACGCTGCCTCACACTCATGTGCCTCCAGGTGGGTCTCTTCCAATAAACAAATATGCGCCTCTGTTTTGTTTAAAAATTCACAGACTCTAGCCATTTTCCTGTTGTCTCTCAATCCATTGACATTCCAGCTAATAATTTTAATTCTATTGGGCCTACTATTCATCTAAGACATTATTTTTTCCTAAGCTCCTCCTATAGTGAGTCATTTTCCCTTCTAAGTCTGTTCTTGCCCCTATTTCATTCCATGCTTTCGTATCCATAATTATATGAGGAAATTTTTCTTTTTTACTCCCCCTGCTCCCCTTACCCTTCCCCCCTACCACCCCCCTCCCCCCTTGAGGAAACCCCCCCTTGAGCTCTTGGGCGATCTTGTCGCCTTTTGGGAGTTGCTGGATCCCACCATGGATAGTAAAATTATAGTAAAGTGATGCGCCGTTTCCTTTACTCTTTACTCTTTATTATTTTCCCCCTTTTTCTCCTCCCTTACACCTCTTCCCCACCTCACTCTATCCCATTCGTTCTTTATTATTTTTATACTACACCCACTTTTTTTTTTTTTTTTTCCCCGTCTTTATCGGAGAAGAAAAAGCAATTACTTCTCTTTTTTTTTTCCCTTTTATATATTTTTTATGAGTGTGGGGTTTTTCTGATATCGGACAGAAATGTGTCTACTTCTTGTGGGGATGTAAAATTATGTGTTTTGTTACACCAAACAACCCGTAGGGCTGCGGGGAACTTCATTTGTACTTGAGCTCCCATACTTCTCAGATCTGGCATCCTAGAACCTAACTCCCACTGCCTCTGCGCCGTTGCCCGGCCCACATCAGAGCGGATAAGGTACTTAGTGGACTCTATCTGTAGGGATTTAACAGTTAATGCTCGGCTCAATATTAGCTCCTTTACTGCATATGTTTGGAAGTTGACCAAAATTTTTCTTGGGGCTTTCCTATTAGGATGCTGCCTATAAGGATCTCTGTGCGCCCTCTGGATTTCCTTTTCGAGGTCAATCTCGGGTTTATCTCTTAATATTCCATCTCTTAGGAGCTTGCAAATCAGAGTTTTAACATCGCCATTTTCCGCCCCCTCAGGTACCTTCAGAAATTTAAGGTTATTTCTTCTGGCATGTAACTCTAATCGCTCAATATCTGTTTGTAGTAGTTTATTCTGAGCCTTTAAATCTACTATATCTTTAGAATGATCTTGGGTAATTTGAGATAGGGTAACTACCTCAGTCTCCAGCACCTTTGTCCGATTACTAATATTGTCCAACTTCTGCTCCAAACTTATACACTTCTCGGTTATTTCCTTCTGATTAGACTCCGAGATTTCAAATTTAGACAAAATATCTCCGCGAAGAGATTGGAGAAGTTGTGAGAGCTGGCTCCCTTCACCATCTAACCCCCCTGGGTAACGCCTCTCAGTGTCTGCCGCATCCATCACAATAACTTTGTTTTGTGGACTTGGTGGACTTGGTAGTGGCAAATGGGCTGATTTTATCAGAGTTCGAGAATCAGAAATATTTTCAGCAGGAGGGGTTGTCTGGGTTGTCATGTTAAGTTCAGACATCAAGGGAGAAAATCTATTCTCAGTCCGTACTTGGGGGTGCACTATGTCAGAATTGATCTGATTTTCAGCCTCTTTGCTAGGGGGGTTGGACGAGCTAGAGGCACCCAGTGTATGGGGAAGTGCGGCAGGAGGAGTTACTCTGCTCTTAGAGATAGCTACTTGCTCCATAATGTTAAAAAAAGATTTTAAGGAGGGAGTTGACTTAAATAAGGGTACACGACCTTCCGCAGCCTAGCGTTTTTTTTTCTCTCCCGTCTTGCTGCCTTTCTCCTTTTTTTTTTCTCTGCTTTGGTGTAATCGGAGTTACTGTGTTGGCCTCACCAGAAAAGGCAGACTGCAGCTCACTTTCTATCTGTGAGCGTAGCTGATATCTATTTCTCTGGGCTACTGGAATGAATTTAGTCGACCTTTCAGGTATTCCAGTGGTCGTGCCTGTCTCCTCGGTGGTCAGTGGGCCAGCGCAGCTTTCTGGCGTCCCCCTTCTTACCCCTTCCTCCTCTCCCGCCACTCCTGCTTGGCTCTCCTTCAGTATTTTTGTCCCTCTTACTACAAGCCGAGTTTTCAGCGCCTAGGGCAGTTGATCCTTTCTCTAGCAGAGTGTCCATGCCTACATGTATCGCCAACCTGGGTATAGTGCGTCCCACAGAGGTCCCAGAATCAAGAACCCCGTAGCTTTCCCAGCCTCTAACTGCAGCAGTAGAACGCTGGAACAGAAAATACGATGAGCCACAGATCACACATCCCCTATCAGCCTCTCCCGTTACTGACCGTATAGCATTACTGCTTTGGAGTGGCCGAAAGTTAATCCTGGCAGCAGCTGCTCTTATCCGTCGCAAAAAGCCGGCTCGACATCCGCCGCTCACTCCCCTCGCGTAGCACGGTCTGACGCTCAGCACTGCAAACACATCCGCCCCCATCCACGGCCGAGTCTCCCGGGTCTTACTGCCTGCCTCTCGGGAACTCACAGAAGACAAACAAACAAAATAGGGAGATTTAATGCAGGAAACACAGACGAAAAGGACGTATTCGTATCTCGCACCTTCAAGCTTTGAGACGGCATCTGGCAGTTAATCATCCATGGGTGTCTTTCTCCCGGAGGTCCGGAGCTCCCGCGACCAGCGTTAGCCAGCCGCCATGTTCCTCCCTTGCTTGCTGTGTTTGATATTCGGTTTCAATTCTTCTTGAAGTTTTGTAATATTCTTTATGTATCCTCTGATTTCTTTGCTTTCATCTGGTATATAAGTTGAACAATGTTGCACTTTCAACATTTTACAGACTCCGCCTTCCCTTGCCAATAATAGATCAAGCACAAGTTGATTTTGTAAAACCATAGACCTAATTGCAACCATTTCAGTATTAATCATTAAGAAACCTCCAGCAGTGTCAGTCGAAAGGCGATCAACTACCATTGACAATTGACAAATTCTACTTGAATTCAGAATGACTCCCACTGAAGGTATCAATGCACTAAATATGTCACCTATTATTTCAGAAAAGCTAGCACTCATTCTCCGCATTAGTTTATTAGTGTTTTCATTGCTTCCAGTGATTCTCTTTAGATGATATATCTTCAGAAATACTATTCTGAAGTAGCAACTCCCATACCACCGTGCAGGCAGCTTATAGTAAGCATTATTTCCACACACGTAGTAAACCCCAGCAAATACTGGATCCGTTCCCCCTTTTAGTCCCCAACCTCCCAGAATTAGGAAGTTATGTTCACACTCACTGGAACCAATAAATGCATTCTTATAGTCTGTCTTTAAATTATGGAGGCAGGTCTTCCCTGTCTTTGCAAAGTCTAGGGACATTGCAGCATGAGTTTTCCCAGCTGTATAAATCCCCTCTTTCTCAGGCCATGGTGGAATGTGGGTTTTCTGTTCAGCAGCTTTTCTTTGGAAATCCGGTCTCCTTTCTTCCACTTAATTCAAAAACACTTTCTCTTCTTCACATAATGAGCATGTTAGGTTATGTTATGTGCCTTGACTGTATCTATTAACTTCATGGTTAAGAAAAATGTACCCATAAACTGTGCATCTGGACTACTAAGTACTGAATTCATGCTCTTTTGAATAGGAATTTCTGAAAATACTACATCTAAATTTGAATAATATTATTGAAGTGTTCCTGTTCTATAGAATAGACTTGTCAGTATACTACATGAAATACCACATTTTAAAGGTAAGTGATGGTATGTGACTCCTTCTGCTACTGGAGCTGGTAATTTCATACAAACATAACAATCACTAATTTCCATTGTGTCTAAATATTGGAACAATAAGTTTGTGAATACATTTAAAGATGTGTCATTATCTTTTGTACACAAATTGGTCGCACACTGCTCGTCACACCAGCAAGTTGCCCCAAAGGACTGTGGTAAATGAAGTGGCGACGGCGGGTACGCCTATGCCACGATGTGTAAAGAGAACAGTATGTGTTGCATTTAGCCATCCCTGGACACGTGTTTCGAGGTAGTTGCCTCTCGTCAGCAGGGAGTAGGACAGTGTAAAGGGGTGCCGTGTGGACTGCCAAAATGTAATTAAAAACAGGTCAAGTACCTCTCATGGCGCGCAGGTGCAGATCCAAGGCTCGTCAGCCCGTTAGCTCAAGGGAGCCGTAATCATTTGTACACAAATTGGTCGCACACTGCTCGTCACACCAGCAAGTTGCCCCAAAGGACTGTGGTAAATGAAGTGGCGACGGCGGGTACGCCTATGCCACGATGTGTAAAGAGAACAGTATGTGTTGCATTTAGCCATCCCTGGACACGTGTTTCGAGGTAGTTGCCTCTCGTCAGCAGGGAGTAGGACAGTGTAAAGGGGTGCCGTGTGGACTGCCAAAATGTAATTAAAAACAGGTCAAGTACCTCTCATGGCGCGCAGGTGCAGATCCAAGGCTCGTCAGCCCGTTAGCTCAAGGGAGCCGTAATCATTTGTACACAAATTGGTCGCACACTGCTCGTCACACCAGCAAGTTGCCCCAAAGGACTGTGGTAAATGAAGTGGCGACGGCGGGTACGCCTATGCCACGATGTGTAAAGAGAACAGTATGTGTTGCATTTAGCCATCCCTGGACACGTGTTTCGAGGTAGTTGCCTCTCGTCAGCAGGGAGTAGGACAGTGTAAAGGGGTGCCGTGTGGACTGCCAAAATGTAATTAAAAACAGGTAAAGTACCTCTCATGGCGCGCAGGTGCAGATCCAAGGCTCGTCAGCCCGTTAGCTCAAGGGAGCCGTAATCATTTGTACACAAATTGGTCGCACACTGCTCGTCACACCAGCAAGTTGCCCCAAAGGACTGTGGTAAATGAAGTGGCGACGGCGGGTACGCCTATGCCACGATGTGTAAAGAGAACAGTATGTGTTGCATTTAGCCATCCCTGGACACGTGTTTCGAGGTAGTTGCCTCTCGTCAGCAGGGAGTAGGACAGTGTAAAGGGGTGCCGTGTGGACTGCCAAAATGTAATTAAAAACAGGTCAAGTACCTCTCATGGCGCGCAGGTGCAGATCCAAGGCTCGTCAGCCCGTTAGCTCAAGGGAGCCGTAATCATTTGTACACAATTTGGTCGCACACTGCTCGTCACACCAGCAAGTTGCCCCAAAGGACTGTGGTAAATGAAGTGGCGACGGCGGGTACGCCTATGCCACGATGTGTAAAGAGAACAGTATGTGTTGCATTTAGCCATCCCTGGACACGTGTTTCGAGGTAGTTGCCTCTCGTCAGCAGGGAGTAGGACAGTGTAAAGGGGTGCCGTGTGGACTACCAAAATGTAATTAAAAACAGGTCAAGTACCTCTCATGGCGCGCAGGTGCAGATCCAAGGCTCGTCAGCCCGTTAGCTCAAGGGAGCCGTAATCATTTGTACACAATTTGGTCGCACACTGCTCGTCACACCAGCAAGTTGCCCCAAAGGACTGTGGTAAATGAAGTGGCGACGGCGGGTACGCCTATGCCACGATGTGTAAAGAGAACAGTATGTGTTGCATTTAGCCATCCCTGGACAGGTGTTTCGAGGTAGTTGCCTCTCGTCAGCAGGGAGTAGGACAGTGTAAAGGGGTGCCGTGTGGACTGCCAAAATGTAATTAAAAACAGGTCAAGTACCTCTCATGGCGCGCAGGTGCAGATCCAAGGCTCGTCAGCCCGTTAGCTCAAGGGAGCCGTAATCATTTGTACACAAATTGGTCGCACACTGCTCGTCACACCAGCAAGTTGCCCCAAAGGACTGTGGTAAATGAAGTGGCGACGGCGGGTACGCCTATGCCACGATGTGTAAAGAGAACAGTATGTGTTGCATTTAGCCATCCCTGGACACGTGTTTCGAGGTAGTTGCCTCTCGTCAGCAGGGAGTAGGACAGTGTAAAGGGGTGCCGTGTGGACTGCCAAAATGTAATTAAAAACAGGTCAAGTACCTCTCATGGCGCGCAGGTGCAGATCCAAGGCTCGTCAGCCCGTTAGCTCAAGGGAGCCGTAATCATTTGTACACAAATTGGTCGCACACTGCTCGTCACACCAGCAAGTTGCCCCAAAGGACTGTGGTAAATGAAGTGGCGACGGCGGGTACGCCTATGCCACGATGTGTAAAGAGAACAGTATGTGTTGCATTTAGCCATCCCTGGACACGTGTTTCGAGGTAGTTGCCTCTCGTCAGCAGGGAGTAGGACAGTGTAAAGGGGTGCCGTGTGGACTGCCAAAATGTAATTAAAAACAGGTCAAGTACCTCTCATGGCGCACAGGTGCAGATCCAAGGCTCGTCAGCCCGTTAGCTCAAGGGAGCCGTAATCATTTGTACACAAATTGGTCGCACACTGCTCGTCACACCAGCAAGTTGCCCCAAAGGACTGTGGTAAATGAAGTGGCGACGGCGGGTACGCCTATGCCACGATGTGTAAAGAGAACAGTATGTGTTGCATTTAGCCATCCCTGGACACGTGTTTCGAGGTAGTTGCCTCTCGTCAGCAGGGAGTAGGACAGTGTAAAGGGGTGCCGTGTGGACTGCCAAAATGTAATTAAAAACAGGTCAAGTACCTCTCATGGCGCGCAGGTGCAGATCCAAGGCTCGTCAGCCCGTTAGCTCAAGGGAGCCGTAATCATTTGTACACAAATTGGTCGCACACTGCTCGTCACACCAGCAAGTTGCCCCAAAGGACTGTGGTAAATGAAGTGGCGACGGCGGGTACGCCTATGCCACGATGTGTAAAGAGAACAGTATGTGTTGCATTTAGCCATCCCTGGACACGTGTTTCGAGGTAGTTGCCTCTCGTCAGCAGGGAGTAGGACAGTGTAAAGGGGTGCCGTGTGGACTGCCAAAATGTAATTAAAAACAGGTCAAGTACCTCTCATGGTGCGCAGGTGCAGATCCAAGGCTCGTCAGCCCGTTAGCTCAAGGGAGCCGTAATCATTTGTACACAAATTGGTCGCACACTGCTCGTCACACCAGCAAGTTGCCCCAAAGGACTGTGGTAAATGAAGTGGCGACGGCGGGTACGCCTATGCCACGATGTGTAAAGAGAACAGTATGTGTTGCATTTAGCCATCCCTGGACACGTGTTTCGAGGTAGTTGCCTCTCGTCAGCAGGGAGTAGGACAGTGTAAAGGGGTGCCGTGTGGACTGCCAAAATGTAATTAAAAACAGGTCAAGTACCTCTCATGGCGCGCAGGTGCAGATCCAAGGCTCGTCAGCCCGTTAGCTCAAGGGAGCCGTAATCATTTGTACACAAATTGGTCACACACTGCTCGTCACACCAGCAAGTTGCCCCAAAGGACTGTGGTAAATGAAGTGGCGACGGCGGGTACGCCTATGCCACGATGTGTAAAGAGAACAGTATGTGTTGCATTTAGCCATCCCTGGACACGTGTTTCGAGGTAGTTGCCTCTCGTCAGCAGGGAGTATGACAGTGTAAAGGGGTGCCGTGTGGACTGCCAAAATGTAATTAAAAACAGGTCAAGTACCTCTCATGGCGCGCAGGTGCAGATCCAAGGCTCGTCAGCCCGTTAGCTCAAGGGAGCCGTAATCATTTGTACACAAATTGGTCGCACACTGCTCGTCACACCAGCAAGTTGCCCCAAAGGACTGTGGTAAATGAAGTGGCGACGGCGGGTACGCCTATGCCACGATGTGTAAAGAGAACAGTATGTGTTGCATTTAGCCATCCCTGGACACGTGTTTCGAGGTAGTTGCCTCTCGTCAGCAGGGAGTAGGACAGTGTAAAGGGGTGCCGTGTGGACTGCCAAAATGTAATTAAAAACAGGTCAAGTACCTCTCATGGCGCGCAGGTGCAGATCCAAGGCTCGTCAGCCCGTTAGCTCAAGGGAGCCGTAATCATTTGTACACAAATTGGTCGCACACTGCTCGTCACACCAGCAAGTTGCCCCAAAGGACTGTGGTAAATGAAGTGGCGACGGCGGGTACGCCTATGCCACGATGTGTAAAGAGAACAGTATGTGTTGCATTTAGCCATCCCTGGACACGTGTTTCGAGGTAGTTGCCTCTCGTCAGCAGGGAGTAAGATAGTGTAAAGGGGTGCCGTGTGGACTGCCAAAATGTAATTAAAAACAGGTCAAGTACCTCTCATGGCGCGCAGGTGCAGATCCAAGGCTCGTCAGCCCGTTAGCTCAAGGGAGCCGTAATCATTTGTACACAAATTGGTCGCACACTGCTCGTCACACCAGCAAGTTGCCCCAAAGGACTGTGGTAAATGAAGTGGCGACGGCGGGTACGCCTATGCCACGATGTGTAAAGAGAACAGTATGTGTTGCATTTAGCCATCCCTGGACACGTGTTTCGAGGTAGTTGCCTCTCGTCAGCAGGGAGTAGGACAGTGTAAAGGGGTGCCGTGTGGACTGCCAAAATGTAATTAAAAACAGGTCAAGTACCTCTCATGGCGCGCAGGTGCAGATCCAAGGCTCGTCAGCCCGTTAGCTCAAGGGAGCCGTAATCATTTGTACACAAATTGGTCGCACACTGCTCGTCACACCAGCAAGTTGCCCCAAAGGACTGTGGTAAATGAAGTGGCGACGGCGGGTACGCCTATGCCACGATGTGTAAAGAGAACAGTATGTGTTGCATTTAGCCATCCCTGGACACGTGTTTCGAGGTAGTTGCCTCTCGTCAGCAGGGAGTAGGACAGTGTAAAGGGGTGCCGTGTGGACTGCCAAAATGTAATTAAAAACAGGTCAAGTACCTCTCATGGCGCGCAGGTGCAGATCCAAGGCTCGTCAGCCCGTTAGCTCAAGGGAGCCGTAATCATTTGTACACAAATTGGTCGCACACTGCTCGTCACACCAGCAAGTTGCCCCAAAGGACTGTGGTAAATGAAGTGGCGACGGCGGGTACGCCTATGCCACGATGTGTAAAGAGAACAGTATGTGTTGCATTTAGCCATCCCTGGACACGTGTTTCGAGGTAGTTGCCTCTCGTCAGCAGGGAGTAGGACAGTGTAAAGGGGTGCCGTGTGGACTGCCAAAATGTAATTAAAAACAGGTCAAGTACCTCTCATGGTGCGCAGGTGCAGATCCAAGGCTCGTAAGCAACTTGCTGGTGTGACGAGCAGTGTGCGACCAACTTTTGCATAATGTGTCATTATCTGTTACTGTGTGATGTAAATCTATCTCATCTGATGCTTCTAATTCTACTCTATCTCCTTTTATGTTAGCTATCTTTTCATTAGTGCCAGTGTCATTCCTCTTGTCCATTATCATGAGATAAGGAACTGCTACTGATAAAAATACCCATACTATGATCTTTGCACAATTTAATTTTGGTCTTCCAGCAAACCTGTCTTCAGCCATTTTAGTCTTTGAAGATTCCTCTTCTATTCTTTATTTATGAATTTAGCTCTTTGTTAGTTCAAGGAGGCCTCACTTCCCCCTCGTCAATCTGTTCTGCATTTACTTCTTCATCCGTCTCTTCGTTTAAATCTAGATTCTCAAATTATTGTAGAATTACATAGGTCCACTCAGGACCTTTGAACTTATTGTTCAAAATCCTCAGTCTTTGGCTGCTTCAATTATTTTTCACAATCGACTGCCCAGACTGACGAGTAACCTCATTCACTTGTTCTGGGTTTTCACTTGTTTTTCTCAAATGATATTTTAATCTTTTGACTCCTCCTGGCCAGTTATTACCTTTTCTGTCCCTTTTAATTTGCACTGCACTTTCACCTTCTTTTTCTCTCTCGAGAACTCTTTTAATTTTGTTATGTTGTGGCACAATCTGATTCTCCTCTCCTTCGGAGTCTCTATCTGTCCTTGTTCAGGTCTTATTATTGTGGCTTCACCTGCCTGAACTTGTTCTTCTTCCTCTATATGTTCCTGTTCGGGTCTTGTTTTAGACTGTTCTTCTTCTTCCTGAACTAGTTCTTCTTCTCCTACCTGGTCTTGTTCAGGTCTTACTACAATGGGATCTTCTGCTACCTGAACATGTTCTTCTATACCTGTCTGTCCCTGCTCAGGTCTTTTGATTGATCTGCTTGACTGAGTATGTTCTTCTTTCCCTGCCTGGCCCTGCTCAGGGTCTCCAGTAGCTTTGTTCACCTTTTCCTGAGTGTGTTCTTCTACACCTATCTGGTCCTCTCTAGTTTCTTGTCTTTCTAATCTGGTTCTGCTTCTTGTTTGAATAATCACCTCAGGTATGTCAACCACTGGTATCCAATCCTCTTGACTTGTGCTCGGTTACCCTCTGGCAGTCTCTTCAGAATCTTAAATTCTGGATTCTTCTAATGCACAACCTTCAGCGATCTCAACTGTTTCAGTCAGTTGCGGTCTTTTCTCAGTAGGGGCTGGAACCCTTTTTGTGTGACTGACATGGATCCAATTGAGCAAACCAGCACACTTCACTGCTGCAGTAGTGACTAGTATGACTTGCCATGGATCATCCCACCTGGGTGCTAGGCACGACTTTCTGGTGTGCTTCTTCACTACCACCCAGTCTCCAGGATTCAATTCATGTGCTTGATCCAGATGCCTAACAACTGCATTTTCTCCAACCTGGTGAGAGACAGAACGCACTAGGTCAGTCAGCCAATCCTTTGCAATAGTCCAACACTAGATCATCAGATATATTCAGCAGTTTATGTCCTGGCACAAATGCTTGTCTCATTGCCCTTACCATGTGGATCTCATGAGGACTCAATCCTATGTTTCGATCAGGAATACTTCTGAGTCCCATCAATACAAGAGGCAATGCGTCTGGCCAACTTAGTGATGTGGATGCACACACCTTTGCCAGTCTTGACTTGATTGTGCCATTCATTTGCTCTACCACTCCAGAAGCCTCTGGGCGGTATGCACAGTGCAGTTTCTGTTGAATTTTGAATGCTTCACAGATTAATCGAGTTACTTCATTATTAAAATGAGGTCCTCTATCTGATTCCACAGTTACTGGAAAACCAAAACGTGGAATTAATTCTCTCAACAACAATTTTCAACTGTTCTACTGTCATTTCTCTTAGCAGGGTATGCCTCCACCCATCGTAAAAACAAACACTATAACAAGGACGTATTTCAATCCCCTGCATGGTGGTAGTTATATGAAGTCAAGTTGTAATCTTATAAATGGTCTTTCTGGCTTTCCGATTTTTCCTCAACTGACCACTGTTTTCCTGCCTGCATTTATTTGTTGACAAACTAAACATCTCTGGCAACGACTTTCTGCGACTACCCTAAACCTTGGGTTATACTAGTCTTGTCTGAATAGTCTGATCATAGCGTCCCTGCCTACATGAGTGTCTCCATGATACATTTGTGCCATTTGTTAGAGCAAGCAGTCTTGCATCACTGGTCGACCATCTGGATACACCCAAACATCATCTTCTGCTCTCATTTCACATACTGATTTTATTCACTTTTCCTTTTTTAACTCACTTCTACCACATCCTGCAACTGTCTCACCTCTTCCCATGTTTCGAAAGCTGAGAATAGCATAAGTTGGCAGCTGATTCCACTTGTTTCAATTTTCTTGGTTAGTGCCATATTATTTCATTGAGCAGTCTGGTCAGCGTATAGAATACCAGCCGCTACATATTCATTTCCTGACTGGTGAGCACCACACTTGACCACTGCTATTTCTTTTGGCAATTCTATAGCTTCAAACAATTCTGTCCCAAATTTCCCATTTCTTATGGGGGATCCTGAAGAATTTAGAAATCCCCTCTGCATTCAGAGCTGGCCAAAGTAATGCACAACCTGGTAACCATATTGGCTGTCAGTAAATATGGTCACTTTCCAATTTTTCCAAATTTTGTATGCTTTTAATAATGCTATCAATTCGGCTACTTGTGCAGACTTGACTCCCGGTAAACTGGATGCTTCAATGGCCCCAGATATTTTGCAAACAGCATAAGCTGCATTTAGTCCTCCTTCCTCAAGATTTAAACAAGAGCCATCAACAAATAGTTCATGTCGGGCTCTTTCAGAGGCTCTTCCTGTATATCAAGACGGGGCTTAGTACACATCTCAGTAAAATCTAAGCAGTCATGATCAACTTCATCTTTGACTTCTTCACAACGTGAGTCTGGCAACAAGGTAGCAGGGTTTACCATGGTGCACCTAATTACAGTCACATTATCTGCTCTCAGAATTATTCTTTCATACTTAGTCATCCGACTAGGGGTAAGATGGTGTGTTCGAGTTCTGGTTAAAAGAATTTCGACTGAATGTGGAACATAGACCTTTACTGGATGTCTCATCACAATCGACTCACTTTGTTCTAGGCTCATACAGGTAGCAGCTACTGCTTTTAAGCAGCCAGGTAATGCGACTGGACGTCGACTCAATCCATGTCTCTGGGTTAGCACCTCCACCAGCCAAATGATTTAGTAATGCAATTGAGTCAGTAACACAGTCTTCTCGAGATTTCGATGCTACAAGTAAGTCATTGATATACTGCACTAGAACTGATTTTATGGGCATAATTAACTTCTCTAGACACTTTTTCTGAATTTGAATGAATATTGAAGAACTCTCTGTATACTCTTGAGGAACTCGGTTCCTTGCCAAGATACGATCTTCAAATTTCAAAGAAAAAAGATACTGGCTGTCTGGATGTAAAGGAATGGAGAAAAAGGCTTGGCACAAAACAATTACTGTAAACCTTCCTGCATTCCAGGGTACCTGATACAGAATCACTGCTGGATTTGGCACTACAGGACAACAAGGCACTACAGTTTTAATAATTTTTCTCAAATCCTGTACTATCCTGTACTTTCCACTAGGCTGTTTAATTCCTATTATAGGTGAATTACAAGGATTGCTCATTATCTCTTTTAAAATGCCCTGTTTAATCATTAGGCCAGTCTCTGAAGCAACTCCAGCTTTCACTTCTGAACTCATGTTGTATTGTCTGGTGTTAGGATAAACTGCACCTTCTTTCACAGTCACTTTCACTGGGTCTACATTTGCATTAGCCCTTTTTCTTTTCCAGTGAAATCCCATACTTCTGGATTCACTGTTGTTTTTAGTTCTTCTGGTAAATCCTCTTTTGTCATTAAAGAATACATTTCATCTGACGCAATACATTGTTTTGCAAGCATTAGCTTATATATAATATCTTCATCAGGGGTTTGGAAAGCAACACCATCCGGTGTGCAATAAATTGTGCAATTCATTTTGCACAACAGATCTCTTCCTAATAAATTCATTGGACTAGAGTCACAGACTATAAATCTATACATGTCTTTAACATTTCCAATGTGCACCTCCATAGGTTCTGTAATTGGGGTTCCAATCTGTTGGTTCGAGACTCTGACCACTTGGATTGCTTCTCCCAAGAAGGGTAGGTTTTGGATGTCTGCTGTTCTCACAGTAGAATGGGTAGCACCAGTATCCAATAGAAAAGTGATATCATTACCTTCCACTTTCCCATCAATAAATGGACCTGACTGATCTACCGGGAAGGATGCGCCAAGTATGCACTCCTCTTCCTTCCCCCCTCAGGCACCATCATTGTTCATTCTCACTGTCACTGTTATTCTACAAAAGATATTGTGAAATCACAGAATGTTTCTTACCACTTTCTCCTTTAAATCCAGCGTCCGCACTGTACTTTGGCTTGTTCACAAAATTTGGCACTGGGGCAGGTGGCACCTGACACTGCTGATTAACTACCTTCTGCGGTTGATTCATAAGCACCTCATTCTGCATCTATGGATTTAAATTTTGGTTTGGGCCATTATTATTCTGAATATTCTTACTCTCATTTTTCCAGTGTCTAAGCTTTCCACATCCATGTCAAGGAAACTTTTCTTTGCATCCTTTCTATTCATTCTTCCTCTTGATTTTCCACCGCTCGCCAGCTGATCACTCTGACCATGTTCTTTCATCGTACTATCAGTCTGACTATTTATTTCAAGTTCCTGATGTTCTGCCGATTTCACTTGTGCCCACGTCATTTTCTCCTTTAACGGTTTGTGCCTTGCCTCAATATCATCCCCACAATACTTTGCATATTTTAAAATATCATCTATGGGCTTTCCCTGCCAACACAACATATGTTGTTGGATCATCTGGCTAATTTCTGGTTTCAGATCATACACAAACCGATACAAAAATGACCCATATCCTTATCTTCAATGTTCTCAAAGCCGCTGTACTGTTTAAACACCTGCAACAATAGTTCATAATATGCATGAACAGATTCATTCTGCTCTTGCGTTGTTTTTACCCAATCTGTTTCTTTAGGAAGAATTTTCCCTTTCAGGAAAGTAATTACTTGGTGATATTTCTTCATCACATTATCTGAGAGTGCTCCTGTTTTTGAGTCTCTTGGATACATGTCACTAGGCCAATCAACTGTGATCTTACCTTCTGTCCATAAATCTGCAGGTACCACTATGTCAAACTGACCATCCAAGTCTTTCAACAAAACCTTCGAAACTTTCACAAACCTTTCAACCTGTTTATACCATTCAACTGGTTTTTCTCTCAGTTTAGGGAAGTCATTTATAAATGACAAAATATCTTGTCGACTCCATGGAACATGAACATATCCACCTCCAGGTACCTCTCTCATAGGGCACAATCTCTCTACTTTCCCTGACTCTTTTAACATATAAGCGGTAGACGCTTCCTTTGCCTGTGCTTCCTCCTTTTTCTTTGTCAACCTTGTCCTCCACTTGTCAATGTGTCCCCATTTTCATATTCATCAACTCCTTTACTTGTAACTTCTTACCAGACAAATTCATGTTTTCTAAATCTTTGTCAGTAAATTCCACTTGATATGGTTTCTCTGGCACTTTTGATCTCCCTATGTCTATTCCCATCTCGGAAGCAAGCTCTGTCAATTTCTCATGAAACAATCTCGCATTTGTGGTTATACTCCTACATATAAACAACAACTCCTCTTCATTGTAAGTGTTCAATCCTTCTATTCCTACATTTCCAGCTATCATCTCTTCCTATTCTACTTTTAGTTTGTTGATATCTAAAATATTTGGAGGTGAGCTTTGTTTTTCTATACCCTGTGCCCATCTCTCCAGATCTTCTGGAGTTACTGCTGTTGATCTTCTGGCTCCTGAGGATGCCACTGACCTTCCTTCTTTTGAACTACTGGGTGTAACTCTTTTCAGGGTTTCTTTTACCAATTTTCTTATTGGCAGATCCATTAATGAAGTTACTGAATCGCACTCACTGGCTTGGTCATCAGTTATTAAAATGTATATTCTAGGATTATTCAAAGGAGTTGTTACAGCTTGTGGTTTTGGACAATTTACCTTGTCTCCATACAATGAAACAACAGGACCTATAGTTACAGGTATTGTCAATGCTTCAGGGTTTATGTTTAGTTGATTCATTTTCTGAATTAATTCTTCTCTGTTTTTATTCAACGCTTCCTTTTCTTTATCATGAAGTACCCTATTACCTGTTGGATCATGTAAAATCTGTGGAATCATAGGTGGAATCATAGGTGTTCCCAGGACTGGTGCACTCAGGGTGGCTCGACTGGGTCCTTCCTGATATGGTGGAGGGTTTTTAGTTAAAATGTCTTCCATACATTTATCATCTGATTCCCCATAACCTGTCACTTTCATGTGCTTAGTTTCCTCCTTACACTTGCCCCCTGGCTGTTCCTTAGTCATTAACACTGGATATAAACCATCCGATACCATTGCTCTTCTCCATTGCTTCATCTGACCCTCACGTGTCTCACGTAATACCTAAGAAAATGACCCATGTATTTTCCACTCCTGTGCCTCACTCTTCCATTCTTTTAAAGCCTCATACTGTGTCATCCTGGGTCTCGGATCTAAATCATTCATCCGCATTCTTAAATTCTGAAGAATTCTCACATTAAACGTGCCATGTTCTGGAAAAGTCAAAACACCATCACTCTTTGTGCATTCTATCCAATTCTCCATCCATACACATGTATGATATCCTCTCTCCATCATCATAAATGAAGCAGGCGTTTTTGGCAGTGGAATGGGAATTCCCTCTCTAGTCTATACAGGCTTGTCTTTCTGAAAGAAATTCTTAATTCTCTTTATACATGACATTTTTCTCTTTTCTCCATACATTCTGGACACTCGATACATAAAACGATAATCTGAAAACCCTCGAGCTTTTCTGTCCGGGCGACTCACATAAAAAGGCAAATGAGAATCAACCATACAAATTTTCATCAACCAATCTTAAAACAGCTCTCATCCACTCACACAATCAGATTGCGGCTCATGCTCCCAACCTGTCCAATACCAGCGCGGTCTTCTCAATTACATCAGTAATGCTCCTCACTACGGATCCCTCCTTTACAATTTCGCATCAGTCACACGCCCACTGTTTCAACCTATCCCAGCATGGCTCTCTGTGACGTCAGTGCAACTCCAGCGACTGACCCTCCCTTCACAAGGTAATGCGAAAACTTATTTTCTTCACTTTTAAATGAAATTCGTTATTAACAACATAAAAACATTTGCTACTCTGCCTGTTCTACTAAACACAGGATAGATTATTTCTTTCTACTACAAGTAAAACCTTCCGCTTACTCTTCATACACTGCGAGCAAAACCATGCGCTTATCCTTCATTCAAGCTCGAAAGAACCTGCTACTCCTTCGTGTTACCCTTACTAGGTGATATAAGATCAAAGTTTCACCAGCGAACTCTCTGTTATCAATCACTCTCAACTTATATAAGAAATAGTCCCTTCTTTAACACTGCCAGCCCTACCTTGCTTGTCAGTGCTATTCCAACAGACGAGTAACCTCACTGCAGTATGTAAGATTCAAATAATCAATCATCAGTCATACATATCATTTGCAATGACTTGTGCTCAGAAGGGAGTGGACAGAGAGAAAAGAACACCTACACATTCACAGAAATTATATTTACCTAGGATGGTGTGAAAACCAACCCCCTGGCCAAGGAGCTTGGAAGGGTCTCCCGGGAAAGATCAGGCGACAAAGGCCTTAGGACAGGAATCAGGACTGGCTAGATGACCTCTCTAACACCGACGTTTGCGTAGCACCCCTCTCTGACACTCTCTTCCTCCTCGAGATTCTTCCGTGATCTTCTTCTAAATTAAGTTTATGTTGATGGTTCTGCATTCGATTCTTCAGCAATATTTGCTCGTCACTCCGACAGCATCCCGAGCTCTGCAGCACCCAGCAAATCTACGTCGTCTATTCATCTCCATCCGACTAACTAACTAAGACTACCTCAATTATACCTTTCTATATTCATGTACCTCCCATCAATGTTTCAATATCGTAAAATTACTAACTCTGATTGGACAGGCAAGGGGGGATGATCATCACACCATGTTTATTTTCAATTTAGTCTTTCAGTCCATTGTTCAAAGATCCTACCCCTTAATTTGTATTCATAAATCTTTATTCCCACCCATATTCACATCTTATTAGACACAAAGTATAAATTTCATGTGTTCCCATTCAATTTAGAGGACTTCGGTGCTGGTTCCAAGGGTATGTATCTTTGGACTGTGTTCAAGAGTCACATAACTACTTCCGGCTCACTCATACCACGCATGTGCAGAGGTCAGGTGGGTTACAGACTCTGGATTCGTCCGAGAGGCCCAAATTCATACTAATGAGAAAGTCAAAAAGACAAATATTAATTTAAAAATAAAATGGTTTCACTGTATACCACCTATCTCTACTCTAAACCCATTTACTTATAAACGCTTTCCCCACATTAGCATTAGTAAAACAGCTTGGTGTAGTTTCAGCAAATCAGATGTTAAGCATGTGAGCTTTCAAGCAGCCATTTTAATGGCATCTGCCCAGGCGGAATAATCCCTCAAAGTGACAGATCTTCATACTGAGTAGATTTCCTGTTAGCAGCCATTTTAGAACTTCGCTCAAGTTATTTATGTTAGTAAACACATAGGCAAGCTCCTCTGTCTTTTGTGTTCAATGTTGTGAGTTTTAATTTACACAATGCGAGTTTAATACAATGTTAGAAGATAAATGAGAGGATTGCTTCCGAACAAGTTTCTTTTCTATGAGTCCTTGTTCCATCACCTGCGTGGGGCTCCTGTGAGTGAGGGAGACCCCCGCGGGCGCCAGAGGTGATGGAACCTCGTGTGCTCCAGAGGCTTCGTGTCAGCCTTCCCCCCACTTGGCAGAGACCGGGCAAAGCCAGAAGAGTCAGATGGTGAGACGGAGCCTCCCAGCCGGTCCCAGTGAGTGGGACCGGTGGAGGCACCCTACCTGCAATGGAACCTCGGAGAAGAGTCTGCAGAGCCCCGTTGAGTGGGGGCTCCATGTGGTGTTTTAAGGGCCTCTTCGAGGCACATTTCCAGTGCCTGTTGTCTCGAGCAGCCCCTGGTGAGTGGAACTTCATGTGGCACAGTGTAAAGTGCCTATTCCCTTCGCGGACATGCTGGAGAGCGGGCCACTCCAACGATGGGGGCATTTTGTTTTTCAGAGCCCCAGAGCGGGGCCCCAGCGTGCCAGGGCCTCTTTGTTTATCCCCAGATGCGCCGCACCAGAGCGGGCAGCTGCAATGATTGGCATATTTGTTTAGTTAGTCCCAGTGGGACAGGAGAGGCACAGTGGTGCCAGTTCTGATGTATTTACCTCCGTTGCGCCACCGTAGCGGGCAACTGGAATGCGGGGGCACATTTGTTGAGAGAGTCCCAGTGGAGGCCCAAAGGACACAGTGAGTGCCAGGGCCTACAGTGATTTTCACAGCTGCACAGCAATTAGTGGAAGCTGCTATGTTTAGGCCAGCTCAATGGCGCAATTTTGATGTTGCTGCATTGGCAGCCCAAGCCCTGACATTGTGGACATTGGGCATTTGAACCCCCAGAGAAAGCCAATTGGTCTGGGGGTCAGTTGTAGGTTGATGGGGCGCAAGACTCTAATATGATTTATGTGGTGCCAAATGTGATTTATGCACCCTGATTTATGCCTCTAATTGTTTATGTTTATGAGGTTATTGCATACTGTGTTTATGCTGGTGAGGCCTAATGCGTAATGTGTTTATGCTAATGAGGTTTGGGCCGAATGTGGTTATGCCTAATGTCATGCAATGATATTTTAGGATGGTGTCTAATGTGACTGTGATAATGCTTAGGTCATTATTGTACCAGTAGTTACTGGTTGTGTTTTATATTTACTTACCTGTTCGGATGGTTCTGACCGTGGCCCGATTGGCCTGTTTCTGTATATAATCCCCTGTGAATATTGCCTAGTGCCAGTTGGCACAGTGTAAATGTGTGATTATGTTTCTAATTTGTTTATGAAAATTCAAAGGGTATTTTTGAAATAACCTTGTGTGGAGTTACTTTTGTGGTGTGCGTAGTGTGTTGTTGCTGTGTGTGTGAATTGCGCAAACCCTTTACACATTGCCTCTGGGATAAGCCTGACTGCTCCTGCCAGGCTACCAAGGGTTTTGAGCAGGGGTTATCTTCAGCGTGTAACTCCCTTGCCCTGACTAGAGTGGTGGTTTCTGCCTGGCTTTGGCACAAGCCTTAGTCAAACCGAACTCCCATTTCTAACAATAAGGGCCTCATGTAGGTAGCCATATACCGGTCGGTAACGGCCGATTTTCGGTAATTATACCGTTACCGACCGGTATATTGGCTATTGGTATGTAGGGGGTCAATTTCTGAAATCGGAATTTACCGAATCGGTAAAACTACCGAATCGGTAAAATTACCGAATCGGTAACGTTACCGATGTGGTAATTTTACCGATTCGGTAGTTTTACCGAATCGGTAAATTCCGATTTCAGAAATGATATGTAGGTGGAGTGTGTGTGTGTGTTTATGAGTCGGTATTTACCACCAACTTTTAGTTGGTGGTAAATAATTAATGTATGTGTGTATGCATTTGGAAGCGCGTAGCAGTGTGCAATGTGGCATACATACATGCCCTTAGGGCATGTATGTGTGCCACATGTGCACACATGGCCGAATCAGGGGTGCAACAGGGTGTCAATGTGACACCCTGCCACCCTTGCATTTTCTCCACCATTACCGAATCGGTATTTACCGATTCGGTAATGAGGCATACCTTCCCCTCAATGGGAAGGTATGCCTCATTACCGAATCGGTAAATACCGATTCGGTAATTACCGAATTGTAACGAATCGGTAAAAAATACCGACTCATTACCTACATACGAGTTACCACTTCTAAAATACCGATTCGGTATCGTTCGGTATTTTAGAAGTGGTAACTGGTATGCTACCTACATGAGGCCCTAAGTCTCTTGAAGTAAACTTACATTTGCTTTATGTCTAGCTAAATAGTCTAAAACCTTAGTGCATTTAACAGGGTGCAGTAAACCTTTAACATTAAATGAAACAATTTTAATACCATTAAAGCTCGACATTATGAAAGAAGAAAAAAGATTGATAAAAGGATTGACGATTCAGATAAAATGAAAAAAGAAATGTAGCTCTAATTCTAATAAAGAGAAGAAAAGAAGGGCACAGACAGACATAAAAAATAAAGACTAGACAACAGAGAAACATAAATAGTACTCTTGAATCCTACACATGCATGCCAAGAATAACCTTACTCTTCATGACCTTATAAAATACTCTAATCAAAAGGCTAGCAAAGCAGTAATTCAAATATCGTTGAGATCATGTATCCCTCTTATTTGTTTCCATGGAGGACTGTAATTGTTAATAAAAAAAGCAACGAAGATCATGTGGTTGCTGAAAAGACTTAGAAGACCCAACTTTCCACATTCACATAGTGGACAGATCAAATAAACCATATTTATAGCCAGCATTTCTCAGTCTAAGTCAAAGATCACCGAATTTCTTGCAAATGTTGACAGCTTCCTTAGTGAAGCCTTGATGAACAAAAATGTTATTCCCATTGACCATTGAAGAAGGAATGTCTCTGACTGCCTTTCAAATCAAAACTAAATGATGATGACGCAAGACTTTGCATATCATTTGACGAGGAATTCTATGCACCTTATCAATCTCAAATTTTTCAGGAAATGTTATATGTAAAAGACCAGGTTATAGGTTTTCTAAATAAACCTGCAGTCATTACCTTCCACATCCTCCGGTAAATTAAAAATTTGCAGCTCATATTGCTGATTGCGGTTTTCTAAGTCCAGTGATAGTTTAATAATTGGTACTATTTTAGCTGCAATAGGTATAAGATGGTCAATTTTAAAATTGAAAGAACTTTTCATGGAAAGACCAACCATATCCTTTCACAGATTTTTTTATTTCAGCTGCAATGTTACCTGTATTAAGTAAGTAATTTATTATGCATAGTTAATTAAAATCATTGCATATGGTAGTCATACAAAAAAGGCACAATTTCTTAGTAATACAACATCTGTACATTTAAATTAAAAGAAATACTTTTCTAAAAATCAGAGAATATTATATCATTATAAAAAGAGGAAAGGTTAATATTCTTAAAACATACACGTAGGAGGATTTAGCAAATCATCCGAAGACTAATCACTGTTTCATTAGACCAATAGCAAATCTAATTGGATATTTAATCTTTTCTCTGTAGTATCCAAAAATGTTATAAGGCGACAGTTTAATTGAGTAACAGTCGGATTAAAACATAGAAGTATTGCTTGTCTGCAAGTCCTCACACCATGCTGTATAAAAAACGGTTTTAATAAAGATACCCTTATGTCTTTCAGTTTTTCGCATATACAGATGATGTGGGTAATGTTCTCTTCACCTAGTACACATAATCTACATTCACTGTTTTGTCCAGTTCGTTTCCATGGTGGTAATAATGCTTGTATGGGTCCAACCCCCAATCTTAACTTCAAGAATTTTTGTTTTGTATGTATCCTTATTCCTAAATTTAGATAGGATTGAGGGTTGCCATTTTTATAATTGTTATCTGTATTGGATCACACAGCTTGTAATTCCTCCAGTATAGTGAATAATGAGGGCTCATTAACCCCTTCAGTGCCCATGACGAGATAGTCTCGTCATGGAGCGCGGTTGCGCTGTGCCCATGACGAGACTATCTCGTCATGAACCCTGCCCGCTAATGCAACGGCCGGCACAGGGCGGGGAAAGGGCGGGGCACTGAAGAGGTTAATATCCACTAATTTACACTTAACTGGGGGAGGAGAAATATTCCGTTTTCACTTAGTAGACATAGTTTGAGAATTCTTGTCATCCATATCCAAAAAATAAAAATAAAAGAACAAGCCTGTCGCAATATTACTTGAGTAACAGGTAAGCAGGAGTAAAAATGTAACCTCAATAAGGGCTGTGCAGCAGCTAAAAGCAACTGTGGGAGTGACCTAGGCCACAGACGCGCCCTTTCCTGGGAGTCACTCCACCCTCCTGACAGGAAAATTAAGCAGCACCAGCTCCAAAGACACCGGAGAGCAGTTCACCTCACGTAGCTCCAACCAGCCATCATGGAAAGGCACAATAAAGAAACAGCCAGAGAGGGCTTGAAAAAAATATGACCTCCTAGTTTCTTAAAAAATGGTAAAGCTAGCCTTATTACGTAGATAATCATCAATAATGGCTACACTCCTCTGCAGCTCAGTGGGAGGTGGCCATCTTGATCTGTGTGCTCGCACCACCCGAGTAACATGTTATCTCACAGTACTTAGAAAAGGTAAACAGTAGGAACAGGAGCAGTTGTAATAGTAATAGTTCCAGTAATAATAGCAGTAATTAAGTGGTATGGTAGTATCAGTATACAAGGACTGGTAACTTGATAATAGAGTGATAAAATCTGAGAGGAGTGTATAGGAGAGAGAATGCTAATTAGTTTATTTTTTACTTGCTATTGTTGTATTGTTATAAAAATATAATTAGCAATAATATATAAAAATGTCTTGTTAGAAGTAGTAGCAGTACTAGTGTACAAGGACTGGTAACCCCATAATATAGTGAACAAAATCTGAGAGAAGATATGGGAAAGAGAATGCGGAGAATTATTTTTGGTAGAAAACAAGTCAGAGAAGAACAAGTGCCTAATTCTCTCTCTTATTTTCTCATGAAAGTAGTATTTGACTTTACAATTATGCTCTGGAAAGACCTTTGAATTAAGTTAGTTTAATGTCTTATTCATTTTCACTTTTCTGATCATATGAACAATTTCACAATTTCACTCCTCTTGTAATCAGCAGTGTCACTGCAGATTTCTAATTTCTTTGCTCATTTGCAATACTGGCTTCCATCACTGAGCTACCACACTGCTTTCTGAATGATCAAGACACGCAGTAACACTGCAGTTACAAGTGGAGTCACTACCTGAGATATTGATTCATGTAACCCCTCCCAAGTAATTTATAAACAGCCACGTGCAAAGCCAATTGTTTTGACATGTGCACTCCAATGCTGATAAAATGCATGATAATTAAAAATGATACTTTTGTCAATGACTAAAGGTTACTGATTCAAAGACATCAATGGCTGAAACAGATGAAACCAAAGCCTCTTAGAGTATGTAAAGGTGTTAAGGACACAATATATTTACTATTAACAGAACAAGCTCTATTTCGGTCATACCTAGAAATGGTAACCAAGGATAGTTGCCTCAACCATTTCATGCCCGCCCAAAAGAAAATTCACTGCCTATTGATCAAAGGAAAATTGCAAATGAATACCTTAAATGTAGATCACAATGCACTGTGCATCAGCATGCCAGGATATCTGTCTAAATCTTTCCAACTTCATAAGCCTGAGGTAGTATAAGTGAATTGGTGACAGATCTCCATTTGTTCTGGTTCTTACCTTTGGAACAACTAAATTTCCCCTAATGCCTAGAAGTGGATAACCTTACATTTTAGATAGGCCTGAAGATCATTAGTCCTAAGCATAATATAGTTCCAAATTATAGAATAAATGTGACCAAATTATTTGAAGCAGGGTCTTGGCTAGTTTTCAGTTTTAATAAATATTGGCTTGCAAACTTTGCAGGAGTTTAACAGATATAAAATAAGATAACAAAAATATATCCCCAAACAAATTAGACACAAAAAGCAATTCATTATGAAGGATCAACCAGACAATGACAAATTGAACCAGGGTGGAGAATCGAGCCAAAATCACAGGTCTTACCTTACAATTGAAATACAAGCGGCACTACATTTTCATTGGAGCAACGTTCATGCAGGTCAAACAAACAATACCTGTTTAAGATCCTGTCACCATCATTTCAAAAAGAACATGCACATTGAAAATACAAATCTACCTTTTTCCATGCATTAGAAGCAAACTACTAGTTTCCATCAAAAGCATAAACCATCCTGAAGAGTGATAATGTTATGTAGTAAGATAGCATTGAGGTTCATTTACCACATCTCTATCACCCAAGATTTATACATCCTTACAGCTTATAGCTCCTACTGGGTGTTGTTATACTTTTTTCCAAGACCTGTTTTATCACTTTACCTAAAGACCAAATTTAAATATCCTTGATTGTCAATTACATCTGCTGCAATGCAAATTTCAGAGCCACTACAAATGTATCATACAATCAAATTTCCAATACTCTTTTAATTCTTTCCCACAGACCCTGGTCAATATGGCCTGGCCGTTCAGTCCAAATACTAAGGAATCACTTACATTAAGTTAGATCTCTAAAAGAACAAAAGTTCTATAATAATTCCCTCTGATTTTATTCACAAAGAATAAATGACAAGGGATGCATGTTTAATTGCACGCAATAAAGTAGAAGGCATGATGGCCATATGAACTATTAAAATAAATTGAGGAAAGGCCTGCACCCTAGTGATTTAAAAAATGACTGCATACCTTTAACATGAGCTAAGGCATTAGGCAACTGATGTTTTGTATGCACATTATATCGTATCTTAAGTGTAAGAACCATTACAGATCATTACAGATCAGATACAGTAGCTTTTTACTGTTTCACCCTTTTGAGTCCATTTTTACCAATATACCAATTGAAAGAGTTTAATTCTGTCTCCCTGGGAAAAGAAAACAAAGTTTACTGTTTGTTATGTTTACCTTTGAAAAAATGTTTGAATACCAATCAATTTTTGGGGCAGAAGCACTCGCTGACATCCAGTCGGCGAAAGGCCGAAAACAAGATCATGGTCCGCATATATTTGAGTATTGTGGACAATGTTCCAAACAAAAGTGGACATTTTTGGACTACAAATTAAAGGGCAGGATGGCAACAAGGTATTCATGTTTAAAATTATTGCATTTATATATATATAGAAAGGGATATCCTTATTGCCTTTCCATAAAGACTCTACACTATGTAATGGGAGCGATGTTATTAAGAGTGTTAGGAGGCCAGAACTATTACTTAGAGCAAGAAGCTAATGCCATAACGAGGACTGGTCTCACCCAGTGGAAGAAAGCAATAAATGCAAAATAAACCAGTCATCCCTTAAAGTTGTGCTTTTATCAATTACAGTGTGCACAGTAGCAATATGATTGAAAGCAAATTAGTCCAAAAGCCCAGTTGCTCAACTGGGAGAGTACCCTGGTCAATAACCCAAGCTTGCAAATGGTCAAGAAGACTCCAAGCAAATGACTTCCCGAGTGAATCCACAAGAACGCTCAGAAACATTACAAGCCCCATTTTGTAGATTAGAATTAATCGCTAGTAAGAACATCAACATCTATTCATTAGTGCCATAAAATGACCTCAGAGGTCAGTATCTTCTTTCATTACAGGTATTGGATTTCCTCCAGGACCCAGTGCTCCAGAACAAGTCCATTCTTTTTGTGTACATTCTAATTTGAGCTGGGGTTTGGAGCATGATTGTAGAGCCACTCTGAAAATTCATGGCATTCCATCCCAGCACTTTTAATCTGAAAACCTGCATAAGATTCAGCCATATACTTCACACAGACATGTTCTAGAATAGACACTGCTCATCTGGAAATGTTGATGCAAATGTTAGATATAAGCTCAGAAAGTTCTAAGAAATTCTTATCCAAAGCTTCATTCTGCGGATCACAATATTCAAGATCTTCTGTCTAATATTTACAAAAACTTTAGGATTTCTAAGAGCCAGTATCAGCTGTTTTTCTGCTTTGAAAAAGTAAGAGTTCAGCCCTAAAAATGCACCGAGATTAAAATATTTCATTTTACAGCCAATTCATGCTCCCTTTTATTTTACAATCTGAATGGTGGATGACAGATTTTCAGTTCTTTTGAATCAATGGTAAGGATTTGCAATCCAAATTTCATATTTGTGGAATAAATTACTACCAGAACCTAAAACATATGAATTTACCAATGGGCAGAACAATTTATTAAAAAAACGTAACATTTTACGGGGTCCAATAAATTCAAGCATATGGTGCTCAATAGGAGCACCTCACCAACTAAGCAAGGCCAAGCACAGCCCCAAAATCTCTAAAATATATGTGAATTTTGCCTTCTCAATAGCACGTGGTTATATCCTATACCTGTCACTGGATTTAGAGGAGAAATTTGGGCTTTATTATGACATTGCTGCCACTGAGCAGTGGATTTTTACCACTGAATATGTGCAATAATAAGGTATCCAAAGTACCCTGATAATGTCCACACATCCGGTCTTCTTAACATGCTTGTTAGGGACACAATACATACTTGTCATTCAAAGTCTGCCATGCTTTCCATAGCATAAGGTTAACTTTACTTCACACAGTGATGGACCAGCCACTCTATATCAAAATGCAGATATGCCTACATTGATGGTTAATTTAACTCTTAATGTTTCTGTACCCTCCTGCTGAGCCAGAGGAGCTTCCTCCCCCAAGGACAGTCATCATCAGAGGAACATCAAAAGGAGGTTCAATCACAAGAGGTGCCAATGAAGAATTGTCTGTTATCCAAACAGATTCTTACATACAGTCCTCCTCTATATCCGGCTGTGAGATGCATCTTAAGGTGCCCTGCTGAAGAAGCACGAGGAAAATGTCCAACTGCCTTGAACTGATTTTGCCAACAGTAATCAATCAATCAATCAATCAAACATTTGTAAAGCGCACTACTCACCCTTGAGGATCTCAGGGCGCTGGAGGGGGTGGGGGATGTCGCAGCTACTGATCGAACAGGCAGGTCTTGAGAAGTCTCTTGAAAGTCAGCAGGTCAGCAGTAGTTGAAGTTCTTCTGAAGTAACAACACCACTCTGTCTACAAGAGACTATGCAACCCAAAACACATTAATATAAGCAATCGTGGGTCCAAATTCTGCACACAGTGATTGCTGGAACCCTAGCACAGCAAACTCCATTTCAGCATGTCGCAATTTACGATTACTTTGGAGAACCAGTCCCTAGCTCTGTTCTTTGCTCCTATGTTTTGTCAAGCGTAGTCATACAAAACCTCAGGAGCGGCCGATGCAGGTAAGAGTTGTGGGGCGGTGGGGCCGGATGGAGGGGGATTTCGACAGATCATAACAAAATTAATTATTTATTTAATTTTCCCTCGTGGTCGTCTGTTGAAATCCCCCCTAACTGTCCCCACTGCCCTAACGCTCTTACCGGCACTGGCCGCTCCTGCAAAACCCGCAGGAATGGATTGGGACAAATACTAAATTCTAACAGATATAGGGGCAGATTTATGAGCCCCTTGCGCCACTTTTGCGTCACTTTTCCCATGTTAAAAGTGACGCAAAAGTGGCGCAAGGGGCTCATGAATCTGCCCCTGTAGTTTTTATCAAAGTCCCGAAAAAATCACCACCAAATCTGAAGGCGGTGGGCATATGATTTGTTTCTAATTATTATTGCACCTGAATGGGTGCCAGTATTTTTGGCTGATCAGTAGGTTACATGAATGAAGGTAACCCATTAAAACCTATGCAGGCGCGCAGAAAAGAATTCATTTTCTTTTCTCTCTTCAGCAGCCTGTTTAGAACTTCACACTTTTTTGCATGTCCTCTTCAGGGCAGAGAGGGAGCTGATGCCTCTTATGTGAAAAGTACTTCTAAGAGAAATGCAGCACCTTGACATGCCTGACATCCAAGTCTAAATTTAAAACTTTGCTCCCACATGAGTTCAAAGCGGTTCTTCTTCATTCTCACGCAGTTTGAGCCGACATCTTATCCCATCGCGCCATAAAAGCTATGAAATGTGACCTTTCCATAGGCAAAGTTATCCTTGACGAGAACAATGAAAAACCCTCGCGTCCCCCGAGTCATAATTCACACTAGTGAATCAAGGAAAGAGCGTAACTCTTGCATGAAAGCAGCTCACTAAAGCTGGTTAATTGCATTTAATTTTGTGTGTGTCTGTGTGTGCCTTCTATCACTCTATCTCAGCAAAATCTATGGTACCAGCATCTGGCTTTGCATGTTAACAAAGCACTAGACGAAGCTTTTAGGTATAATTTAAAGTTCTGTAACCGAGTAAATATCAAAATATACCACCTACGTCAGTGTACTTGTATTTATTTAAAGATTTGTAGAAAAGAGATACCAATGCAAGGAATAGAAATATCAAACAGATTAATTGAGCTTTACACAAAACACATTCATGTGGGTGTAAATGAGACATTATAATCACCATATTCCGAGTAAAATACAAAGAATGTAATGGATAGAATGCTTAAATTAATGTTCAGGGTAGCATTCGATTCCATCGTTTTTTGCTTATAACTCCATTATTATCGAGCTGAACTAGGCATGTGTAAGTCAGTCCTGGCCTCATTACAAAAGGATGGCCCAACCCAGCCTGCAAGGCCATGTTCCTTCTTAATGGAAACATGAGTAACATCAGTGACTTTGGTCCTATTGAACCTCATCTGTGACTTGATACTATAGTTCGAACAAGGGGCCCACATCTATGCATACCAGTGTCAATCAGGGAGATTCACCAAGGTAAGCAAAAAATGTAAGGAATAGCAGCTTGACATTGGCATCACTCAGGCTACATTACATGTTAGTGTTTTTTTTCCCCATATGCAACTACAGAGTGCAGGACCAACTATCTTCAAATCAGCATAACCCCATTCCCTTAAAAGAGCGTTTGAGTCCAAAATGCTTCACCATGCCCCCTCTGAATTAGTAGAAAAACAACACCACACTGCTTTAAGGCATTTTGGGCAATATCATTGAGGTGAACTTTGGGCCCGATTTACAGAACTAACTTTAAACAAAATCCTAAACTTACTACCATTTTCGTATTCACAGAAGGCACTTACTCATTTTGGTATTCACAGAAGAGACTTACTCACTTCGGTATTCACAGAAGTTAGGAGTCCTAAATGCCTTCTGTGAATACCAAAAGTCTTAAAATTAGGATTTTTCTCAGTTTAGGAGTCCTAAAGTTCGGACTCCTAACTTTACTACTACTAAACTGAGAAAAATCCTAATTTTAAGGCTTTCGGTATTCACAGAAGGCATTTAGGAGTCCTAAAGTTAGGAGTCCTAACTTTACTACTACTAAATTGAGAAAATCCTTATTTTAAGACTTTTGGTATTCACAGAAGGCATTTAGGAGTCCTAAAGTTAGGAGTCCTAACTATACTACTACTAAACTGAGAAAAATCATAATTTTAAGACTTTCGGTATTCACAGAAGGCATTTAGGAGTCCTAAAGTTAGGACTCCTAACTTCTGTGAATACCGAAATGAGTAAGTGCCTTCTGTGAATACCAAAATGAGTAAGTGCCTTCTGTGAATACCAAATGGTAGTAAGTTTAGGATTTTGTCTTAAGTTAGTTCTGTGAATCGGGCCCATAGAGTCCATGTGGCTAGCTAGGAGCCCAGCTAAGGATAAAGCAACAACACGTTATCTTCCCAATTTTGTCAAAGAAGGGTCAACATATTGATATAGCTGACCCCTGGAGAAAGGTATGACTACCCGCCAGAAATAGTAAAACAAATTAAACACACAAAGCTACATAAAGTCTAATAAAGCTCACAGTTAAGATATAGCTTTCATTTATCCACAGTTCATCATAAATGATACACAATTACATTCTGAAAATAACAAATGTATGTCTCCAGAACCTCATGATTCAAAAGTAGAAATAACAGTATTAGTCTATTTCTTGTTAAAAACAAGGTCCCTGTTTAGTGGATACAGTCAAAATCATAGGAAAGGTGACAGTTCAAGTTTAATCCTTCCCACACAGGCCACACATTAGACTTGAAAAAAGCTGTTGACACATATTTCGGTGGAGTTCCTCAAGTGCATCACTTTCATCGGGTGATATCACCTTCATAATTTGTTGAAGACTGGAAGATCTTAGATGCAACCACATGTTACAGGTATCCAACCTCACTGAAGTAGGAATTACCTACCACAGGTTCACTGATGTAAGTACAACCAATACGGATCCGCATTGACATGTACTTCAAAATTGCTGATGTGTATCACATCAATCAAGGTCCTTGGGGACTCAAAATCCACCAGAAAGCACGTTAAAGTTATGGGTTGTAATTGGCATTTAAAGATTACTGGAAGCAAAAGATCTAGCATGGAGACTGCACAGCTCTCAAAGTCACCCTTCCAAAAATCCACATCAGGACTTCCTTGGGTTTCCCTATGTCACTTAATGCTTCTCATTGCAATGATGGAAAGGTAGAATTCCTTCTAGACGCTGCCATTGCTCTGAGCAGCATTCCAGTACACGAGTCTGTGCCCACTGTGCCATCACAGAAAGGGGCAGCCCCAATAGAACAGGGTTAGTATGTCTGAACTGCTAGGACGTGTTTCCTCTGAATGGACCACAACCCCAGAACCGTTTCAGCATTGTTGGGAATCCTCATGAAGATTCAGAGTCGAAGTGTCTCAGTATTCACCAGAACCCTTGTATGGCTCGCATGTGTAACTCACAGAGGCTCACTGCGAAGAATACAAATGTGATGCAAGGACGCCTTGAATTAATAATAACTTCTGTCATTCTCTGGGTGGCATTCCCCCCCTCTTATTGACAGAGCAGTTCAAGGGATCTCTGCAGGCGTATTTTCTCAGCAGATGAAACTGCAGGCTAAATAAAAAATGTAAACATAGAAAAGTACAACAAATGTATAAAACAAATTCTCAGTGGAAAATAAAGGAAGCATTAACCCTGGTGCCTGGCAATCTTTCCCCATCTCTGTCCTCCACTGATTCTTGACTTTTAAAACTTTTTCAGAATTGGTATGTGTATTTACTTTTTGGGTGATGTCCTGACTAGTTGAAATTGAAAAAATGACATCAATCTTTCAAGAGTTGTAATTACTTCAACAGACAATGCAAAATGTTGATATACCCCATATTGATTAGCAATGGTTATTTATTTTTTTAATTTACAACTTATATTCAGAAATGAAATAACATACTTGTCTTTTAACTAAGTAACTTGGTTTTGAAGGCATTTATAAACACATTTTGGCATCACTGAACACAGCATATAACCAGGAAAAACTATTCCAATTGCTTTGAACGAGCAGGGGAAAAATATATGAACCATAGTGAATTTAACAATTTACATTAGCTGCATTAAAGGGACACTGGACAAAAAAGCCACAAAGGACTGTATCCTACAATGCCAAATTCTTGAGACTTCAGCTCAACACAGCGGTAAATTGTTATTAGTACCTCTAGGATGAGGCCATGTGGAACGCGAGTACTTAAAGCATCACAATTTCCATGTGAAGTCAAAAAGGGCATCATGAAGCTTTGGGCATGCATTGCATTATATTGCAGCATTTGTTTAGCACCTACACCCCCTATGTGGGGCACTGACTCACCCGCAGGGATAACAAGCTTAACCATGTAGGGTGTGTAGTCGGGAGGGTGTTGGCTTTGCTTTGAGCCTATATGGAAAATGTTGTCATGTCATGCGTGAGGACCACCAAGGTGCGGCTGTCGTGATATCGAAAGCAGCACCTTGCGGTGTCATGGGTGAAGGTATGAGAGATACATGTGCAAATTATAATTATGATAAGCACTCACCAGCTTAGCCACATAGTTAGTGAGATGCTGTGTGCCAATACAACAAAGGGAAAAAAAGGGTGGGGGGGCAATCAAAGTAGGCCCAGCTATCATTACAGTAGCAAGTGCCAGACAGAGATGCAGTTGAACGAGTGAAAGGATGCCAGAGGGCAAGAATGGGATTTGGTGTCAAAAGCAGCAGCCATGCACCATTTTTTTAAATGTATTAAATACCGTCTACTTCTTAAGAAATGCACCCCATGAAGGAGAATGGATGTGGAAGAGCAAAGAAGGCTGGCAACCAGAGTAGGAACCACACAAACTTTAAAAGGACCAAATTACACCTACTCCCACTAGGACAAAGTTAGACAAATATTTGAGCAGGTTGTCACGCACCAAACCACTCTCAGGTTCTCAAAGGCAGACAACCACCGGTCGGGCGAACCTTATTCGGGTCGTAGCTCAGACCTCGGCTGGAGGGGAACCTTGCACTTCCGAGGGTGAGAGGCTAAGGGCATGGTAATGCTGCCTAAACAACGCAAGAGTGAATCCGCTTGTCTTCTGATACTCTGTTGTCCTCACCCCTCTCCGTCTTTATCTAGGACTTTTCAAATATCCCAGAAACCCTTGTACTTTTTAGGTTACATAACCTAGAATTTCCTCTCAGAATAACTTTCACTTTTATTTTCAGCAGTGAATGTCATTTGAGGTTATAAAAGTGACAGTGTACTGAAAGGAGAACTACCCTTCTGCCATTATTTCCACTTAGAGAGCATGCCACTGGTTTGGTAGTTCTCAATTTGCTCAGTCTTAGCCCAACTTCTCAACCCATTAACTCTGAACTCATGTATAGCCAGAGGCCTTTGAACTCAAACAATAGTAGCCGATAGACATCATTTCCTGAACAGCGAATAATTTAACCCCTCTAAATGCTGGCTTCAGCCAATATGGTATGTTTATCCAGTCTAGTGGAGAATGCAGCTGTGGCCTGCACTGGGAGAGCAGAGCATTTTCCTGCCTTGTTCATTCAAAAGCTTTGGTCTTGGGTCATAAAGATATATCGCAAGGAAGATTAGACTACGCCAAACGACTTTAACGCTCATAGCAATGTCTTGGGCTAGGTTTGCTGACTCGCTGGCACTTTGTCTGCTGACCCTTCACATTGGGGAGATATGATCGAAAATGTACTGTTCGCAGCATTAGAAGATGCAAAGTAGGCTCCCAACATGGTCCAACACACTAAGGCAAGTCCTCCCTGCAAGGTCTACCACACTTAGGCAGGTCACAATGTCTTAGGCTAGCTTTGCTGAGGGAATTAGTCCCATTCTGCTGACCCTTACCACTGTGAAGACATGACCCACATTCTGGCTTTATAGGCATTAGGAAGATGAATGTATGCTGAGCCCTGCCAGCTGGGAAAAAATCAAATCATATTAAGGGTGGCTGCAACGGCTCGGCTCGGGTTAGCCTCACTGATTTCTGGGTGCTTAGTCCCATCCTGTTAACCCTTCGCATTGTGGAGCTATGACGCACAATCTGCACTCCTAAGCATTTGAACATACACTGAGCCCTGCCAGCATGGTCTACCACAGTAAGGCAGATCACTATGTGTTGGCATATCCTGGCTGAATCCTAGTGTATTGGTCCCGTACTGCTGACCCTTCCCATTATGAGGATAGATTCCACAATCTGCTGTTATCAGAAGATGAAAGCAAACTGGCACACTCATCTTGAATTCAGATTAATGTTGCCTCACTCTGACTACCTAGTTTTCTTCTCCAAATTCAACAGCCATCTTGAAATGGTATTTTGTGTAACAGCCATTCACTTTTTAAGAGAATGATTTTTGGAAGCAAGGTACCTGTCAAGGTTGCAGTTATTAATTGCATAAACTCTAGTAATTATGCTAATGATATTTGCTTATTTAACTCAATTTGACATAATTGCATGGTTCCGAGAAAATTACAAAACTGTTTTGAAAAAGATGAGTGCATAGATTGTAGTAATGTATGGGTTCAGCCGACAGAATGGTGACTACTATTTTGCAAATGAAATGTTTATATGTTAAGGTATATGCATTGAAATTGATTGTCTTTGTTTTCTTAGTTCACCTCAATGTGTGCAGGGGCCATGCAGGATCATGATCAGGCAGCGGACTGGGGCAAGGAAGTACAGTGCAGCATGTGCCGCGTCGCTGAGCCCTGACAGCTCTTTCGAGGCATGATAGAACCTCAGGAAAGAGTCAGGCAAATATCCTGTAAGGTATTATAAACTACACATAACAGGAGGTTTGATCGAGTTGGATGGAGGGGGGAGAGAGCCTAGATGTCTGTATATTTGAGGGATTTGAGGTCAGATTGGCTGAAGGAGACAGGGTGGTCAGGTGAGGGACTGGGGAAGTGGGAGTTGGGGGTGAAGTGGAAATGTGTCTAGTGTGCCAAGGGCCCAAGTGGCACAGTCAAGGAGAAGAGTACTGCATGTGCTGCTGGTGAGTGTCTTTGAGGCCAGCATCCCAGAGGCAGGAAAAATGCAGCCTGGGCGGGGCTGAGAGTGTGGGGCGAGGGGTGTAATCACTGAAGAGGGCATGGGCATCATGCAGTGGTGACAGGTGAAGTAGGAGCATGGGGGCAGGTGGGCGGTATCTTAGAGGAAGACAGGGGTGTGCCAGTGAGGTGGATAATGATGGAAGTAATAGGAGAATCTGCTGCCATATGTAGGTAATGACTGGTGTGGGAGAGGGTGGATTGTGATAGAGGGGAGGCAGAGGCATGGCAGTCTGGCTGGTAGGGGCAGTAGGGGTAGGTGGTGGAACTAGTGGATTGTAGGTGAGGCAAGGAAGGAGTTGAGAGTTGGTGGGAAATGCAGGAGAACAGTGACTAAGGTGGGGCCATGGTGTATGAGGCAGGTATGATTGAATGAGATATGGACAGAGAAGTGAAACAGGCAGGTAGTATCTAGAGTGTGGACAGGGATATGGCAATCAGATGGGTTGTCATGGCTGACATAAGTCTGTGGGTGAGGGGAGGTGGATAGTGACATAATTGTAAGCAGGTGGGTAGTAATGGAGATTGGAGAAGGGGGCAGTGGCTAAAGTGTGTGCAGGGGCATATGAGACAGGTGGGTTATGAATGAGATGGGACAGGTGATTGAAGCAGGTGAGGGTGAGTAGTAGCAAGTGGGGCAGGCAAGTTATGGGTATGGGGTTGTCAGAGATTTAGGACTCTGGAGGTTAGTGAACATGATGTGAGCAAATGTATGAGGGGCAGTGAGTGTCTGGAGTGTATGCAAGGTTTTGATCGTCAGATTGATATGGATAGATTGGGTGAGTGAGAAGTGACTAAGATGGGAGCAAGTACATAGCACTTGAGTTTGGGGAAAATAAGAAGTGAGTGATGTGAGGCAGAAAAATAGGAGTCAGCTTTGTAATGAATGAGGTGAGGCAGAGGTATGGGTGAGCATGAGAAGAATAAGGCTGTGGCAGCTGGGTAGCTGCTGAAGAGGGACAGGAGCACAGATGGCAGTTGAGTAGTCATGGGCGAGGTAAGAGAAATGGAGCAGGTGGGTCTATTTAGAATTGATGGGGTCCCAGCATCTTCCACACTGGCTGTCACCAGACATCCAACAACACAATGTCCTGTTCCTGCAAAGAGTTAAGGTTAACACCAATTGTGTTACCTAACAAATCTCAGGGCGGAAGGGATATTGAGAATATTGGAACAAGAGCCCTCACTCACCCCTGGGGGTGGCATGTTTCATCATTGGGCTAGCTCCTCGTTGGGACAGCACTGCAATGCCCAATGGGCCCCTAAAAAGGTACTCTTTACAAGTGATCTGTTCTTGATTATCCTGATTTTGCCATCTGAGTCTAAGAATGTTGACTAGATGTGTAGATTGGTCAACTCAAAAGTACAAAAATGACCTAGAGTATCCCTAAAAAATACTTTATTAAAATATCCCAGTTAAAGGTTAAAAAGAAATGAAGCGGAAATATATTGGGAGAAGAACATCATTTCCCATATATTCCTGCTTCATTTATTTTCCTTTATTCCCCTAAAAGGTCAACATGTTTCTTGCCTTATGTGTCTTAGCAGATCAAATACAATTCTTCAGGACCAAACCGCCTCTACAGTTAGAGGGGCCCTGTTTTTAATTCATGTAGTGTCCCCACTTATTAAGTCACCTTCATTAGTGAACAAAAAGGCATAAAAGTATACCTCTTGTATACTGTAAGTCCTCCCAAACCTGACCTGAAATAAATCAAGTCAATCAGTTGTAAATGTATCAATATTTCAAGCATACAAAAAATGAATGTGATAATCTTTCAGGGCAAACACCACTTGCCAGAGCAGTCGTTAGGTAAGAAATACAGACATACACATAAAACATGTAGCAAGCCAAATCAGTTGTAGGTACACTCTCTGGATCAGGTAGAACAAGCATAAATGAAGTATTATCACTGCTTACCATATCTCTACTTGAATTGGGTCCCTTGGGACTCATGGGATCCCGTAGCTATTTCTGTACAAAAAAGGCATCAGATAAAGATAAGTATATGCCAATGCGGTTGTTGGAAGTGGAAAGCCACTCACCTGTACACCTTCAGTCTACTTGCCCATGGCCAATATCCATGACCTACCCGGTTTCCAGGATCCCGGAGTTAAGCATTTAACTCTGGCAGCCCATATTTAGGCTAGCATACATGTGGTACCTTTCTAGTTATTTGACCTGCTGTAGATGTGGTCACATGATCTGGGTGTGCCGACTCATGCGGATCGGGAGCTTTCCAAGGACTATAACCAAAATTGGGCATCATTTTGGGAAAGTGAATGCGGGCATGTTTACACAAGAAATGTCTCTCAGGATACCATTGTGAATGATAATAGCCTCTCAATGCATTCTTTTTTATAACCGGGCAACATGTATATTATTGACCTGAAAGAAGGACACTACTCCTTGCTGAGCACAAGTATTATATCTTTCTTGAAAGTATATATTAATACTGACTCTTGAGTTAGAAACCACCAAATGTTATATGCACTCAATTTCTAAAAAAAGGGTCCAATTATTTCCCAAAATAGGACTTCATAATTATCTTGTGCAAGTTAATACAGATACTCTTTCGTGTGGAGCCATATAGACTGAGGGATCTCCCTGACCATTAATGTTAATTCAAACGAGAAGAGGTAGATTTAATGATACCAAAACCAGATTCATAATTACATGATGAATACATCAGGTTTAGGAATTGTTGCAAACGTCCCACTGGATTGGTAATTGCGACCTAAGAGCAGAGGATAAAGCCCAGTGGCTACTACTTTCTGGTACATGTTAATTTACACCACAGGATGTCATCATTTAGTCCATTCTCATGCATGTTCAAACAAAACACCCATCTTTGTTCTTTTTCGAATAGGATTGACTGTACATTGGTGCTCTTTTGTATGTATTCCAGCAAACACCACTCCATATCAAATCATAGCACCTCAACATAAATGTGCACTCATCTTTGTCGTCACTCTCTTGCATCTGATGCCCCTCCTTTCTTCACTGATGCGTGTTTTGACTGCTCTTGTCGTCATCCCCGCGTATCTCAATCTGCAGGGGCTTTCAATCAAATAGGAGCAATTCTTAGTGATGCAGTTAGTGTGTTTAAGTCCCATTTCTTGCCATTGTCTAGCTCAATACATTTTTGTGGTTTTGTAAACCTACATAAATGACAATGACCACATGGGTAATGACTTGTCACTTGGGGTAACATACGCTCATTCATTCTAATGGGGTAGCTTATGTCTAGGTCTAGTGCGGACCAAAATGTCTTTTAAATTCCTTGCATGATTGAACACATATCATGGGCGATCAAAGTTCAGAGTCCCACTGTTAATGATATGCCATCTTTTATTGATGATCTTCACTGTGTCAGATAAAGGGGTGAAGGTTGTGACACATGTTAGTGTCCTGGATGTTGTTGGGGATTTTGATTACAATAGTTCATGTTTATTATTGTTTCTCGCTCACGTTTGTGCTTTTTGGAATATATGCCATGGTCATTTCCTATTGTGTATTCTTTCCTCCAGCTGAGGTCACTGCAATTATTCCTAATCCTAATCAATTGGCCAAAGGGAAGACGGGAGGCAGTGCGAAGTTTTTTCTCCTCAGAAATGATTCGGAATTCAGCAAATACAGTGTTAGAAATGGGAATCTCTAGTTGGCAGAGGAAGGTACCTTTGTCCAAGTAGGAATCCTTCTTACCAGTCAGGGTAAGGGAGTTACACTCCTAAAATAACCCCTGCTCACCCCCCTGGTAGCTAGCCACGAACAGTCAGACTTATCTCAGAGACAGTGTGTATAGCATTTGCACATAACCAACAGTAATATAGTGAAAACACTGCAAAAGGACACCAAACCAGTTTAGAAAAATATCCAATATTTTTATATATCCAAAACAAGACCAAAATGACAAAATCCAGTATACGGTACTTTAAAAATATGCACTTTGCAAGAATACTTTAAAAACTCAGTTCCTTGAAGTCGGTAGCTCTGTCCGGTGCTACCGCGGTGCTGTAAACAACAGAATCCAACAGTTCTGTCTGACCTTGTCAGTCAGGGGGTCAACAGACTCGTAAACAGTACCTTTTGTGTTGCGGCTGACACGTTGGTGCGAGCCTGTTGTGGCAGACGTTGCAGTTGCGATGTGAATCATAGCGGTGCAGTATGAGGTGCCCTCAAGGTGCGGTGCAGGCAGTGGCTCGGCGATGGTCATCCAGCGGCATTGGTGAAACCAAGGCTGCGGTGCGGAATGAAGGCGATGCTGGATGCAGTGCTGACAGATCCCGGTGCAGGTGACAGAGTCGGTTGCGAGAAGCTGGCGTCGGCCGGTCCAGACTGCAGTATGGAACGGGACGGTGAATTGTGTGACTTACGAGCGGTGCCCCCAAGTCATGAAGCGGTCACGGAAGTCGTGGTCAGTGTGCAGCGACAGCATCGGTGAGACCAGCGCAGTGAAGTGAAGCAAGGCGGTTGGAGTCCGTTGCCCACAGGTCAAGGTGCAAGCAGCAGCTCGTGGCGGCAGTTGTCGTCGGTGAGACCAGAGTCGCAGAGCGAGATGCGGACGGTGCACTCTATGGTGCCTTTACGGATGTAGGATTCAAATTAAAATATATGATTAGCATAGCGTAGCTAAAATTAGCTTATTTGATTCAGTCCAGTAATAAGGCCCCCTTTTCGTCTAAATAAGTTAGTACGACGAAAAGGGCAGAGAACAGGACCGCGGCCATCTTGGCCCTTAACTCTCTCGTCATGTAGGAACCACGATCACGTGGTTCCCTGAGCCCATATTTTCCCTATTTAGCATGCACCAGTTTAGAAGACAGGCTGAATCGTATTTACAACCGAGAAGCAAGGTCACATCTGCTAAAAGGGAGTACCAAGCAAAATTCCTTCTGAACCTGGGACGAGAAGGGAGTCACCCGGCCGACCTTCTATTCTTAAAGATAGTAGCCCTTTTTGTATCGCTGAAACTAGATATAGGATGAGCTCATTAGGAGCGCCTGGACGGGCTGGTACTTTTCCACTTGTAAGGCTTTGTATGTTGCGCTGTAATGTATAAAAGTATGAGTTTGTCAAGGAGCCAGCAGTCTTCCTCAGCGCACCTCCTGGGTGAGGATCGATGAGGCTCCTCTATGTAGAGTTTTCTGTCTGGCCAATAAATCAATCAATCAAAGCATTTGTATAGCGCGCTACTCACCCAGAGGGTCTCAAGGCGCTAGGGGAGGGGGGTCCGCTACTGCTCGAACAGCCAGGTCTTGAGCAGCTTCCTGAAGGCGAGGTGGTCCTGGGTAAGGCGGAGGTGGGTCGGGAGGGAGTTCCAGGTCTTGGCGGCGAGGTAGGAGAAGGACCTTCCTCCTGAGGTGGCTCTTCGGATGCGGGGGATGGCGGCGAGGGCGTGGCTGGTCGATCGAAGCTGGCGTTTGGGAGCGTAGAAGTTGAGGCGGTTGTTGAGGTGTCCTGGGCCTTGGTTGTGTAGGGCTTTGTGTGCGTGGGTGAGGAGACGGAAGGTGATTCTCTTGTTGACCGGGAGCCAGTGCAGGTCTCTCAGATGTCCGGAGATGTGGTTGCGGCGGGGGATGTCCAGGATAAGTTGTGCTGAGGCGTTCTGGATCCGCTGGCGTCTCTTCTGGAGTTTGGCGGTGGTTCCGGCGTAGAGGGAGTTGCCGTAGTCCAGACGGCTGGTGACGAGGGCCTGAGTGACCATTTTCCTGGTCTCGGTGGGGATCCACCGGAAGATCTTACGTAGCATGCGCAGGATGTTGAAGCACGACGAGGAGACGGCGTTGACTTGTCTGGTCATGGAGAGGGAGGAGTCCAGGATGAAGCCCAGGTTGCGTGCATGGTCTGTTGGTTTGGGTGCGCTGCCTAGGGCGGGGGGCCACCAGGAGTCGTCCCAGGCAGAGGGTGAGGATCCCAGGATGAGGACTTCCGTCTTGTCCGAGTTCAGTTTCAGGCGGCTGTTCTTCATCCATTCTGCTACCTCTTTCATCCCTTCGTGTAGGTTGGCTCTGGCGGTGTCGGGGTCGTTGGTGAGGGAGAGGATCAGCTGGGTGTCGTCGGCGTAGGAGATGATGTTGAGGTTGTGCTGGCGTGCGATGGCTGCGAGGGGGCTCATGTAGACGTTGAAGAGGGTTGGGCTAAGCGAAGAGCCTTGAGGAATGCCGCAGATGACTTCGGTGGCTTCTGATCTTAACGGGGGGAGGCGGACTCTCTGTGTCCTTCCAGCGAGGAAGGAGATGATCCACTCCAGGGCCTTCTTCTGGTTTCCGACATTGCTGAGGCGCTGCACTAGGGTACGGTGGCAGACTGTGTCGAAGGCCGCGGAGAGGTCTAGGAGGATGAGGGCCGCTGTTTCTCCGTTGTCGAGCAGGGTTCGGATGTCATCGGTGGCTGCGATCAGGGCGGTCTCGGTGCTGTGGTTGGCCCGGAAGCCAGACTGCGAGAGGTCGAGGGAACCGTTCGTCTCGAGGAAGGCGGCCAGCTGCTTGTTGACGGTCTTCTCGATGACTTTTGCTGGAAACGGGAGCAGCGAGATGGGGCGGTAGTTCTTGAGGTCGGCGGGGTCGGCTGATGGCTTCTTTAGTAGAGCGCTGAGTTCGGCGTGCTTCCAGCTCTCGGGGAAGGTAGCGGTGTCGAAGGAGGTGTTGATGATGTCTCGCAGGTGGGGTGCGATGACAGCGTCGGCCTTGTTGAAGACGTGGTGAGGGCAGGGGTCAGTCGGTGATCCGGAGTGGATGGAGTTCATCGTGCGGACGGTGTCTTCGGAGCTGATCGGGGTCCAGGCGCGGAGGGTGGTGGTGGGGGGCGGTGGTTCGGTCGTGGCGTGCGATGGTAGAGTGCTGAAGCTGTTGTGTATGTCCGCGATCTTGTTGTGGAAGTAGGAGGCGAGGGAGTTGCAGAGGTCTTGCGAAGGGGTGATGTCGTTGTTTCCGGCGTTGGGGTTGGAGAGCTCTTTAACGATGTTGAAGAGTTCCTTGCTGTTGTGTGCGTTGTTGTCCAGTTGTTCCTTGAATGCTGTCTTCTTGGTGGCGTGGATCAGTTGGTGGTGTTTTCCGGTGGCGAGCTTGAGGGCCGTCATGTTGACAGGTGTTGGGTCTCTGCCCCAGTCTCTCTCGAGGGCTCGGCAGTTCTTCTTGGAGCTCTTGAGTTCGTTGGTGAACCATGGGGCTTTCTTGCTGCCGGGTCTGCTAGGCGGGGCCCTCAGGGGGGCGAGGTCATCTGCGCAGTCGCTGATCCACTTCGTGAGGTTGGTGGCCGCTTGGCTGGGGTTCGTTGCGCTGGTGGGTGGGTTCTTGCTCAGGGAGGTTGCGAGCTGGTCGGCTGTGATCTTGTTCCAGCTTCGGCGTGCAACCTGTTGCTGGTGGTGGAGGATCGTGGTCCTTCTGAAGCTGAAGTGGACGCAGCTGTGGTCCGTCCAGTGGAGTCCGGTGACGTGGCTGAAGGTGATGTCCTTGCTGGATGAAAAGATGGGGTCGAGTGTGTGTCCGGCGTAGTGGGTGGGGGAGGTCACCAGTTGCTTGAGTCCGAGGTTTGCGAGGTTGTCCAGCAGGGTGGTGGTGTTGCGGTCGTTGTTGTTCTCCAGGTGGAAGTTGAGGTCCCCAAGGAGGATGTAGTCAGCGGAGGGGAGGGTGTGCGGGCTGATGAAGTCGGCGATGTCTTCGCTGAATTGTGTGCGTGGTCCCGGCGGTCTGTAGATGAGGGTGCCTCTGAGGGTGGTATTGGGGTTGATGTGGACCTGGAAGTGCAGGTGCTCGGCAGGTGTGAGGGAGTCGTCGGTGTTGGTCGTGATGCGGATGGTGTTCCTGTGGATGATGGCGATGCCTCCTCCTATCTGGTTGACGTGGTCCCCCCGGATGATCTTGTAGCCGTCCGCGATGGCGATGTCGGGCGCTGAGGAGGCGTTCATCCAGGTTTCCGTGAGGAAGGCGACGTCTGGGGTTGTGGTGTCGAGCAGGTTCCAGAGCTCGACGGCGTGTCTGTGGACGGAGCGGGTGTTGAGCAGGATGCACTTCAGGTGGTTGCTGCTGTTGCTCGTCTTGGTCTTGGTCGGTGCTGGTGTAGTGCAGGTCCGGATGCAGGTGAACTCGCAGGAGTTGCAGCAGAAGGGTCCGTGGGTGCATCTCGGGGTGGCTTGGAAGCAGGCCGGGAATCGGCCGGCGTTGAGTGCGTTGAGTTCGGTGGCGTCGTAGGTCAGGCGGGTGGGCTGGCGTCTGCGGGGGACAGGGGGTCTGGCGCTGGGCGCGGTCCAGGCGCGAACGGGCGAAGACGGGCTTACCTTTGGTGCACCTTCGGCGCTCATTCGGCGCTCCCGCTGCGCGCGTCCGCTGCGCGGTCGCTCGGGGGGGCGTCATAAGTAAGGAGCCGGGAGGGAGGGTCAGCTGGGAGGCGGGAGGCTGTGTGTCCAATGGGCAAGGAGGGGAGGCGGGGCTGCGGGGTCAGCGGCAGGAAGCAGCAGCGGCGGGAAACAGGCGGGAACCAGGGAGGAGAGTGACCGGGGCAGCGGCGCCCAAGAAGATGCCGAGTGAAATGGGCAGCCGCAGCAGGCAGCGAGCGGAGGGCTGTACCTCCAAGCAGGTCAGCAGAGGTGAGGAGGAGCGGCGCAGCGGTCGCTTCAGCAGGCAGGCATCAGGCAGCAGCAGTGGGAGTGGAGCGACCTCCTGTGGGGCACAGGGGGGGACATAAACGCTTGAACCTTCTATGTTGCCAACTGCTCCTTTTTTGACTTACATTGCGGGCCACCGGTAAGTGTGGCCCTTGAGATTAAATTTTGGATACAACAGTTGGCGACCACGAAGGGACCCCGTGATAGGGCCTGACGTCCCCCGTAATCGGGTGGTGGGTCCGAGGGCGTCTTAGCCGGGCGGGCGGAGAACGAGCTCGAGGGTTTCGCTCCGCGCTCGAGTGGGATGCCCTCTGCTGCTAGTCACCCTTCACCGGGGTCCTACGGGCTCAACCCAAGAAACGGACTGTGTTGGTTGAGAGGAGTTGGCAGCGAAGAACGGACATTCGTACCAGGGTGCACCCGGTGAGTAGAATTTTGATTTGAAGCACTGAGTATAAGCAGTGCCCGTTTTTATTTTGAAGCACGCGAGGTGGAGCGTGTAGTTGCATTTGAAGCACAGGCTCTAGGGCGGTGCATTGGTTTTGAGGCAGGCGTTGGAGAGCGGTGCCACTGTTGGTTTGAAGCCCGAATGGTATGGCTGGGCATTGATTTGAAAGTACATGTACAATTGGTACGATTTGATGGGCCCTTTTTTCTGATTTGATAAACCGCGCGCGGAATGTAGCCCGATTGCACCTGGGAGACTCACGACCCGAGCTGGGTAGCCACGAGACATACCCGCAGTGAGGCACAGACCTCCCCGGGACAGGCCTCAGTGGTGAACCAGGAAGGCAGTGAGAGGATCTGTGGTGTAGTCAGGGATGTCTATTGTTGGAAACATTACGGATTAAGGTGGGACTGGCTCACTGAGGTGGTGGTAAGGGTTGTAACTTTTGGTTGTGGTTTATGTCATTTGTGTCTGTATTGAACTAATCACCATGCCTTGTTTTAGTAAATTGAATTGTTTCAGCTGTTGCTGTCGGACAGGTGACTCTCGGCTGGCTGAGAGTCAGCCTGCCCCTCCGGAAGGCAGTCCTAGCCACTATATGTATGTGAAGCATGGAATTACCCCTTTATTGTTTTGTACTCTGTGGCATAGATATACTAAAAGTAACGAAGAATTGCAATGGCCAAAGACTGGCTCGTTTGATGAGAAAAAGATTGCTTTCTTACAGGAACAACTGTTCTCTAGGCGGAGCCGCCAGGCTATGTTTGATGCCCTGGGCTCGTGGCTGAAAGACTCCAAGCAGCGGCGGATAAGGGAGGAGAAGCAATCCAGGGCTAAGGCAGGACAGAATGTGACTCAGAAGGCCATAGCTTATGATAGGTCTCGAGCAGAAAAAGGAATAGACTGTATGAACCGTGAATTCCGATTGAAGGTAGATAAGAGCTATGTGACTCGACCCAATGCTGAAGATGAGATAGAAGACTTATTGGATATACGGCCACCGCCTCCTTATGTGCCTCAACGGCTGTATCCGGAGGTGACCGGAGTCTCGGCTCCGGCCACGGCTGCGTCCTTAGGAACCTCGGGGGCCTCAGACCCTCCGGCTCCCCCCAGTTCCTCTCCTTTGACAGAACTCTCCCGACTGTCTACATCCGTGTCGGAGGTGATTACTATGTTACCAGCTCTATTAACTGCCGCAGCAGCTGGGACAACACAGCTGCCATCCGGGTCAATGACTTCCCCTTCTGTCCTGCCCTCCTCCTCCGCGAGTACTACGCCAATAGCAGCTGCCACCACTCCGACGCGTCCGGTCCCCTTAGCTGAGGGTAAAAGGTTGTTTACCCGTTCGGCTTTGGGAACCGAAGAAAAAGACACTATTGCTGTACAGGCATCCCAATGGATGCAGCAACCCATTTATTCATTATCAGACATTTGGAGCACCATGAGAGATTACGAGCCGGTAATGCAGCAGCATGCATTAGAACATATGGCGAACCGCCTTATATCATTATGGGAGCAGACACACACGGAGGGAAGGGCCCCGGCCATATTATACGATATCGTCACGCAAGCCCATAAATCCCGCCTTACCCCAGAAGAAGTGTATGGGAATGTGCAGACCCTGGTGGCGTATAGAACCCGTCTGCAGTCGACTAATCCTACGGGGCTATCCCAGTACCCTATGCGGGAAGTACACCTCATCTACCATCCAGAAGTTACGGAAGTGGTAGACGCCCTCGGGGTAGTTACTCGTCCCAGAGTGGAGGCGCGTTTCCAGGAACAATGGGTGTATACCCCCTGGAAACGAAGTGAGGTGTTGTCACTAAAAAGTCAATTACCAGACCCCAGGAAGAATCCTACCGCGTATTACAAAGAGCTTACTGAAGCGGCTTCCTCCGCAGTAATGACGTTGGCGGACATTGAACTATTCTTCGCTTTATTAGTACCGGTGGACATTTGGCGCCAGGTACATGATCAAGACCATGCAACCGAATTTGGGGGAACTTGGGAACAGCTACGGGAATGGGATAGAGATCGTAAACCAGGGAATAAACCCCGGGCGGAAATACTGGCCCTTCCTGATAGGATAATAAGTTACATGCATTCGCTGATCCCTCCTCGGAAAGTGGATTGGGATAAGCTGACGGCCTGCAAGCAGAAGAAGGATGAGAGTGTATCAGATTTCTTTACGAGATTTGAGGGAGTTTTCATTGACTTCAGTGGACAGGACCTGGCCACTGAAGGAGGGGTACATTTGGTTGTGAATTGATTCGTGACCAATCTGCTGCCGGAGGTATCGGCTCGATTACAGGCTGCTGAAAGCACCTGGACAACTACTACCCCTTCGACAATATTGAGTATGGCTCAATACTATGAACATCGTGAGAATGAAAGCAAGGACAGGACAGTCGAAGGACTTGAAGACTCGAGTATTGTTACAGCAAGTAGAGAGAGGACGGGGAAGAGGGCGAGGGTCGCAGAATTTTGCTCCAAGAGGGGCGGGTCCGGCACAAACGACAGGACGGACAGACTTGGGCATAAATCAATGTGCCTTCTGTAAGCAGGAGGGGCATTGGCGAGCCCAGTGTCCGTTATTATATGAACAGAACAGTGTTCCGAGAGGTCGAGGAAGGGGACGTTTTGGTGGACAGCGAGGGGGATCTACGAGACCAGAGCATTCGGCGACAGGTGAGACGGGTCAGAACTGCTTTGATCACGGTCAGGGGAAGCAGTATTACAATGATGATTATATGACAGGCGAGGGATCAGGTTATTCTCAAGCATAGGACAACCAAAGACAGAGTCAGGGGCAGGTGTCGATTCCAATTGATCAAGCTGGACCTTATGTCCATGCACGATTACTGAACGCATCAGGTAAGTTCCTAGTTGACACAGGGGCCATGAACAGTTCTGTTTCACGTGCCCTAGTTCCGGGGGCTGCTCTGTCTGGCCAGAATAATGTGTCTGTGGGGTTTTCTGGAACTCCGGTGGTAAGCCCCATCTCACAACCGCTTCCCCTTACCCTGGGGTCGGTGTCAATAAACTCACCTTTTCTTTTGACCTCCCAGTGTGGAGAGAACCTTCTCGGCATGGACATATTGAAAAGATTGCATGCTCGCATCTATTGTTCCCCGGAGGGGGTTTACCTGACCATAAAAGACCCTTCACCCCTCTCCGCGCAATGCTTATCTAAAACAGAATCTCTACCACCAGAACTGGCGTGCATCCCGAAAACCCTCTGGGCGACTGGAGACACCGATGTGGGCCATTTGCAAATTTCCCCAGTATCGATTACCCTAAAGCAGAACGCCAAGTTGCCGAAAATTCCCCAGTATAAAATTGCCCCTGCTGGGGAACGAGCTTTAATGGCTATCATTCATGATTTGATTAAAACCGGAGTGGTGGAAGAAACGGCCTCTAACACGTGTAATAACCCTATTCTTCCGATTCTTAAGCGAGCCACGGTACAACCGACTCCTGATTATGCTGATACCTATCGATTTGTGATTGACCTACGAGAGATCAATAAGATCGTGGTACCCCAGTACCCTGTGGTACCTGATATTAATTCCATCCTGACGATGATTCCTCCAACTGCACAATTTTTCTCAGTCATAGATTTAAAGAATGCCTTCTTTAGTATCCCCATACATCCAGATAGCCGCTATCTTTTCGGCTTCTCATTGGGGGGCCGTAGCTTCAGATTCTGTCACGCCCCCCAGGGGTTTACAGAAAGCCCCAGTATTTATAGTCCGGCACTGAAAAAGATACTAGACACGTTGAGCTTGCCGCCAGGTAATGTATTACTCCAGTATGTTGATGATCTCCTGGTGGCCTCTGATACTGAGGAGGGCTGCCGGACGGCAACAGTGCATTTACTACAGCATCTGGCAAGACATGGTAACAAGGTGTCACTGTCAAAATTCCAATATTGTCGACCGGAGGTGACCTATCTCGGTCATCTCCTGTCGAAGGAGGGAAGGCGATTGACCTCGGAGCGTATTGCATCCATTACTAACATGTCTGTTCCTCGCACGCAACGTGATGTCCGTGCTTTGCTTGGCATAACCTCTTACTGTCGTCAATGGATCGCTAACTACTCCCTTATCACTAAACCTTTCTTGTATCTAATCACCAAAGATGTGCATGAACCCCTACCTTGGACTGATGAGTGTCAAATGGCTTTTATTTCTTTGAAGGCCGCTTTATGTTCTGCTCCTGTGCTTGGCACCCCAGACTACCGGAAGCCTTTTGTGCTCTACGTGCATGAGGTGGACGGTTGTTCGCTTTCAGTGTTAACACAGGACTTTGGAGGTAAGCAAAGACCTTGTGCATATTTTTCGGCGGTTTTGGACAATGTCGCCAGAGCACTTCCCAGCTGCCTAAGAGCCACGGCCGCTGTAGCGGTGGCGATCAGGCAATCGGAAGGGCTAGTCCTAAATACGGATCTCACAGTGATGGTACCACACGCTGTGGACGTATTGTTAAACAGGACACAGACGCAGCACTTAACCAGTGCGCGTCTTACGGGGTACGAATTGACCCTGTTTGCACCTCACATAACGATCAAGAGATGCGTCACTCTGAATCCTGCCACGTTGCTACCTCCCCCCTCAGGAGAAAGTGGCCAGGATGTACATGATTGCATATTTCGGACTGAAGATGAAACAAAGGGCCGGATAGATCTAACAGACACCCCTTTATCGGAACCCCAAGGGGAATTGTATGTTGACGGCTCATGTTTTAAATTGCCCAACGGTACTACGGTTGCGGCTTATGCAATTACCACCTTGCAGACCATGGTCGAGACGGCCAAAGTACCATATCATTCAGCCCAAGCGGCTGAATTAATTGCACTACTAAGAGCGTGTGAATTGGGTAAGGGATTGAGGCTGAACATCTACACCGATAGCCAATACGCTTTTGGTGTAGCCCATAGTTTTGGGAGGTTGTGGGCAGAACGAGGGTTCCTTACGTCCCATGGTGAAAAGATAAAGAATGGACAATTGGTCGAGCGACTGCTGGCTGCATTACCTTTGCCAGAAGCCCTTGCTATTGTAAAATGTAGTGCCCATAAGGCTATAACTGATGATGTTGGGAGGGGAAATGCTTTTGCAGATAAGATTGCTAAAGAAACTGCCCAGTCTGATACCCCCTCCATGTTTGTGGTTAGTCAGTGCAGAAGGATGGTAGAAGCAGACATTTTTCGAAACACTATAGATAGTGTGAAAGAATTGCAACAGGAGGTCACCCCAGAGGAACTGCAGTATTGGCAGGAGCAGGTGGGGCGGTTAGACGAGAATGGGTGTTGGACGGACCTGTCAGAAAAATGCAGATGGCTACTACCGAATGCATTTGTAAACGCGGTGGTGGCCATGGCACATGGTCCCGCCCACGTCGGGGTTCGAGGCATGTGTGCAATGTTGGACCCTGTTTGGTACAACACTAATATCCAAAAAACGGCCAGGAATTTGGTCCAGCATTGTATGGTCTGCCTTCAGCATAACCCGGGGGGTGGTACTCCTGTTCTGTCGGGTAGTTTTGCCCCACCCACCTTGCCTTTCGAGGTACTCCAAATGGACTATATACAGCTGGAACGGGTTAACAACCTCAAATACGTTCTGGTGGTAGTCTGTACCTTCAGTAAATGGGTAGAAGCGTACCCCACTAGAGAAAACACAGCTATAGCAACTGCAAGAGCCTTAATAAAGGAGTTCTTTCCCCGATATGGGTTACCACGAGTAATCTGGAGTGATAATGGGACACATTTTAATGCCAATTTAGTTCAACATGTAAGTAAGGGTTTGTCAATACGACAGAAGTTCCACGCCGCGTGGCACCCTCAAACGGCAGGCCTAGTTGAGAAATATAATAGGATCCTGAAGTTAAAATTAGCCAAACTACAGGACACGACCGGCTTGAAATGGCCTGATCTTCTACCATTGGCCCTGTTGTCTGTAAGAACGACCCCTCATTCTCGGAGTGGGATTTCCCCTTACGAGGTGGTTTTTGGGAGACCTGCCAATGTATGGGGGGTACCCCGGCCCAAGTCATTCAGGGATATTGAGTATCCTATGTTGGCCGACTACCTCTATGCGTTAACTAAAGATCTCCGTTCTATCCACCAACAGATTTCAGCAGTACTGCAGCCTCTGCCGGAGGGCCCCGGACACAGCATCGAACCAGGTCAGTGGGTCCTAATTCGGAACTATCAGCGGAAGTCGAGCTTGGAACCCCGCTGGACCCGGCCACATCAAGTGCTTCTGGCCACAAGGACGGCGGTAAAGGTCGAAGGGAGACAGCATTGGATTCATGTTTCCCATTTGAAGCGTGTCCCGCTTCCCTTGCCCGAGGATTGCCAGGACCAGGAGGAAAACGTACGACACAGAGGTGAGCACGACCCCGAAGAATCACCCTCCCCCGAAGCCCACGGAGAAGCGGAAGGGCAGGGAGAGAGGGCCATAAGTTCGGGGTCAGCTGTGGCAGATAAGGCCCTGCCTGGCGACCAAACGCGTGACCAGGAGGGCCACACACCTCGTTCCTTATCTGATCCCACTGTGCCCATCTTGTTCATGAATCCTGAAACCCCTGGTCACACTCGATACCACCTGCGGCCCCGCAAACAGAATGAGATCCCTCGGTCCGGCCTACAATAAAAGGTGAAGTCTAAGCTAAGGGACCTAGGGATCATATGAACACTGGACTGAACCCGTGGAGGGCGTGGAACTTTAAGTGATAGCCCTGTTCAGAAAGAAGGTAGAGACACTGATAGTAAAAGGGGCCCAGGTAACCTTCCTCTTCGACCAGAGTTGCGTCAAGTGCAGCTCCCACGCGAGAAGTTTTTGCCCAGAGTTGCGTCAAGTGCAGCTCCTGAGGTTCTGGACTTTTTAAGAGTCCAGAGGTGTCAGGGAAACAACACCCGAAGACCCCTGAGTTCCTCCTGTCTCGGTGCACAAAATAAACAGAGACGCGGGTTTCTCGATGGCGGCGTCAAAGACCAAGGTTTATTTACTGCAGGGACACAGAAGTCATAGGAACCACACAGAGGCAGAATCTACGAGACTGTTCAAATTGCATTAAGTGGGTTGCTCCTTAAATACACGAAAAATGTCTTGAGGCAACATTACACGAATATTTCTCATGCCCAACCCGGTATCCCAAACAGACAATAAATATACATCAAACAATAATTAGTCGTAGGTTTTCGGTATTCGATCTGATCCCCTTGTCAGTTCTCCATTCTTTGCCCGATCCTCCCCATCATAAAAATCGTAACCTCCCCATTGGAAAAGCCCAGAAGGAGAGGAGCAGAGCCAGGTGCAAGGATTGAAAAGCAGGATAAGAGGTGTTTATGGATCATAAACGGGCATGGCTATCGTCTTCGGCCTCTCGGTCGGGACAATGGACACGAGAACCAGTATAGCAAGACTGGCCTCAGGCAAGGGAGGCAGCTTGATTCTGCCTAGTCATGTAGCATCAGCCTTTCTCGGGACTCGAGCTTACGTGTCCTTAACAAGGTGATCCTGCCGGGGTCATCGTCCGTTCATTGACTATGTGAGGGCAAGAAACAAAATGGACGCTGTATCTAAAATGGATGCCATGACTTGACAACAGAATGCCCTATTCTTCAGTGAATTCAAGCTCGTTGCGTAGCGAAAATACTGTCATGTATATAACGGATCATTTGCGGTTCATTGGTACCAAAATCGTGTCAGTACTACGATACCGAATACTCGGGTTCGGATCGCTACGGAACCTCAGACCGTCCTTTTGCCCTTACATAGGCAATAGCTTACTCTATGTCAGAGTCCATTTCTATGTTCATTAGGTCACTGATATGTTGCTGAAGCATTACTCTATCCCGTGGCGTATCTCTAAAAACAGGTGGTCTTCTTACGCATGATGAAACACAAACGCTACATAAGGCGGGACCACACTGAATGATGAGACAGCATGAAAATAAAAATACCAACAAAACACCAGTGATCATCAGAACCTTCCATCCCCACGCAGATAACAGGCTCCAGAACCATCCCATTAATGACCAGTCACCTTCCTCTACATGAATGGAGTCAGAGATTTTGTGCAACTTAGAGATGGCCTTGTATACCGTTGGCGCATTATCTGGGATAAAAACACAGCAACTTGATTGGATCATCTTACATACCCCACCTCGATCTGCAAGTAACACGTCAAGGACCATACGGTTCTGTAACGTCATGAGGCGATCCGCTTGAAGCTCAGCCGTTAGGTTACTAAGGGCACCCGCAGTTTCGGTAATGGTGGATTCAACTACCCGTGTTAGTTGACGTAGGTTTCTACTGTTGGCCATAGGCCCCCAGAATGGGAGGAAACCTTTGAAAAAGTCTCCTGCTTCTTGGCCAGCAGTATCTTCTTTACTGAAAACACCTCTCACAATTCTCGTTTTGTGATAGTCCGGTGCAGCAGTGTATGTCGGAGGTAACAGTTGAGCGATATAACATGAGCCTGAGAAATCAGCGGGCAGCCATGTGTATGCTCTGTCTTGACAAACAAAATAGGTACCCTTAGCAGCTAAAAATGCAGGGGAAGATTGTGACGGGAAAACGTATGTTTCGATACAGTCACTCTTCCCTAGTCGAGCTTTCGGATTCCTCCCATTTCCTTGCAAGCAGACTTGACCTTGGTGAGGTACGACCCAGATCGGAGTCGAGCTTTTGCGTTTGTTCTCACCCAGAGTAATGCCATATTCCGTAATGTTCCACCCCATGTAAACTCGCAATTCATCCTTGGGAATAAACGGAGTGTTATTGACGTCTCTAATCATGTCAGTAATTCCCTTTACCAAGGCTCTGTTAGCGGAGTTATACCTAGTGGAACGCGGAGGACGTGGGGGATAGGTCTCTAGAGCATAGGCGAACATGGTCTGAAATGCCCAGAATGATCCATTATAACTAAAAGGCAAAACTAGATAGGGAATGCCCTTATCCATGGTATGTGGTATCAAGCCACATACCCAACAGTTCGTTGTGTTTACCACTAGTTGATGTTGGTGCAAGAGCTGAATGAAAGTGTTATTTATAAACTCGGAGCGTCGAGCTTGCTCGTGTGCAGGAAAAGGATGGAAAGAATGAATAGAAACAATAGTTGGGAAACAGAAATATGGGGAGATACTGTAGACGTAACAGGTGTAAAGATCAATTGAATACCAAAAATAAGTCCGCCTACCAGAGTTATAAAAACAATCAGAAGTGTCAGGGCACATTGCATTAGGAAACATTTGCTATATAGTATATCATACAGTTTGGTCTTGTGCACATTTATGACGTTAACCCGTCGCAGTTCAGGGAGCTCCATCTTCTACAACCGTTCGCAACGGATGGTTTGTACCTGTTAAAATTGCCTCTGTTTACCTTGGGAGTTCCCAAAGTAGACAGAAAGAACCGACCTTGTGTCTGGTTCCCTGCAAGTTTTAAAACAAGGCACACGTTACGACCCTACGGTAACCCAGACGGCAAGGTGAGAGAACAGTAAAACAAAAAGATAAAAAATTAAAGCAAACTTCCTGACTGAATGGAATGCAGCAAGATCAACACAGTTTTCAAACAGAAAAGTAATTAAGCAACGTCATTAGTTCATAGCATGAGAACGTAGATTATATCTGTACTTTCCAGGTCTTGTCTGATCTTGAAATAGCTGGTCTACAGGTGCAGAAATGTTCGACTCCACAGGTGATAAATGTTCACTTTGTATAACACTCTGTTCAGGGTTTGAAAGAGCAGTTCCTACTTAGGTGTCAGAGTTTTGCGTTTCAGTTTGTTTGTCCGTTATGTATTCTGCATCACTGAAAGGGATGAGCCTAGGAACAGGTTCTGTCTCGGATACACCAAATCCCTGTCTAACCCAGTTGTCGTAGGGGAGTGGGAGAGGGACACGTTTCGTATGGCTAGCGTGTACCCAGTTCTTTTTTCCAGCTAGTCGTACAGCAGTTCTCGTTGCCAGGAGCACCTGGTACGGGCCCACGAATCTTGGCTGGAGGTTCCGAGTTCGTTCGAAATTCCGGACCACCACCTGGTCTCCTGGTTTCAGCGTGTGGCCTGGACTCTCTGGCAGTTTAGGCAAGGATTTAAATACCTGTTGACGAATAAGGCTTAATTTAGTAGTCAGATCAAAAAGGTAATCAATTAACATAGGATATTCGATCTGTTTGAATTCCTTTGGCCTAGGGACTCCCCAAACATTGGCAGGACGACCGAACACAATCTCATATGGGCTAAGCCCTACTCGAGAGTGTACAGTCGCTCTGGTGGATAGTAGAGCTAAAGGCAGTGCGTCTGGCCAGGAAAGGCCAGTGGAAGCTTGAATTTTAGCAAGTTTCAGCTTCAAGGTACCATTGTACCCTTCAACCCAACCTGCTGACTGTGGGTGATTCGCACTGTGAAACTTCTGGACAATCCCCAGACCCGCACACACACTCTTCATAACTTTCCCTACAAACTCACTTCCGTTGTCTGACCAAACAATCCGGGGCATACCATATCTGGGGAAGTATTCTTTGAGGAGGATTTTGGCAGTGGACATAGCAGTGTTATCCTTTAATGCCGTGGTTCCCAAACTGTGCGCCGCGGCACCCCGGTGCGCCGTTAGTAGCAGCCAGGGGCGCCGAGCACATCTTTGGAATGTGCAAATCATGTGGTGAGCAATTTTAACATGATGCGTCTTTTGATGCCCTACCTGTCAGCCGGCGTCAGGAATCGTGGTATGGCCCAGTGTTCTAATATTATCAGACTCATGCATAGGTCTTCCCTTTTTGTCAGTTTCTGCTGAGCTCTCAATGAATCGAAGATAATTGCATTTGTTTTTTATTTACACCGGCAGCCTTGGCTGTGTCGTCAGCCTTCCAGCAAGTGTGCCTCATTTAAATACACTCAGCTGCAGCGCAACATACTGGGGAGTTACAAGCGCCACCTGTAAAGTCCGGATTCATTGCTTGGCCCAAGAGCGCAGGGCCGCCTTCCGCGTGTGCGTGTTCATGTAGCCTCCGCATACGCAGGATGACTGTCGAGCATTATTGCTGCCCGTGTTTTGCAGCGCCTCTGGGGACCCTGTTCACAAGTTACATCAAGTAGGTTGCTAGGATAACCGTAAAGACAAACTTGTGACTATTAGGCCTGTGTATTTTTAAAAGTTACATCATGTAGGTCACTAGAATAACTACAAAAACAAACCACCAAGACCGTGTATTTTTAAAGAGGCAATCATCTTTACCGCTTTCCTGGGGAGAGAAATGTAAAATTAAAATGTGACGGGGTAAATCGGTTAACTACAAAAATATCCAAACTGTTGAGCATATAATAAGAAACCTATATTTCTCTACATTTGTTACTAAGACGTACTCGATATTGGGGCAGACACGAAAAAGGCAGCGCAGAGTTTTGTCTGGTTTACCTGGTAAAAGTAAACATAAAACGGCCAGTTTTACAAATGTCCTGTTATGTTAAATTCTGCTAAAAGCCGAGCGGGCCCATAAGATCATGTGTGCCATATGCCTATTTTGTGTGAATGTTTCACATACACATGATATATAAAATAAGGAGGGCAAGGAGGCTGATGCAGTATTTCCGCTCCCAAATAAAATATTGATTGTTGCAAATAATTATCTGTAATTTTGGGAAATACTGTTATTTTGACATTGACCTTGAAAAATGCTGATTTACTTCAGGAATTGCAATTACCGCGGTGCACACATTTGTGTGGCAATTTTCCATTTTCATCTGATTTCTCACCCAGACATTTCACCATTTTTAGCTCATAAAAATGCTGGGGGATGGGTAAACACCAACAGGAGATTATTCTGTGGAAATTGTAATCTCCATTCAGCTGGTAACTTGTGATGGCCGAATCCGGATTACCAAAGCAGAGATAAACAGGATGTTTTTTTACCCCTGCATGCACTGACATGAAGACAGGCACAGCAGCCTGAGCTCTGCAGCACTCCGAGCCCTCACCCACCCAGCAACTCTCTGGCTTTGCAGCACTTCATGGCCTCACCCACCCAGCTTCTCTTCTGGGCCTCTGGTTCTGCAGCACTTCGAGCCCTCGACCCGGGGCAGCACCGGTCTGACTGACACTATGGCACCCCTAGCTCTCACCCTGGCCGTCATCTCTCTACCACTGGAGCAACCTAACCAGACCTAAAACCGGACCCTGATAAACACCTACCCAGTCCGGCAACTCTCGCACTGCAACATTCTGACCTGAACTTTCAACAGGGCCAGCACTTCTCTAGCGCTGCAGCCCCCTAGAAATCATCTTGTGTGGCAAATCCCTGGCACTGAACTTTCATCCAAGCCAGCACCTCCCTATATCACGTTAGCAACCCTAATCATCACCTTATCTGGGTCCTCTCTAGCTCTGCAGAACCCCCAAACCCTCACCCAGGTTGGCACTTCTCAGGCACTGCAGCACCCAAAACCCTCACCTAAGCCTGCACTGCTCTGCACAGCCTCAGCACTCTGAGGTCCCACGTAATACAGCACAGCAATATCTCTCATCTCTAGTATTGCAGCAGGAATGGCCACCATCAAGGGTGGCACCTCTCTGGCATGGCAGTTTCTTGAGCTCTCGCAATCTAGCACCCCCTCTAGTGCCCCAGCACCTCTGGCTACTGCTGCCCTTCAGGCAGAAAACAAAGTACTCCCTAGGTCGGGCATACATCCCCCCCTCCCCCACCGGTAAAACAAAAGTGACATGATGGGGAGCCACGGCCAAGTGGCAATTATGTAAAGGGAGCCACTGGTCAAAAAAGTTTGGGAACCACTGCTTTAATGGGTATGCCTCTACCCATCTTGAAAAGGCACAGACTACCACCAGGACATACTTAAGATTGTTACACCTGTCCATGTGGATATAACCCAACTGAATCACTTCAAAGGGACAAGAAGGGGAAGCAAAATGACCAGTTGGGGTTGGGGTTCCCTTACCAGGATTATGCATCAGGCATACCATGCAATTTTTCACCACTCTGTCCGCACACTTAGTGATTCCATCATTCTTCCATACTGGAGCTAACATTTTACAAATCCCTTTCGAACTGATGTGCGCCGCTCCGTGCGCCATCGTGACTACTGCAAGCACGTACGCATCAGGTAACATCCAACATTGATGTTCAGACAGATCAACCCAACATCCACTTGAATCCATTTTACCCGTTTTCTCCCTCCATGCATTCTTCTCATTTTCAGTTGCTTCATTCTGGATTGCCTTCACGCTTTCACTCGTATTCTCACACATCCCTGATTCAGCAATCCATCTCGCAGACGTTGCAACGTACATCCGGCTCGTCATGTTCTTGGCCGTCTCTTTGGCGACCTCATCAGCAAACGCATTCCCACGGCCAACATCATCCGTAATCTTTCGATGTGCACTGCACTTCACAATCGCAACTTCATTCGGTAGGGTCAGGGATTCCAATAGATTGCTGACTAACTGTCCATGTTGGATCTTAGTCCCATGGGACGTGAGAAAACCTCTTTCTTTCCACAGGCGTCCAAAACTATGTGCTACGCCAAAGGCGTATTGGCTGTCAGTAAACACATTCACTCTCTTTCCCTCAGCTAAAACACACGCTCTTGTCAATGCAATTAATTCTGCAGCCTGGGCAGAATTCTGACTCACTCTTGCGGTCTCCACAATTGTACTCAAGGTCGTAACTGCATACGCGGCCGTCACATCACCATTCTGTAATTTGAAACAAGACCCATCGACATATAAAGTGCCGTCTGGATCTAGTAATGGAGTATCTTTTAAATCAATCCGACCTTTTGTCTCTTCCTCAGTTCTGAAACAACAGTCATGGGGCTCTGAATCACTCGACTCCTGAGTAGTCGGTAACAGTGTTGCTGGATTCAGTGTGTTGCATCGCCTGATCTGAATATGACTTGCCAAAAGTGTCAGCTCATAGCCTGATAGTCTAGCACTGGTGAGGTGCTGAGTTTTCGTTCGATTCATGAGTGTATCCACAGCATGTGGAACCATGACTACTAACATGTTCATGACTAGTCCAGCAGACTGTCGGATAGACACTGCGGCTGCTGCTGTGGCTCTCAAACAACTTGGCAATGCTCTGGCTACCGGATCTAATGTGGATGAGAAATACACACAAGGCCGCTGTTTGTCACCAAATTGTTGCGTTAAAACACTCAACGCACAACCTTCTCTTTCATGGACATATAAAGTAAACGGCTTACTGTAGTCAGGAGTACCTAACACAGGGGCTGAACACAGCGCATCACGTAAATCAGAGAAGCTCTGTTGACATTCATCAGACCATGGCAAAGGGCTCGGAACACCTTTTCCAGTCAGGGCTACCAATGGTTTTGCCATGAGAGAAAAATTTGGGATCCATTGTCTGCAGTATGACGTAATACCCAAAAACGCACGCACTTCTCTCTGCGTGCTTGGTACAGTCATCTGTGAAATTGCTTTGATTCTCTCTGGGGTCAACCTTCTTCCCTCCTTTGACAAAAGATGACCTAAGTAGGTCACTTCTTGGCAACAATATTGCAGTTTAGAAGGTGACACCTTGTGATGTAAGTCTGACAAATGACGCAATAAAGAAATTGTAGCTGTTTTGCAAGTTTCCTTGTCATCAGCGGCCAGTAAAAGATCATCTACGTATTGGATCAGAGCAACACCAGGAGGAAGTACAAGAGCATCTAATTGACTTTTCAATGCTTGGCTGTAAATTGAAGGGCTCTCACAATAGCCTTGTGGAGCGCGCTTGAATCTGAAACTGCGACCTCCTAGGGAGAAACCAAAAATGTCTCTACTTTCCTCCGCTATCGGAATGCTGAAAAATGCATTTTTCAAATCGATCACTGTAAACCATGTGGCCGAGGCAGGAATCAACGTCAATAATGCAGTGATATCTGGTACCACCGGGAACTGTGGAATCACAATTTTGTTAACCTCTCTGAGGTCGATCACAAATCTGTAGATTGGAGGTTTGGAAGGGTCAGTGCGTTTCAAAATCGGCAGGACAGGACTATTGCAGACATTTCCTCTCGTTTCCTCTATCACATCTTTCTGTATTAAGTCTTTCACGATCAGTAAGAGTGCTTGTTCACCTTCGTTCGAAATCCGATACTGTGGGATTCGTGGGAATTTAACATTCGCTTTTAGACTTACCACATAAGGGGGAATTTCCAAAAGGCCTACATCGTTAGGACCAGTCGCCCAAAGAGTATCAGGGAGAGAACGCAGCTCCGGTGGGAGCTTATCCATCGACATGTACATTGGAGAGATGACTCTTTTGCCTAATGTGAGCTGCACTCCTGAAGGAGAACAGTACAATGTCGCATGCAGGCGTTTCAACAGGTCTAAACCAAGCAGATTCTCATTACAACCAGTTGTTAGGATAAGGGGTGCTTCTAGCTCGCATGGCCCAACAGAGATAGATAAAGGACTAGACACAGGATTGTGAACAGGGGCGCCTGAGAAACCTACTGAAGTGTTCGTTAAGCCAGACAAAGGTGCGCCAGGGAGTTTCGCATGCATGATTGAACTTTTTGCCGCACCAGTATCCAACAGAAACGGTTCGACCACGCCTGATGTAACTACTGCGACATAAGGTCCACTCTGATCAACTGGAACTGATACTACTCCCTCTCTTTGCCTGTGGCTGTCCTAGTACTCGCTTCTCTGAATCTCTTCATTATGATCATAATAATCTTCGACATGATACTGTGGAGATCTACCTGGTTGCGTAGGTTGTACATTTCGCTGATCGAAATAATTTGATGGGCGATCGGCCTGTGGTATCATAGTACCACGTCCTCTACCTCTAGGAGCTTGCATAGACCCAACACTACCTCTCTGAGCTGGGACACCACTGGTCTGTGCGTGCAGTACTGGACACTCATTCTTATAATGACCCTCCTTTTTACAATAGGCACACTGATTCCATGCTAACTGTTGTCGAGGAAATCCATAATTAAATCTTTGGGACATCCCTTGCTGGAATTGCGGCTGTTGCTGAAACGGGGATCGCTGCTGTAAATCTGACTGGTTCGAGCGAGGCGGATATGCCTGCTGCAATAGTACTTTAGTCTTTAATTCTTTTGTTTTCTTTTCTGACTTTTCCTTCTCTTCTTTCTCTCTATTCTCGTAATACTGAGCAGTTGCAAGTATCTGTGCTGTCGTCGACACTGCCCATGCGCTTTCGGAATCCTTTAACTTATTACTAAGCTCAGGTAGTAAATTAAACACGAACTTATCGACAAACAACCTCTGACCTCCCTCTGTACTCATATCTTGCCCACTGTGGTCTACAAAGGTCTCTTCAAATCTAGTGAAGAAGTCAGAGACGCTTTCGTCCTTCTTCTGTTTGCATGCCGATAGTTTATCCCAATTTACCCGTAACGCTGGCATCAGCGTTTTCATCAGATTAATTATTCTGCCAGGTAAGTCAGCAATCAGAGGTTCAGGTTTAGCTCCGCCAACTTGTTGTGCGTCTGCCGCTACAATAGCTGGCCAATCACCTCCTAAGGCGACTGGGTGGTTCTCTTGCCGAATCTTGGCCCATATAGGCTGTGGCACTACGTTGCCAAATAGCATTTCAATATCTGCCAAATTCATGATACACGCTTGGACTGTTTGCGTCAACTCTTTATAATAACCAGCAGGATTTTTACGCGGGTCTGGCAACGCTTGTTTTACTGCTAATACTTCAGCTCGCTTCCAAGGGATGTGTATCCACACTCTCTGGAATTGTGCCGGAGCAGATGCAATACCATTAGCCCCATCAGCGGCAACTGCTTCGCGCCATATGGGCGGAACTTCCCTCATCGGATATTGACCTCGTCTTTTCCTAGTAATCGGTGAACCATCAGGGTCCCTTGGCGCTCGAAGAGGGGAATCATCCCTATAAGCTAAAATCAGTTCTATCGCTTCCCCTACTTCTGGACCTACCACCATTCCTGCGGCAAATTTCTGCTGAACATTTATCAGATCAGAGGGGACAGTATCTAAGTCATCATCATCCCATTCTTCACGCACAAGAGAACACATCACGTCAAAAACATAACGTTGAGTTGGTTCATTCCATTGCATAAAGGTATCTAACACTCTTCGTGCATCGTACTTTGCAGCTTTCGACATCCACCTAAGAGCTGTCGAATCTAACATTTCTCGTTCCTGGGGACCAGGAAGCTGGCTACGTCTCTGTATAGAGTCAGAAACGGGGGTCCCAATTAAAGACCTGTAGAGAGGAGTTAAGATGTTAGTTACAGAGTCGGTTATCTTCCGACGAACGGAAAGCGGAGTCAGAATGTTTACAGGGTTCGGGAACAGGGCAGCTGGAGCAGATGAAATGGTAAGGGTGGGAGTAGTAGGTAAAGCAGTTTGTGAAACGACAGGCAAAGGCGGAATAGGCGACCCAGGAAGAGGGGGCGCCGTGGGATCATTGACCACGGGAAGGACAGGAGCTGGAATCAAAGAAAGTGGAGCACCTATTCCAGGCTGACCAGCAGCTGGCTGTACACCAGGTAGTAACTGTGGTGCTGTAATACCCTGTGCATACGGTGGAGGTGAGCTCAACAGGTAAGACAACAGAGGATCCTTTTCAAGGTCCTCTATCGGCTTAGCAGGACAAGATGGCAATACAGGGTAACATTTATCAATTGCCAAATTATATTTTCTATTCGCCATCTCCATTGCTTTTTCAGTCTCGTTGACATGCAGCTGCCTGGCAGACTACATTAAAGTCAACCCTTTCTCTTTCTGTTCTTTCTTTGTCTTCCTAATTTCTCTCTGTTTGGCTTCTTTACGCCATACGCGAAAAGAATCAAACATTGCCGGCCGGGCTTTCCTCTTAAACAACTTCATTTCTAGATTGTCTAGAATTTCACTTTCGAAGCTACCATGCGGTGGCCAACTAAGGACACCATCTTTTCTGGTATAACGAACCCATACTTCATTATACGCAATAGGACCCACACCATGTTTACAATAGAGCTCATATGTAGGAGTTCCAATCGGAGGAACCGAACACGAATCCTCCAACCGGGAATCCCCGTTGCAACGTAACAAGGACAAGAAACAATTACTACTTTTAGTCATGACAAATGAAGACAAAATCCAACCAAAATGCGCAGAGAACTTAGGCCTGCCAAAATGAACCAATACCCAAAACAAAGATTATCCTAACAAGAGCAACCAATAATAATCTACGAATCCAAAACAAACGTATCCAGATAACCAAACTGAGCACGACCCACTTAATACTTAACTGAAATGTGGAAGACGTCACCAAGGAGAACCCGTCTACGTCTCGCCGTACTAAGGTCTGCACCTCGGGTCCAAGACAGGGCGACAGTCAGGGCAGCGGTCCTCTGTAGCCGTCTGGGAACGGGAACCCTCGTGGAAGAGATCGTCGGGCCACTTTTACGACATGCAGGGATCGATGAAGCGGGGTACCTCCCTCCGGAATCTTCACACGAAGCTCCTCGAACTTTTCAGGCTTTGGACCGGTACCGGATGACGTCGCCCCACATTGGGCGCCAAATTGAGGTTCTGGACTTTTTAAGAGTCCAGAGGTGTCAGGGAAACAACACCCGAAGACCCCTGAGTTCCTCCTGTCTCGGTGCACAAAATAAACAGAGACGTGGGTTTCTCGATGGCGGCGTCAAAGACCAAGGTTTATTTACTGCAGGGACACAGAAGTCATAGGAACCACACAGAGGCAGAATCTACGAGACTGTTCAAATTGCATTAAGTGGGTTGCTCCTTAAATACACGAAAAATGTCTTGAGGCAACATTACACGAATATTTTTCATGCCCAACCCGGTATCCCAAACAGACAATAAATATACATCAAACAATAATTAGTCGTAGGTTTTCGGTATTCGATCTGATCCCCTTGTCAGTTCTCCATTCTTTGCCCGATCCTCCCCATCATAAAAATCGTAACCTCCCCATTGGAAAAGCCCAGAAGGAGAGGAGCAGAGCCAGGTGCAAGGATTGAAAAGCAGGATAAGAGGTGTTTATGGATCATAAACGGGCATGGCTATCGTCTTCGGTCTCTCGGTCGGGACAATGGACACGAGAACCAGTATAGCAAGACTGGCCTCAGGCAAGGGAGGCAGCTTGATTCTGCCTAGTCATGTAGCATCAGCGAAAATACTGTCATGTATATAACGGATCATTTGCGGTTCATTGGTACCAAAATCGTGTCAGTACTACGATACCGAATACTCGGGTTCGGATCGCTACGGAACCTCACTCCCACGCGAGAAGTTTTTGCACCCTTGATTTTTATTTTTTATGTTTTTAGTGTTTGGAATGCTAAGAGTCTGCCTGTGAGGCTCTAACACGGACACAGGAAAGAAGCACCCTCCGGCAGATTTGACTGCTTGTAAACTTTTTGTTTCCCGAGCTTAGAACTGGACTTTTAGTGAGAATGTATCCCATTGCTCGTTTTGCCCTTGAAGAAGAACGTCCCATAATCCCTCGCCCTAGATATCCATATTTACCAATGTTTTCAACATGGAGTTTGCGTGCTAAAATTGTGTTTATTTCTATAATAGCTGTGTCATTTCTATTGTGTTTAGGATTGTTCATTTATCTAGAATTCCGCCACCAAGTCCATACCCTGGTGTTATCTACCCCCACCCCTAAGGAGCACCATTTTCAGACTTTGGCCCCTCACAAAGAGAGGCATCGCCAGACTTATGTACATAATGCCTTTATAGAAATGTTGCATCAAACCCACAGTTCCACGAATGTTACCGATTGCTGGGTATGTGGCCTCCTCCCTTCAGTAATGCATAAACATGATTTGTTTATTTCAATGCCGTTGTCACATTTAGGGAGCTGTGAATCTTGGTTTAGATTGTTGTCTATGATATACGAGCATTATACTGTAGACGCACATAGATTCTCAGAGAAAGATTATGACTTAATCTTGGCCTACATAGAAAGGCACCAGGGATTCACTCCAAATGCAGAGGGTACTGACGGCACTTTAGATCCAACAGCCTGCATGAATGTGTACATGGACCATGAGAATGATACTTGGCTGAGGGTTGAGATATTAGATTTTGTATCCTTCAATTTTACCGAATACTTCAGATATTTTCAGGAACGCAATGTCTCAGAAGACAAGATTATACCAGTCCCTGTATTAAATACGTCCTCCTCCTTTTGTATCCAGGGTGCCGGCCATTTGTTCGTGGGATTTAGCAGATGCAATTACACTTATCGATTACGGACTTTTAGTAGTCCGCCAATATTGACTCCCCCGAACATATATTTCGTATGTGGGGAAAATGCTTATACCTGGCTTCCCAGGGGATGGTCAGGCAGGTGTTATCTGTCCTTCCTCTATCCTCCTGTTTATATTGCCCCATCAGATTATCACAAGTCCCATTCACTGAACAAGAGAAGTCTGTTATAAACGTCCACTGATAATGATGTCACTGATCAAACAGATACCCCGGCCCAACACTTTGTAGATATTATGAAAGGGGTCCTACCTATATGGGGCCCTATCCTAACTAGTAAGGAAATTAGGAGGCTGTCCAGGGTGGTGGAAGGAGTGGTCAATACCACTGCCGGGATATTAACTAATATCACTGTTGAGCTTCAGGCGACCCGGCTTGTGACCCTTCAAAATCGTCTTGTTCTAGATGTCATATTGGCCGATCGCGGAGGAGCATGCCGGGTGATCGGGAGCTCCTGTTGTGTATATATACCTGACTCCGCCCCTTCGGTTCATTTAGCCATTCAGAAACTCCACCGACTGGCATCAGAAATCCATCCGGAGACCGGTACCTGGTCCCTGTCAACCTGGTTCTGGGACCTTCTGACCACGTGGGGGTGGAAACTATTCATGATCTTGTTGGGTATAGTGGGTTTCCTTTTTACCTGCTGTATTTGTATCCAATGCGGCCCTGTTTGTTGTTCTTATTGTGCCACCCAATTTCGCTCTGCAATAGCTAAGAACCCACCTACCCAAGCTCATGCCCAGATGACCCAGAAAGAAATTCACGACATCATGCAAATAGATGAGGGCATTTTTGAGGACTAGTTATATATTTTTTTTATTATTTTAGCTACACTATGCTAAAAGGGCCGTTCTGTAGGATTCAAATTAAAATATATGATTAGCATAGCGTAGCTAAAATTAGCTTATTTGATTCAGTCCAGTAATAAGGCCCCCTTTTCGTCTAAATAAGTTAGTACGACGAAAAGGGCCGAGAACAGGACCGCGGCCATCTTGGCCCTTAACTCTCTCGTCATGTAGGAACCACGATCACGTGGTTCCCTGAGCCCATATTTTCCCTATTTAGCATGCACCAGTTTAGAAGACAGGCTGAATCGTATTTACGACCGAGAAGCAAGGTCACATCTGCTAAAAGGGAGTACCAAGCAAAATTCCTTCTGAACCTGGGACGAGAAGGGAGTCACCCGGCCGACCTTCTATTCTTAAAGATAGTAGCCCTTTTTGTATCGCTGAAACTAGATATAGGATGAGCTCATTAGGAGCGCCTGGACAGGCTGGTACTTTTCCACTTGTAAGGCTTTGTATGTTGCGCTGTAATGTATAAAAGTATGAGTTTGTCAAGGAGCCAGCAGTCTTCCTCGGCGCACCTCCTGGGTGAGGATCGATGAGGCTCCTCTATGTAGAGTTTTCTGTCTGGCCAATAAACGCTTGAACCTTCTACGTTGCCAACTGCTCCTTATTTGACTTACATTGTGGGCCACCGGTAAGTGTGGCCCTTGAGATGAAATTTTGGATACAACACGGAGCTGGCGACAGACTCGGTGATGGAGTTGGTTGCTTTTCCCTCCCTGTGGTGACTGAAACCTCAGTTCCAGAAATGGTAGCCAGAGGTTGGTGAAATCTTTGCAGTCCCTGAGACTTCAGAACAGGAGGCAAACTCTACTTCAAGCCCTTGGAGATACTCACCACAAGTAAAGAAAGTTCAGTCCAGTCTTTTCACTGTCCAAGGCAGAAGCAGCAACTGCAGGCCAACCCAACAAAGCAACAACACAGTAACAGGGCAGTACTTCTCCTGACAGCTCTTCCAAATCTTCTTCTTGGCAGATTCCTTGATTCCAGTGAGTTAACTAAAGTCTTTTATCTCCCTGAGACTTCCAACAGGAGGCAAGCTCTACTTCAAGCCCTTGGAAAAAACTCTAAGAGCAGGATGATGAAAGTACAATCCAGTCCTTTCCCTGCCCAAGACAGAAGCAACAAGCTGCATGCCAACACAGCAGAGCATGCAGCAAAGTGGCAGTTCCTCCTGACAGCTTTTCCAGCTCTCCTACCTGGCAGGTTCCTTAGTTCAGCAGTAATCTAAAATACTGGTATCTGGGTCCCAATACTTATTCAGCAAATTCCTTTGTTTTCTGGTGGCAGAGAAGCTCTTTGCCCAACAAAACGAGTTCTGTCCTCTCTGGCTTCCTGGCAGGAAGTGGAGACAGCATTGTCCAAGGCAGACAGGGCCTATTCAGGTGCAAGGGAAAACTCCTCCCACCACTCTAAATGCAGACCAGGCCTATTCAGGTGGTAGTGAAAACTCCTCTCACTACTCTAAATGCAGCCCAGGCCTATTCAGTCCGGCCTGACTCATTCAGGAAAAGCAGAACACACATCACCCCCCCAGTGGCCGTCTGAGAGAATGCACATCTCCAGCACCTGTCATTCCAAAGCCAGTCGGTCAATCCACAAACGAGTAGAGGCACACAGGATGGCTAAACAAGAAATTACCCACTTTCTAAATGTGATATTTTCAAACACACAATCATTTTTACTAAAATATGCATTGTTATATTCTGAGTGCAGGCATACTAAACTCCATCTTTCTATCTTGTCCCAATGGGAAGTTATATTTATAGGATGATATAAATAAACTCCCATAATATCCTATTAGACAGATAGCCCTTCAATAGTGAAAAACAAAATACACTGTATTTCACTATCAGGACATGTCACAGACCTCAGCACATGTCCTACCTTTCACATACCCTACACCCTGCCCATGGGGCTACCTTGGGCCTACCTTAGGGGTGTCTTACAAGTAAGAAAAGGGATGGTTAGGACTTGGCAAGTGGGTGCACTTGCCAGTTCAACATCGCAGTACCAAACTGCGCACAATCACTGCAGTGGCATGTCTGAGTTACATTTGCAGGCTACTCATGTGGGTGGCACGATCAGTGCTGCAGGCCCACTAGCAGCCTTTGATTTACAGGTCCTAGGTACACACAGTGCACTGTACTAGGGACTTACCAATAAATCAAATATGACAATCATGGAATCACCAATCCATAAACACAATTTACAATGAGAGCATATGCACTTTAGCACTGAATAGCTGTGGTAAAGTGCCCAAAGATCTCAAACCAACAAAAACAGGGTCAAAAACAGGAGGCCAAAAAGTAAAAAGTCTGAGGGCAAACCCGTTGAAAAAGCCAAGCCTAACACAACCACCTCCTAGCCTAAAGCCAGGGTAGACTAATCAATCACTTGATGGACTTCTCTGCTTGAGGCAATAGAACATAGACCTGGCCAACAACAGGGGGACATGTTCTGTGGCCCACAGCACCCCCAGGGTGTGACTCTTGTCCCCCCGCGGGCACCTCTGTCCAACAGGACAGGAAGCCACTGAGGCCAATAACAGCTGTCAGTGCCGAGAGCCAGGCCTCATGCCTCTCAGGGTCCTATAACCTTGGTGGCATTAGAGAGTGGGGGGCGTAGCTCCAGTTGCGTGGCACCCTTTGTCTACTCTGCCTCCTGTCAGATCAGGTATGGCACCCTGACACTAACCCACCAGCCCAGGGTTTGTACCCAGCAGCTGGCCAGGACACCGGGGCTAGCTCTCCCACACTCTGTCTTCCCCGCTGGGGTCCTGTACCCTCCACTGTGGAGAGGTACCCCCAGATTCTAGAATTGTCAGGGTGACTGGGCCAGCCATCCTGCACAATTCTCCCACCAGTTCAGGGGTGCTATCCTGCAACTGGTACATCAGCCTAGGGTCTGTACCCTGAGGCTGACAAGGGACTGGGGTGGGCTCTTCCACACCCTGTCCTCCTCCCTGAGGCTCTTTACCCTCCCACCTGGAGCGGTACCCCCAGCATCCAAACAGGTAGCAGCAATGGTAGCAGTTGCCCCATTCCCCCAGGTCAGGGGAGACACCCTGGACCTGGTCCTCCAACTCAGGGTCTGTACCCTTTGGCTGGATTTCTATCTGGCAATCCAGGACTTCCAGTGTAGTCCACCCCCCCCCCCCCCCAAGGTCAACACACTCCTCTTGAGTTGTGTGAGAGTCTGTCTAGTGCAGGTCTCCCACCTCCTGTCCACCTGACAGTGTATGAAGACTCCCCCAGGCCAGAAGTGGCCACACCAGGGTCAGTCCTGGGTTGCTCTGACCTCAGAGCTGGCAACCCTTGATCTAGTGGCTCTTCCACTGGTGACAGTGTCCCCCCTCACAGGTCTCTTTGGACTCATGCACCTTCCCCACGGGAAAGGTGCTGCCAGACACCAGAAGTGGTGGAATGCTGGTTACAGCAGTCCCCCAGCTCACCTGTCATTTTGGGATCCCCCTCAGCGGATGGTCTCTCAGTACAGACTATGCCGCCCTCCTGGTGTTGCTTCATGGAACAAACCAGACCCTGGGGTGGGGTCTCAGGTACCTTGGGACTAAGCCCACGCCCTCTCCCTCTACTCAGAGACAGGACAGGGGACCCCTCACCCATCCCACTACACTGGAACCTATCTTGGTCACTAACAACCTCCCCTACTTCACCTGGTTGGGGAAAAGCTGAGCTACCTCCTTCAGGATCACTCCCAAAAGCCTTTTCAGACCCTTTGGAATCCACCAAAAGGTCTGCCTCCAGTGCAAGGTCCCTGGGGTCAGAGAACTCACACTTCACTGGGTTTTGGCATAGCTCTGAAAAACAGGGACAGAACATATGCTCTCCAGCATCCCATTTATACAGCCCCTCACATGTGTCAACCAAACTACCCTTCACCCAAACATCCAGTGCCTCAGGAAAGTACTCCACAACACCCTCGCAAGACTGGTGAGACAGTGTCTGACTGTTCCTGTCACTTAACCCACACCCTTTGTGGCGGTCTCCATACTCACATACCAGGACTTCTACCATGGGGTTCCCCTCTCCCTGCACCTCCCATCTAGAGTCAGGAGACTGTCCCTCCCACCACTAGGAATATGATTCCCTGTGCCAGTTCCCCAATCCACCTCAGGGACACTGCACACCACTGGAGTTACCTCATAATCCTGAACCCCCGGGTGTATGTCAACCCCCTCCTTGAAGCACAGCACCAAGTCTGTGTGTGTGTATGTGTACATCTCCCTGGTCAGTACTGGACCTAAAACTTTTGCTGCCACCATCTGGGCTGGACCTAGCCCTCCTGGCTTCCGAGTCCAGCTCCAGCTCCAGCTCTCTCACTTTAAGCTCATTAGTTAAAATCATTTCCCTTTTCATCAGCTCCATTTGTATTATCACCTGCTCCATCTCGAGCCTCCTGGCTGTCCTCCTATTCTCCGGCTCCTCTGGAAATAGACCTGGAGAGGGACTACTGCTGCCTGTCCCAGAGGGTACCTCCCCTCCTAATAGCTCCCAAGCCCTCTGCACATCTTCCCTGTGAATTGGCTCCCTGGTTTTCACACTAAGATCCTCAGGAGTCCCACAGGCATTCCTGGCTGCTACCTAGACCCTCATCACCTTTCGTAGGTCCTAACTTTTGGTGAGACCTCTCAATGGGACTTTGAGGTTTTTCCAAACTGCCTTCAGTTCCTTTACGGTGTAGGTTTCCAACCTATCCTATTCAAAACACAATCCTAGAAATGTAACTGTTCTTGACTGAGGCATGATGCAGTAGGAAGTTCAAGTTCAAAATTAGGGAAAGACAAAAATAGATCAAAAAGGAAAAACCCAGTATGGGGTACGTAGTGGTCTGCAAAATGGTAGTAAAGCACACCAATCACTGTAAATCAAGTACAAACGCAAGTCCTATCCTCACCACTGACAACCAAGGTTAAAAATGAGGATCTCTAGTTGGCAGAGGTAGGTACCTTTGTCCAAGTAAGGATCCTTCCTCCCAGTCAGGGTAAGGGAGTAACACTCCTAAAATAACCCCGATCACCCCCTTGGTAGCCTGGCATGAGCAGTCAGGCTTATTTCAGAGGCAGTGTGTGTGAAGCATTTGCACACGACCAACAGTAATACAGTGAAACCACTAATGAGGACACCACACCAGTTTAGAAAAATATCCAATATTTTTATATATCCAAAACAAGACCAAAACAACAAAAATCCTAAATACAGTACTTTAAAAATATACACTTTGCTAGAATACTTTAAAAACACAGTTCCTTGAAGTCGTTAGCTCTGTCTAGTGCTACAGCAGTGCTGTAAACAACAGAATCAAACATTTCCGTCTTACCGCGTCGGTCAGGGGTGTCAAGAGACTCATAAACAGTACCTTTTGTGTTGAAGCCGACACGTTGGTGTGAGCTGGACGTGGCAACCGTCCCAGTTGCAATGCGATGCGAAGTGTAGCGGTGCAGCATGAGGTGCCCTCAAGGTGCAGTGCAGGCAGCGGCTCGGTGACAGTCGTCCAGCGGCGTCGGTGAAACCAGGGCTGCAGTGCGGAGTGAATGCGGTGCTCGAAGCGGTGATGACACAGCGCAGGCGACAAGAGCCGGTTGTGGGAATCTAGCGTCAGTCAGTCCGGACTGCGGTGTGGGATGGGGCGGTGCGTCACAAGACTTATGAGCGGCACCCAGAAGCCACGATGCGATCACGAAAGTCAAGGTCAGTGTACAGCGACAGCTTCAGTGAGACCAGGGCGGGAAAGTGAAGCGAGGCGGTGCGTAGCGCAGTACCCACAGGTCACAGTGCAAGCAATGGCTCTGCAGAGGCAGTAGCGGTTATCGTCGGTGAGACCAGGGTTGCGGTGCGAGATGCGGACGGTGTGCTCTGCAGTGCTACACACCTCAGTACATGTCCTACCTTTCACATACACTGCACCCTGTCCATGGGGCTACCTTGGGCCTACCTTAGGGGAGTCTTACAAGTAAGAAAAGGGAAGGTTAGGGCCTGGCAAGTGGGTGCACTTGCCAGTTCGGCACGGTGGTACCAAACTGCGCACAGACACTGCAGTGGCAGGTCTGAGCTACATTTGCAGGATGCTCATGTGGGTGGCACAATCAGGGCTGCAGGTCCACTAGCAGCATTTGATTTACAGGCCCTGAGCACACACAGTGCACTGTACTAGGGACTTGCCATTAAATTAAATATGCCAATCATGGAATCACCAATCATAAAAACTATTTACAAGGAGAGCATATGCACTTTAGCACTAAATAGCTGTAGTAAATGGCCCAGAGTCCTCAAACCAACAAAAACAGGTTAAAAAGCAGGAGGCCAAAAAACAAAAAGTCGGGGGGTAAACCTGCTGAAAAATATACAGCAATCTGGCAAGGGACAGCAGGGTGTGACAGTACTGTCACACCTCCCAATCCCTGTCAGTTTACCAGTCCCTCTCACCAGCCCAATTATGCAACACTCTCCATTCATAATAACTCGTTCTTTACATCCCTCATTGTCCCCGTCAACCTCTGTTGTCCTTGTCTCCCTCTTGGTCCATGTCACACTCTCAGTCCCTGCCAGTCGTGTAATCCTCATCACTGTCAACAATTTTCTATAGCACATCAACTCCCTATCACCCTTTTATCTTCAATCATCACCCTTATCACTGTCAAACTACCCATTCCTGCTGCCCTACCCATCCCGATCAAACTCCAAGCTCCTGTCACCCCCATCCCTGTCACATTTTTCATCATCAGTAGCCTGCTCATTTTTGTCTCATTACCATTCCCTATTGCCTATCAGCCTCCCCATCCTTGTCACCCCCCTAATTCCTGTTATCTTTTAACCCCTGCCACCTCTTCTCTATCATTCTTCACATTGTCACCACTATTCGCATCCCTGTGACTCTCCCAGATCCTGTAGTTATTCTCATCCCTGTCATCTTTCCAGTCCGTGTTAACCTTCCAGTCCCTGTCATCCCCTCCACCCATATACACAGCCAGTCTGCCACATTCCTGAAATGTTTCAATCTCCAAATCCTTTTTGCTTCAATAGTCCTTGTCCCAATTCCTATAGTTCTCAGCATTTCCATAGCTACCCCAGTCCTTATTCCCATTTCTGTCATGTTCCACATCCCTAGCACACTCTCAGTCCTTATCACCTTCTCCATTACTGTTACATTTCAATTCACTGTCACCCACCCCTTTCCTGTCGCACTCCACATATCTCTCACAGTGCATGTCCTTGTCACCCTCCCCATTTCTGTCACTACCCAATTACCTTTCACTCCTTGTTTCTAAATCATATTCTAATCCCTGTTACACTCCTGACTTCATCAGTGATCTGTAAAATCTGGCTTGTTATTTACCCTCAATGTAATTGTGGCAATTCTTTGCATATATCTGGCCATTTTTTGTCAAACTTTACTGAAAAAAATGCTTGGCTATGCCACAGTTTTTCAAACCAATATGGGGAACTGGAGATCTGAATTTCTAGTGGTTAGAAAACCAACAGCGCTACTTCTGGACATCGGATCGCGCTTGACGAGGACAAAGTCAAAGTTTGAGGCTGACTGCGATGAAGCCTTGATAGGATATGCCTTGCTGTAGGCCTCATTCAAAGTCTTACTTTTGGACTTAGAAACCTTTCTAGAGCTTTTTTCCCCAAGGACCCTCGCTGCTCTCCACCAGTCCAGATTAGGTAAGGGTTTGCTGGATTGACTTTCAGGGAGCTGTCAGTCAAACTCTGGAAGTCAGACCTCAGGAGCTCTTCAGTGGGACAAACCTGGAATCTGGGCCAGGTCACGGTAGAAGATGGCAGGCTTGGATCTCGCGGTCGGGTGGGACACCTCTTGGAGCTTTTTCCCAAAAGTTTCCCAAACTTCCCCAAACCTCTGGAGGTCCTTCCAGAAGGTCTCCTGGTGGGTTCCAAGTGTCCAAAGCACCAATCCAAGGGTCTGGATTCTCCTTGATGGTCCTTGGCAGAACTGAATTTCACTTCCCACAGAACACTGGGTCAACCCCTTAAAACTCCACCGGACACACTCCAGGAGGGAGGCTATGGCTGAAGAAGGACTAGTTAAGCTCTGTTATTCTGTAGCTGCAGGAAGTTCACTCCTTATTCTTTCTTGAAGCAAGGCAAAGTCCTCAGAGCTGTTGTCCCAGATAGTGCAGCAGGCGCAGTCTTCACCAGGCAGGCCCTTGGGTGCAGATAAGGATGCCAGCATGATAATACTCCTTCTTGTAGTTTCAGGGAGCAGAACTGAGAGGCTCTGCACATCTCACAAATGTATCCAGTGTTCTGGTGAAAAGCAGGGGAGCACCCCGTCCAATGAAGTGTAGGAAAACACCTCAAAGCATGACAACTTCCTCCAAAGTGTGGCATAGTCCTATCCCAGAAAGCACTAGTCTCTAAAAAGCCATCATGGCTGAAATTTCAGTAGAGCAGCAAGAGCTAACTAAACCAAACTGAAAGTATGGCTTATTTCCATAAACTCCCCCAACTCAGATCGGTAAATTCCTTCCTTAAGCCTCCCATCTGGCGGGGAGAGGAGGTGGTCCTGGCTGACATGCTTGCTTGACCTGTTCTTCCTTTGAAACTGACGCTTTATGGCCCAACCCCCTGCTTTGGCATTCCTGTAGCCCACAGAGCGCTCTCCATCAGATAGCCTCTGCCCGGCAAGGCCACTTGTCACCTAAACAAGGCACCCTGGCTAATCCCCTCAGGGTTGACCAATCAGGGAAGAGTGCTAGAGGGAGGATTTTAGCTTACAGAAAAGATAGTCTTATAACTTATTTTCAGTACAAGTTATGATAAATTCAACAATGCCATGTTGCTTGGTTTATCAATACCATTCCGTCCAGTCTTTCAATGATATTTGCCACACCCTCCTGGCAATAGCTATGCGTCCATAACATATTGCCATGTTAGCCTATAAGGTCAACTATCTTCAAAGGGAAAAAATTAAATGTGCAATTACTTCCTCACCAGGGTTTATAAAACCTCTTGTATAAAGTCCCCGCTCATAATTACAGGGCCCCCACTGCTGGAACACCAAGGGGAAACCTGGGGAGTTCCTAATATACCAAACAATGTTGGTTATTATTTCACAGTGCCCACAGCACCAAAGTCAAATTTGCAATGAATTCCCTACATCAAATGGGCAGCTTTCACTTACCAGGGTTTATAAAACGTCTTTTATGGGGACCCTGTTTATAGTTACATGACTCTCCGCCCTTGGACACCTCGGGGAGACCTGGGGGTACCCACAATATAAGTATAATGTTGATTATCACTTTTAAAGTGCCGATACCACTAAACTCAATTGTGCAGTGAATTTTACTTTTAAAAGCAGTGCTACAGCTCAGGGCTGCTTTTAAAATGACCTCAGGCTGTCAGCAGTGCATACATGCAAGTTCAACAAAGGTTGCTGGGCTCTAAACCGCCATGCCCTAATATATCCATGGGATGTATAGGTAGTTTTCATCCCCTTGCCCTATTTTCTACAAGGGTCACCTCTATCGTCATTCTTGGCCGACATGCCCACAGTACCATGACACATCTAGGTATCACCCCTGGGTGTACCTTTTAGGTACATATGTATCACATCTTCGCTAGGCAAACCAGAGGAGAAACTTCTACGCTGAAGTCTCTGCATGCAGACACTCCAGCATGCAATAGTCTGACAACCCTCACGGGGTGTCTAACTCGAGTACGAGATGGGGTCCTTCGTTCTCTCCCACCAGGTAATAGGGGTGGCTCTTTCCTAGGGGGATTTTTGACTTTACACCTACATTAATGCTAGGTACATCTAGGTGCACTTAGCAAGGGTTAGCATCTTAGGAGTACGCATGATTACTGCCATGTATCTATAGGCCTGCATATATCAACTATTTTAGCATCATGGTAGAATTCTACCTTTTATTTACTCTGTTGGTGCTTATAATCGTATATATCTGTTTCTGTCTATTGGTTGTTGCAGCACACTTATTTTACACTAGAATGACGCTGGTTAAATAAGTAGTTATTGACAACATCCCCACCGTTTATTCTGTGTATCTCTCTGAGACAAAGTGAGCACGAATGAGTGAGCAAAAAGTACTGTACTGTTTCCATGATCTGTGAGTGGTCACGGTTGTCATGTCCGATAGTTGCCAGAAACAATTTGCTCCTTGGTAAGATTGTGGGGCTTATAGTGGCACTATGAGCTAGCTGGACTACAAGCTAACATATCCTGTGGGGGTGTCTGGAAACAGTCTGGACTCCAATGCCTTAGTTTATGTTGTCTAAATGCGCAGATCCTATATAGATTTGTGGGAACAACATGACATGGCGCCGCAATGTTGGTTTGGAACTTATTTAACGGTCAAATCTGAAGAGTTCAGTCATGCTTTCTCAGAGACCCCTACTCACCACATTTACCCAGAGACATCTGGAGTGGGAAGGGAAAATGTGCCACAGCTTAGTAGGTATACCCTATGTATTGGCTGTAGGTTTATTCAAGCTTGAAGGATTATAGTTCCACATTCTGCAAAACCTTATCTCTATTTCCTTGTAATTCCTTTCACAATGCCTGTCCAGGATGGCGTTGCAAATGTAGGGAAGAAGAACTTGAAGGAGCTATAAATATTTCAGAAATTTGCAGAAATGCACTTGCTACAAAATTTGAACATTTTGGTCTCAGCATTAGGCGGTACCATGATTGAGGCACACGAGGCATACAGAACAGAGCTGTTCTATTCTTTGGTCAAATTCCCCCCTGCAGATGCACACATAAATACACTTCATTACTACATTCCGGATGAGATACCAGATGAATACTCTCCATACGAGGACATAGATTCCCTTTAACTTACAAAGATTATATAAATTGGTTTAAAGGCGCCCTACCATACCATGGATAAAGTGAGACTCGGTCCACTCAGCAGAGACGGAGCGACTTGGCCAGTTCTAGCTGCTTACACACCGCATCCAGAGATAGATACATTACCAGCAGTAGACTTACGTCCACTTCACAAAGAAATAATAAAACTTTACAGAAATCTTACACAGTTCGTGATGTGAACATTAACACTTCAACCTAAAAGGGTGTCTCAAGCAGGTCAACTACAAGGCACCACAACGAAAATCACCCCATAAACGCTGAACGCAATTATGGGAAGAATGGCCACGAAACGTGAGCAAATGCCATTATGGATAGCACAAAAAATAGCACAGCTTGAGGCAGTGATTCCACACACAGGCCTGCAAGAAAAACACAGAATACAGACAATTTGCTTGCCAATGGGGTTAGCTTCCCCGATAGAGGATTGTACCACTTGGGATACGATCTTTACTGCCATCAATACCAGGACTCATGGTACCCCCTTAATAGCAGTGATACGAGAAGTATTGAAACAAATACAGAATGGGCTCTTGTAGGGGGGACTGTGGTTGTTATCCAGTGAAAGCTCAATCTTGGTGATTTTATCATTGAAGAAGTTGGTGAAGTTGTCGCATAGGTCTTTGGAGGCCCGAAACGAGGATGCAGGGGGCTTGGAGGTTTGTTGCCTAATGATGTTAAAGAGTTCTTTGGGCCTGTTTTTTGCGTTGTCCAGAGCCTTGTAAAAAATGAAGTTTTTTCGTTCCTGATGTGTTTTTTGTACTTCCTGCGAGCTGATTTGAGTTGCTCATGGAGGATTGTGGAGTGGTTGTTCCTCCAGAGTCTTTCTATAGCTGTTAGTTGCTTCCTTCGGGAGTTAATGTCAGTGTTAAACCAGGATCTGGATGGAATGTTCCTGACTCTTTTTAGTTTCAAGGGGCTAATTGGTCCAGAATGGACGTCATGGTTTTCTTGGAGTGAGAGGTGAATTCTGTTGTGGCGAGATCCTCAGTGGAGATGGGAAGGAGAAAGCTCACCCTTTCCTCTAGGTCAGCCAGGGGAATTTGAGTTAGATTTCTCGTCCATTTGGGAGGGGTCTTGCGTGAGGGGTTGGTATAGGATCGTTTGGTTGATGTGGAATAGGATAATGTGGTGGTCGGACCAGTCAACGGGGAGGATGTGGTTGATTATGATTGTGTCGCGTTGGGCAATAATGGCATCTAGGATTGCTCCTCTGTTATGGGTTTCCTCTGAGCAGTGTTGGGTAAGGTTGTTGCTGTGTTGTCGCTCATTCATGTTTTGGATTTAGCGAGTTGTTTTCTTCATTCCAGTGCAGGTTGAGGTAGCAAAGAATTAAGTTGTTTGTGTCTCGGAGTGAGCAGTGAGCAATCAAGTCATACAAGTGTTCACCGAATGCGGTGGTGTTGCCTGGCGGATGGTATAGGAGATGGCAGAATAGTGTTTTGTTGTCACTTGTCTTAATGTTGGTGGTTAGACATTCAAAGGTGTTGTAGTTGAAGGTGTCAGTTTCTGTCACAGAGATGTTGTTCTTGTGTATGATTGCTAAACCCCCTCCTCTTTGGTCTTTTCTGTCTTTGTTGATGATTGGACAGCCTGGGCCACAAGCATATTCATGATTGGGGAAGAGAAATCATTTAACCATGTCTCGGTGATGAATGCGATGTCTATGTCATGGGTGAGGATGGATTCTGCTAGCTCTGTTGCATGTTTGGTGGCTGATCTGCAGTTTATGAGCATGCAGTTGGTTGAGGTCCCCTCTTTTATGTGTTTCTTCATTAGGGGGGCCTTGGGGATGTTAGTGAGGAAGGCAGGGGGTCTTGGGGATCTCGGAGGGGAGTAGTCTCTTCTGAATCCAGTGATCCCCTGGATCTTTGATTTTGAGATGACAGTGGAGGGGGTGTTACACGAGGAGGCAAGATCTGCCGCTTCACTCATGGACATTGCAGCTCTTGTTCCTTTTTGGTCTCTGTATTTGGTTTGAGAGGGTTGTTGAGATCCAGCTGGGGCAAGGAGCCTTGGAGGGCCTTTGGTGTGTGGAGTTAGACAAAGTGGGAGTCAGATGGGGGTGTTGGCTAGGCTTTCGGAGTGTGGCGAAGTTCATTGGGATTTCGTTCAGGCCCAGGATTATAGTTTCTAGCTGGCTTTCCAGCAGGGCGAGACGATGCGCAGTCTCTTCAGAGGCGGGGAAGGGGGTGTTCTGGGCAGGGTCATCCCGGGAAGGGGAGAGCTTGTCATTGCTATGATGCTTTTTGGTGATTGTGCTGTCAATATTGACTCTGTGCGGGGCCGTGGGCATGGGGTGTGGTGGGTCGTGTCTAATCAGTCTGTGTTTGAAGTTTCTTTTCGCTTTGGATGAGAGGTTGGGGGGAAACTGATCAAGAAGGAGTTCGGGCCATGCGTTTTTTGGTAATTCGGTGTGGAGGGGCTGGAGGAGGTTGGCGTGGCAGAAGGCATTTTGTCTTAGTTGTACGGAAGGGTAGCTTCCCTTGCGGTAGGTTTGTTACTCTTCCGAGGGGGGAGTCAAGAGCTTTATCAGATGGTGTAGATTAGATATGGCCAGGAGCCGCCAACTTGGGGACAGGCATCGCATGGTGTGAGGGGATGGAGTGTGGTGACCCTTCCGATTTTAGGGGTCCGTGCGTGTGTGCTTAGCTGTTGGCCTGATCAGAGGGACAATGAAGTCAGTGAAGGTAACGAGTGGGATAGAGGGTAATGCTCTGCTTAATGAGTGGATAGTGTGGGTTTAATGGACTGTGGTGGGCCTTTTGATTTTAGGGGTCCATGCGTCTGTGCTTAGTACCTCGATATTTCAAACTCGATATTATTGTAGTTCGGAAAAAACATTGCTTTCTTGCTCTAAGTGCGCTGGGTATGCAAAGATGTGGGTCCTGGGATCACTGTGCCACTGGATTCAAGCTAGCCTGGTAGATGAAGGGTGATACCCCAAAACCGGTCCCAGGATGCTTGTTTCCAGTCCAGGGAGGACCTGGCTTGGCAGTTCAGCCTGGACTGTTCCCATGAGGCACAGGGTCATGACTGGTATGCATATAGCTGGGTCTAAACTGGGGTGGCATTTTGAGCAAAAGAACAATGGATTTAACCCAGATCTCTTGACTGGTGGTGAATGTTTTATTTGGTCTGCATTCTGTCCATCATCTGTGTTCCTTTTGCTTTCTCACTCTAAGTGCACCAGATATGCCCAGACATGGATCCCAGGCTCACTCTGCCACTGGATTTAAGGAAGCCTGGCAGATGAGGGGTGATGCTCCGAAACCGGTCCCAGGATGCTTGTTACCGGTCCAGGGAGGACCTGGCTTGGCAGTTTGGGCTGGACTGTTCCCATGAGGCACAGGGTCATGACTGATTTGCATATAGCTGGGTCTAAACTGGAGTAGCATGGTGAGCAAAAGAACAATGAATTTAACCCAGATCTCTTGACTGGGGGTGAATGTTTGATTTGCTCTGCATTCCATCCATCATCTGTGTGTCTCTCTCGACATGACTACAGTACAATGACACATCTAGGTAGAACCTCTGAGGGTACCTTTCGGGTAAATAAGTTCTGCATCTTCGCTGGGCAAACCAGAGGAGAAATCTCCATGCTGACCGGAGATGCTGAAGTCCCTGCATGCAGACACTCCAGCATGCAGTGGTCTGACATCCCTTGCGGGTGTCCAGCTAGAGTCCAAGGTGGAGTCCTTTGTTCTCTCCATCAGGTAATGGGTTTGGCTCTTTCCTAAAGGGATTTTTGGCTTTACACCTTATTGGAAAACGAGGCAGCATCTGTGAGGCCTGCACAAATATCATGACTACATTTGTCCCTCACTGTGAACCAAACACCCAATTGTAGCGTCTGACTCTCAGAGGGTAGCGTTGCAGAGCAGTCTGGGGCTTACACAAGGGAGGGGGTGTGGGCTAGTAATCGCCATTTGCAGGTGCGCAAAAATAACACTCAATAATTGATTGTCCAGTCTGTACTTTGCTTTATAAAAGTAAGAGTACATTTATTAAACACACACACTAATGAATGCTATGCACCAATTTGCAAATATAAATAAGCTGTTGGAATTACTTTGGGACATTGCATAACATCTCCACCCCTCCCGCAGGGGGGGTGGGGTCTAGTACCACCACTCCCATGTATGCACATCATCTTGCCCCCAATGCAGTTGGTTGAACATAACCTGGGGCGAGGGCCCGGCGCACTAGCACCATCTCAGTGGCGACCCCCCCCCAATATCTCAACAAGCATGTAAAATAGGTAACCCTGCCTTGGTGAGCATGTCCCACTGACCATAAAGTATGCACCTCTATATCTTAAGGGTAGCAGTCTGGGTTCTTCACCTAAGCGCAGCAGCAAGAATACATGTTTAAGCAACACTTTAGAATGGCAGTACCCATCACATTTGTGGATCACTAGAATGTATTGCAATTGCATCACAGAAAAAATCATAGGATTACGCATATACAGCCAGACACCCTAGGAGGAAATATAGAAATATTAACTTTAGTCCCTCTAAAAGAAATAACCATTAGTAAATGCATTTCTGCATTTCTGGTGCAAATACACCTCTTCATCTCCAAGGGATGCTCTTCTCCAGACATCCCCAACTCAGCCCTTCAACCCATGATGCACTGTAGCTGTAGAACAAACGTTCCAGCCCAGAAGTAGTTAAATGCTGGCTGAGCCCTTGAGGGGTTATTCTTTCAAATCCCCAAGACACTTAGGGTGGGACTTTTCTCTTCGTGCAGGGGGGGAGATTGTACCTCTCCAGCATCTCCCCCAGCACCTTAACATTCATGTGGTGGTGACCCTGTCCTCCTGGGGCCACCACAAGCAAAGAACACGCTGGTTTGACCCTGCAGGCTGGTCCTGGCCTGCAAGGCATTATGGGTAGGCTCGCATATGGAAGCAGCGGCTCTCCTGCTGTGCCAGGGAGAGCCGCGATCATCTTTATGGCGCTCCGCGCCGCCTCCTGGGCCTCATTGGGGGGCCTGGTCCCACCCAGACCCCCAGGTGATGGTATGGCTCGGGGACCCACCCCATGCTGATCTGCTTCATTTTCGTTGGCCCGGTCCCACCCGGGCCCCGTGTAACTCCCCCTTGGTTGCGGGGTTTGGGGGTCCCAGTCACACCCGGGACCCCAGCAGGCCATCCTCAAGGGAGGGCAGCACAGGGGGCCCACCCCCGGCTGCCCCCGCTGTCTCCCCGTGCGGCCCGCACCTCCGTGTGCAGCCACGGGAGCTGGCACAGTCTTCTGGTCTGCCGGTCCAGCGGCAGTCGGGGGAGTGCGACGGCACTCCTCCACCCCCCTCCATCTTCGGGGCATGGGGATGGGGCCCCAGGCTGCCTCCATGACTTCGGGGCCCGAGGATGGGGTCCCGGGCCCCCATCTCCCTCTTTGCGGGGAGCGCGCCTGCGCTCCCCATCTTCACGGGCTTGCTGGGGGTACAGGGTGGGCTCCTGGCACCCCCTCTTTCAATTTTCACGGGGAGCGCAACGTCGCTCCCCGACTTTGCTTCGGGGCACAGGGATGGGGCCTCGGGCCCCTGGACCTCTTCATGGAGGGGGGGCGCGACAGCGCTCCCCCCTTCTCCAGCTTCGGTTGGGCAGGCCCCGGGACTTGACCCACCCCGGGGGCCTGATGGTGACCGGCGACGGAGCCCCATGCGCTTCATCATCGGTCCCAGGCGGGGTCAAAGGTCGCCTACCTTCTGGGGGGCATATCTCGGCCCCCCGGAGTCCGATTTGCATCCTTTTCGCGTCCTCTCGCTCCTCTCGGCTAGCCCCAGCCACTGGAAATGCTCTCCTTGGCCCTTGGGGCCTGTGAGGGGGGCCATTCTGCAGGGAGTGCTCTACACTGGCTCCCTGCGCCAGCCTTTCACCTGATTCTCCTCCTGGGCCTCTCTTCTCCCTGCGCATAGGCTCCTGCTTCTGCGCACCGGTCCTGGGCTCTTCTTCTGGCGCCGTTAGGGCCCTGGGGGGCAGTCAGGGGGTCTCCCCTTCCAACTGCCCATTGCCAGGCTCCAGCACCTTTCGCCTCCTTAGACCACACCCCAGAGAGAGCTTCTCTTCCTTTGCAAGCACTTTTTAAAAGTTGAGCAGGGGGCTGGCAGGAAGTCTCTGTTTGGCCAATCAAACAGCGACACATCACTTCCCTGCTCCCTCCTTCTTGTCCAGCCTCTGGGTTTGTTCGAAATGGCGCCGTCCAGTGTCTCTGGCCACATGCTCCCCTTCCCCCAGTGCTGCCTTCACTTTGGTTCAGCTTGGTGCCTGGCAACATCAGCATTACAGGCTGACTCCTGAGGCGGAAGACGGGAGCCTTTTTTAAACTACTGGTATTATTACTATTTGTTTTATTCTGCGCCGTTATTTCTTCTCCCCTTCCACTAGATTTGCACCCAGGTCTAAGTGTTGTTATTCTACGCTCACTCACCCGGAGCAAAGTAGGCACTCGGAACCTGCTTTCTTCTTCACTCACCTGTGAACAGCAGCGGTCCGTGGAGGGAGTTCCGTGGGGCAGAAAGGCGGGGCGGGGGAGGGGCAGGGTGGGGGGTACTAAACACCGGATCATGGATAATTGGAGGTAAGTAAACAATTAAATAAATAAAACGAATTTCGTAGCGCGCGCTGCACCGCATTTTGTGATGCAGGGCGCGCTACGAAATTCGTTTTATTTATTTAATCGTTTACTTACCTCCAATTATCCATGTTCCGGTGTTTAGTACCCCCCACCCTGCACCTCCCCCGCCCCGCCTTTCCGCCCCACGGAACTCCCTCCACGGACCGCTGCTGCCTGTGAAATATACAGGAGCGGGCGGACATACTGGGTAGGGTTACGGGCAGCGCACTAGTCGTTGTCCTCCGTCATCGTTAAAGCGGATGACAGCGTTTGCGCGTAGCACTGCAGGCTGACTTCTAGCGCGGAAGCCGGGAGCCTTTTTTAAACTACTGGTATTATTACTATTTGTTTTATTGTGCGCTGTTATTTCTTCTCCCCCTTCCACTAGATTTGCACTCAGGTCTAAGTGTTGATATTCTACGCTCACTCACCTGGAGCGAAGTAGGCACTCGGAACCTGCTTTCTTCTTCACTCACCTGTGAACAGCAGCGGTCCGTGGAGGGAGTTCCGTGGGGCAGAAAGGTGGGGCGGGGAGGGGCAGGGTGGGGGGTACTAAACACCGGATCATGGATAATTGGAGGTAAGTAAACAATTAAATAAATAAAACGAATTTCGTAGCGTGCGCTGCACCACATTTTGTGATGCAGGGCGCGCTACGAAATTCGTTCTATTTATTTAATCGTTTACTTACCTCCAATTATCCATGTTCTGGTGTTTAGTACCCCCCACCCTGCCCCTCCCCCGCCCCGCCTTTCCACCCCACGGAACTCCCTCCACGGACCGCTGCTGCCTGTGAAATATACAGGAGCGGGCGGACATACTGGGTAGAGTTACGGGCAGCGCACTAGTCGTTGTCCTTCGTCATCATTAAAAGCGGATGACAGCGTGTGCGCGCAGCACTGCAGGCTGACTTCTGAGCGGAAGCCGGGAGCCTTTTTTAAACTACTGGTATTATTACTATTTGTTTTATTCTGTGCCGTTATTTCTTCTCCCCCTTCCACTAGATTTGCACCCAGGTCTAAGTGTTGATATTCTACGCTCACTCACCTGGAGCGAAGTAGGCACTCGGAACCTGCATTCTTCTTCACTCACCTGTGAACAGCAGCGGTCCGTGGAGGGAGTTCCGTGGGGCAGAAAGGCGGGGCGGGGGAGGGGCAGGGTGGGGGGTACTAAACACCGGATCATGGATAATTGGAGGTAAGTAAACAGTTAAATAAATAAAACGAATTTCGTAGCGCGCGCTGCACCGCATTTTGTGATGCAGGGCGCGCTACGAAATTCGTTTTATTTATTTAATCGTTTACTTACCTCCAATTATCCATGTTCCGGTGTTTAGTACCCCCCACCCTGCACCTCCCCCGCTCCGCCTTTCCGCCCCACGGAACTCCCTCCACGCACCGCTGCTGCCTGTGAAATATACAGGAGCGGGCGGACATACTGGGTAGAGTTACGGGCAGCGCACTAGTCGTTGTCCTTCGTCATTAAAAGCGGATGACAGCGTGTGCGCGCAGCACTGCAGGCTGACTTCTGAGGCGGAAGCCGGGAGCCTTTTTTAAACTACTGGTATTATTACTATTTGTTTTATTCTGCGCCGTTATTTCTTCTCCCCCTTCCACTAGATTTGCACCCAGGTCTAAGTGTTGTTATTCTACGCTCACTTACCCGAAGCGAAGTAGGCACTCGGAACCTGCTTTCTTCTTCACTCACCCGTGAAATATACAGGAGCGGGCGGACATACTGGGTAGGGTTACGGGCAGCGCGCTAGTCGATGTCCTCCGTCATCGTTAAAAAGAGGATGACAGCGCATACGCATCGGCGGCGCGCCAAAGGCAAGCCTGTCTGCGCCTGTCTGAGCCCGTCTGCGCCCGTCCGAGCCCAGCCGGGCCTAGGGGCCGGAGATGCTGTCACCCCCCAGGAAACTGACTACAAAAACTTTATTAACCACACAGCTGAATCATGGTGTGCCATAAGAGACACTGGATCCTCTAAGAGGCATAGGTTCATTATATGTAACCACACTTTCCCCGGGACATTAGAAGGACCTGTAGGATGTCAGCATTGTCAATTCTCTACCATCACGCCTACAGCGGACCACATTCCAGGAATAATTCCTCAGACCATTCCATCATAGGGTCAAAAAATATCCTGTGTAATGTTAGCTCTCTTGCCAAACACCCCTTCGAAATTTGGGACATGATTGTCTCTCATTCCCCCGCACTATGTTTCCTTACAGAAACTTGGTTAAACCCTTCTAACCTCTCCATGATAAACCTGGCGATTCCAGACAACTATCAATTTATACATTTGAATAGTTAAGGGAAAACAGGTGGGGGCATTGCCATTGCCTTTCAGAATCACCTTAGGGTAAATTGGGTGTTCACAGTAAAAAATGAATGGCTGGAATTAGGAATTTTTAAGGTTACTTTATCTCCTATCGACTGCTGGCACGGCGCCTTGCTTTACAGACCCCCAGGACCCAAAACTAATTTCTCTGACCTCCTGGTGGAATATATAGCGCTGCACGCCCTAGCAGCAAATACATTTCTTCTACTTGGGGACTTTAACTTTCATGGGGAAAACACCTCTAAATTAGAGGTTGATAAACTTTTGTCTCGTTGAAGTCAATAGGCCTTACTCAACGAGTGGTAGGCCCAACACATCGAGCTGGTCATTTGTTGGATCTTGTGTTCACTAACTACGACCAACTGAGCTGTGACCCCCCTGATCCCCTGACTTGGTAGGACCATTCCATGATCTCTTTTACCTTTAATCAGACTGGGGAAAAAAAGGGGGAATTACAAAAAAGAAAAACAGGGAACAATATAGGGTCTGGCGGAATCTTACCCTAGAAACTTTTAACAAGGCTTATTCTCCTGACGTGGAAATTAACCTAACTGAGGCTTCCAAAAAATTGGAAGCTTTTAACTCTGCTCTTCAATCTGCTTTTGATGTAACTATACCAAGCAAATGGAGCTCGGCTATACGATGAATTTCGGCTCCTTGGTATACAGAAGAGCTCAGGATGGAAAAAGCCAAATGTAGGTGCCTTGAGAGAACTTGGCGGGCAAATAGGGAACATCAATATAGACTTCTGTATAGACAGTCTTTGGCTACTTATCATCTAAACTTAAAAGCAGCGAGACGCTCCTTCATCATTAAGCAGATAGAACAAGCCAGTAACTCTTCGAAAGCCCTGTTCACCATAGTCAAAGATTTTGCATCTCCTAGAGCTTGCGCTCAGCCACTTATAGAATCTCAGGATCTTTGTACCTCCTTGGCATCTTTCTTTCAGGACAAGATAGCCAAAATTTACAAAAGTTTCCCTCCGGAAACTTCTACAATCCTGGATCTGATGCCTAAAATGAATGACGGAGCTCAGACAGTAAAGGGCCATCTGGAGCACTTTGAATTGACCACCATTGAAGAAGTCATAACAGGCCTTTCCAAAGCGAAATCTGGGTCTCCTAATGATCTGAGTCCTCCAAAAACTATGGCCCTCTTAGCCACAAGCTGTGCCCCGGCAATTAGAGATATTTTCAACTGTTCCATAACAACGGGTACTATTCCTACTGTTTGGAAAGAGGCATATGTCCGCCCTACATTGAAAAAACCTTCAGCGGACCCGTCAATTCTTGCTAACTACCGGCCTATTTCCCTACTACCACTTCTCGCAAAACTGCTGGAAAGCATCATAAATAGGCAACTTTGCTCTTATTTGGAACAAAATGATATTCTGGCCCCCTCACAATCGGGTTTCCGGAAAGGATATAGTACGGAAACAGCCGTATTGGCAGTGACGGATTCGCTCAGACGAACAGGAGATGCGGGGGGCTCAGTGATACCGATTCTTTTAGATCTCTCCACAGCTTTCGATACCATCTCGCATGTAAAGCTGGCGGAGAGATTAGCCTCTGGTGGTATAAGAGGGACTGCCCTGAAGTGGCTACAACAGTTTCTAGTCGACAGAACCCAAACTGTCACTCTGGGTCCCTATTCCTCGTCCAAAATGCCTTTGAAGAGGGGTGTTCCGCAGGGCTCCTGCCTGAGTCCTACCCTCTTCAATATCTACATGACCCCTCTGGTGAGGATAGTTGAACAGTTAGGCTTCGAGATCATCTCTTATGCAGATGACACGCAGCTTATGTTCACTATTGGCTAAAACTTAGCGAGTGAGAAAGCTTGTTTTGCCAATGGCATGAAGATGATCTATGACTGGATGACGGCCAATTACCTGCAGCTGAATCCAGACAAGTCAGAAATTATGCTACTGGGGATAGCAACTGATGTCTGGTCCGATGACTGATGGCCTGCCCAATTGGGCTCCGCCCCATCCCTAAACTCTCAGTTAAAAATTTGGGCATAAAAATTGATCGGCTGTTGTCCATGAAAGACCATATCGCGACCGCGACCTCCTCATGCTATTATAGCCTCTGTCTTTTGAGAAAAATCCTACCATACATGCCTACTTGTTATCGCAGGACTCTAGTGCAAGCTTTGGTAACTAGTCGGCTGGATTACGCAAATGCACTGCTGGCAGAAGTAGGTGAGACCCACCTAGCTATTCATTCTGTTCCTTTCGCTTTTCTGTCCAGGATGTTAGTCTTTCAGGTAGCGCCGAGATGCCCTAGGGTGAGTTGAGCGCTTTACAAACTTTTTTAACATAACACAACATAACAGCAGTTGATGGATTGGCCTGTAGCTCCACACATCTCCTTTCCCTTGGAGGGAAGATCTTCGCTCTGGGAAGAAAGGTCATTAATCTAACCTGCCAGGGCCAGACCCCAGCCAGGGACTCAGAGACATATGACATTTCTGGATGACCCAAAAGCAGTACAAATATGACTTTGGACTCTGCAAAATACTTATTTTCACATCCGCTACAATGGACTTTAGTGCGTGTCTGGAATCTGTAGGTCTTGTGGAAGTCACTCAAGCCATGGGCCCCACATCCCCATTGGGGAATAATGAAGTGAAAACACAGTAAAACACACTGACTTCCCCTGGCATGTTTCTTTCTAGTGTATAAAGCCTATTCCATGTCACCACACAATTCAGCATAAGTCCTGCAACACCATTCAATTTGTAGCTGCTCCTGGACTGCACACGCTAGGAATCTCCCCTGCGCAGCCCATACACGTGTGCACACGCATGTACACATGTGGCTGCATGTAACCAGCCCAGTGCCCCATACTCCAGCTGCTGCACAGCGGCCTAGTCAAGCCAGGGGGACACCAGTAAAACCTCCATGCAGGCTCCTTCAATATGAGTTCACTGTGGGTGAGTCCCAGATTATGAGGCTCCCCCACAGTAAAAGCTCAACAATTAGGTGCTCAAAAAGCGAAAAATCCTGCCGGCCCCTAGTGTCAGAACCACCTTCTAACACACCTACATACATGCTAGGTACATTTAGGTGCACTTAGCGAGGGTTAGCATCTAAGGAGCACACATTATTACTGCCATGTATCTATTTGCCTGCATATGTCCACTGTTTTAGCACCATGGTAGAATTCTACCTTTTTTTTACTCTATTGGTGCTTGTAATCCTATATATCTGTCACTGTCTAAGGTTTGTTGAAGCACACATATTTTACTCTAGAATGACGCTTCGTAAGATTGTGGGGCTTATAGTTGCACTGTGAGCTAGCTCGTCTACAGGCTAACATATCCTGTGGGTTAGTCTGGAATCAGTCTGGACACCAATCCCTTTGTTTATGTTGTCTATACGCGCAGCTCCTATATAGATTTGTAGATACTATACGACAACACCAACACATAAACAAGCATTCACCAAACACATATCAAATGATGAAATATTTTATTTAATTCATAAATACAATTTATTAATATTTTAATATGATTTCATTTTATGAGCAGTTGCAGACCCTCTGGGTAGGCATCACCGTCTCTCAGGGAGCCCCAGAACTAACTAATTTCCCTGTTGCTGAAGCACTAATTGTTACTAAAAATTACATAATAGATGTTATTGTTAATTTAAAAATGCCTACTTGTGCAGGCCCTGACATGATCCATAGTATTATTCATCACAATTTTCCAGCATCATGGGCAGAAGGGGTGACATGCAAGTTGCTAGATGATTAAAGGAGTTCTCTGATCACCTCAATTTAAAAAAAGAGGGTAGATTGTAAAAATGCACCACCTTATTGATAAGTTTCACTACTTGATGTGACTTCCAAAATTTTTGCTTGAATTTTCTTGACAGCCTTTCAGCACTGAACAAAAAGCTCATCATTAGTTACAAAGGAACACAAAAGGTTATATTTAATGACATCAAGCATGAAGTCACTGAAATGGGCACACTGTATATCTGCTTCATAGATATTAGGACAGTGTTGGACATGGTAGACGGTATAAAGATAGAATATCGACGGGAAAATATCGACTAGCATTAATATCGTGGTAAGAATATCGACTGTGAAAAATATCGTAATAGAAAATATCTTTGTAAAAAATATCGTTTCTTGAGAATGACAAAAATATCGTCAAGAAAAAATATCGATGAACAGAATATCGTTGATCAAAATGTCGTTTCATATAATATCGACAGAAAAATATAAGTTGTTATAAAATTTATAAAAAAATATGTATTATGTTTTTAAAAAACATACAAAACTCCTACTAGTAATAATATGTGTTAAAAAATATTTTCTACAAAAGAATTGTTAAAATTTTAGTAGCGGGTTATTGGTATTATAGGGGATAAGGGTGGGTAGTAATTTAAAATTTGGTTTTTACAAAATTTCTAAAATATAAAAATATTAGAAAATAATTAAGAAATCGAAATTTTAATTAGAAATTTCGATTTGTTCACGAAATTAAATTTGTAATTAAATTTTAAAATTCCCCCAAAATTTTTTAGGAGCGGGTTATTGGTATTATAGGGGATAAGGGTGGGTAGTAATTTAAAATTTGGTTTTTACAACATTTCTAAAATATAAAAATATTAGAAAATAATTAAGAAATCGAAATTTTAATTAGAAATTTCGATTTGTTCACGAAATTAAATTTGTAATTAAATTTTAAAATTCCCCCAAAAAATTTTAGGAGCGGGTTATTGGTATTATATGGGATAAGGGTGGGTAGTAATTTAAAATTTGGTTTTTACAAAATTTCTAAAATATAAAAATATTAGAAAATAATTAAGAAATCGAAATTTTAATTAGAAATTTCGAATTGTTCACCAAATTAAATTTGTAATTAAATTTTAAACTTCCCCCAAAAAATTTTAGGAGCGGGTTTTTGGTATTATAGGGGATTAGGGTGGGTAGTAATTTAAAAATGTCGTGTTTTAAAAGTGTAGAAAATATTAATAAAATAGAAATTTATCATGAAATCAAAATTTAACTTCGAAATTTTAAATTTTACATGACATTTATTTTTTAATATTAATAAAAAATATTAAATTAATATTGAATACGCGTTATTTTGGTATTATAGGGTAATAGGGTATAAAAAATAATTTAGATAGAAAAATTTATATTGTTTACTAACCTGCACATTTCCTGATTTATGTTGGATTGGAGTTAGAATAGTAATTTGTTATGGTTTACTATCCAGCACTTTCCCTGACTTATGTTGGATTGGAATTAGAATAGTAATTTATTATGGTTTACTATCCAGCACTCTCCCTGACTTATGTTATGTTTGGAGTTAGAATAGTAATTTATTATGGTTTACTATCCAGCACTCTCCTTGACTTATGTTATGTTTGGAGTTAGAATAGTAATTTTTTATGGTTTACTATCCAGCACTTTCCCTGACTTATGTTGGATTGGAGTTAGAATAGTAATTTATTATGGTTTACTATCCAGCACTCTCCCTGACTTATGTTATGTTTGGAGTTAGAATAGTAATTTATTATGGTTTACTATCCAGCACTTTCTCTGACTTATGTTGGATTGGAGTTTGAATAGTAATTTATTATGGTTTACTATCCAGCACTCTCTCTGACTTATGTTATGTTTGGAGTTAGAATAGTAATTTATTATGGTTTACTATCCAGCACTTTCCCTGACTTATGTTGGATTGGAGTTTGAATAGTAATTTATTATGGTTTACTATCCAGCACTCTCTCTGACTTATGTTGGATTGGAGTTTGAATAGTAATTTATTATGGTTTACTATCCAGCACTTTCCCTGAGTTATGTTATGTTTGGAGTTAGAATAGTAATTTATTATGGTTTACTATCCAGCACTTTCCCTGACTTATGTTATGTTTGGAGTTAGAATAGTAATTTATTATGGTTTACTATCCAGCACTTTCCCTGACTTATGTCGGATTGGACTTTGAATAGTAAATTATTATGGTTTACAATCCAGCACTTTCCCTGATTTATGTTGGATTAGAGTTAGAATAGTAAATTATTATGGTTTACAATCCAGCACTTTCCCTGACTTATGTTGGATTGGAGTTAGAATAGTAATTTATTATGGTTTACTATCCAGCACTCTCCCTGACTTATGTTATGTTTGGAGTTAGAATAGTAATTTATTATGGTTTACTATCCAGCACTTTCCCTGACTTATGTTGGATTGGAGTTAGAATAGTAATTTATTATGGTTTACTATCCAGCACTTTCCCTGAGTTATGTTATGTTTGGAGTTAGAATAGTAATTTATTATGGTTTACTATCCAGCATTTTCCCTGACTTATGTTGGATTGGAGTTAGAATAGTAAATTATTATGGTTTACAATCCAGCACTTTCCCTGACTTATGTTGGATTGGAGTTAGATTAGTAAATTATTATGGTTTACAATCCAGCACTTTCCTTGACTTATGTTTTGTTTGGAGTTAGAATAGTTAATTATAATGGTTTACTATCCACCATTTACCCTGACTTACGTAGGATTGGAGTTAGAATAGTTAATTATTATGGTTTATTATCCAGCATTATCTATTTACTATTTTTAATAAGAATAAGATATGTCATGTTGTAATATTCATTTCAACAATATAAATTAAAAACATTTTTATAACATTTTTACATACATATGACAAGTTTCTAAATTAAGAAATAACAATTTTTAGATCTTTTTTTTATTCATAGTTTAATTTGTTACTGCAAAGATTTTGAACATTTTATAAAACATTTAACATAATTTTTGTTAACAAATTATATTGCAGTTTTGTACATAAATACAGTTTCAATTATGCATACATTAGTATATTAAATTTTTATATTTTTTATAAAAATTTAATATATTACATATTTTTTATGACATTGATTTTATCACGATATGTACATAACATAAATTTACATTTTTTAACATCTGAGAAAAATATTTAACAATGAAAACATTTTTTAATATACAATAAACAATTAATATATAATTCTATTGAACATATTAATGTATATTTTACAATATTCATTTGTTTTTTAAGAATAAAAAGTAAATTATTACTAAACATGGTAAATTTATATTTAAAGGATGGATTTAGCTATTAGGTCTAAGTATGCTAGACCTTCTATACTTGGGTACAGTCTAGTTTTTTGCTGGAGATATTCGTACATATTTAATGTTTGTTTACTTAGTTTAGGGCCAATTTTAGAAAGGGATTGCTCTATTCTGAGTTCTTGGTAGCTTTGTTCTTTTTTAATGCTTTGGATTAGTTTGTGAAGTGTTGGTTGACTTCTTCCTAAAGTGGCTTGGAAGGCATTATGCCATCCTTCAACTGCGTTGTTAGTTTTAGCTTTCTGTGCTATTGTACTAGCATACACATTCCACCATGGAATTTGAAATTTAGGTTGTCTACGGTGGCCTGAACGATGTAATCTTCCAACCCAGGTATCTTCAAAATAGTCCAAGAAGGGAGTTAGTATTTTCTCATTGGTGCGGTAGAAAGGGCTGTCAATTAATAAATTGTAGTAGTTAGCTACTTCTGTTGTTGGTACATATGCCAATGCAATCAACTTTTTTATTTGATAAGCAAAGTGACTGTTTGTACAATATTCAATGCTTAAGGTAGATTTTTGTAAGTGCCTCCATATACTTTGGTTGTAGTGATAATAACAACCTTGTATTGAGGTATGGGGATATATCTTAAGGATAGCTTGAATCATGGCTATTTCAAAGTCAATTATAATTTTTTGAGGATAGTAATTATCTGTTAATTCTTTGATCTTTGTTAAAAGTTCAACGTAGGTAGTATTTGTTTTGTTTGGCAGCAGAGTATAAATTAGAGGGATATTTGTTTCTTGGTATTCCCCATGGATGGTGTAAAGTTGATAGAAAGGTTTGGGACAAACTTTAAAAGTCCCGTCCATCATCCATGTTTCACATGATTTAAGTTTTTGCAAATTACTATAAGTAGCAAAAAGTAAAACTCGTTTGTCATGACTCTGGTTGTCATACATCAGGAATTTATCCTCATTATGTGTAATGGTATATTCAGGATATATTTTTATATCCTTAAAACTTTCTGGCGTTGGTGGAGTTGGATCTGAAGCACGTTTAGTTTTTGAAATTAATCTTTTTAAGTTGGGAATAGAAGGTAGCTGTCCTGTCACATGTTCTGGCACTTTGCTTAAAACATTTTTCAAAATACTAGTGCTTGTTTCTTGTGATCCTTTACTAGCATCTTTCAATGTTTCCAGTGCTTCTCTAACTTCCACTTCTGTTACATTTGGTGGTTGGTTATGCTCACGTACATTTACCACATTGTTATCAACAGTTGTTGCTCTACCATAGCATGCACTTGAGTAATATTTGCTACATTTCCAATGGGTCTTATTCGCTTTTACTCTTTCTTGGGTGTAGGTGTAACCCATGTAGTTCAGCATTAGTTTCCCTTTTTGCGAAGTAATGAAAGTAGCTCCAGTTGCCATGTCTAAGGTAGATCTGTGGAAAATATATATATGTATTTTTAAGAACATTGAAGACGATTTACAGAGATGTGTATAAGAGCAGGAAAAAGCGTGAACATATACTTACTATGTGGCTTCACTGGTAATTCTTTTATTCTTATTTCTCTTTCTGAATTTTCTTATTTTTTTTTTTTGTATACAAATTTTATTCGTCAAAGACACATCCAGCGAAGCTCTGTGACCCAGAGACTTCAACCATATCAAAAGACAACATACCAGCTTTGACATTTTTCTCATGAAGTATCGTATACAGACTACAAAAGAGACATGCAGAACCAAAGCAGTCCCCTCCCTTAAAAAAACATAACACCACCCCCCACCCCACTCCCCCACCCATCGCACTGTCCATCCAGTCAAAGCAGCAGATCTATGCACGACTACTATTCTGTTCCGTCCATGACCCATACCCCCCAGACCCGGCTGTGCCTGGTACTCCAGTGTGCCATGCCTCTTTAAAGCTAGAGGGAGATGGTCCACCACCCACCCAACTATTCCTCCAATATGGGCTCTAAGTCCAGTCCCCTGTAGTCCGCCCAGCGCTTCCATATTTTATAATGTTTACGGGGGCAGCCCCGTGCCACATAGATGGGGGCCTCCAGTCCCATACAAAAATCGAGACCGGTCTTCCAGACAGATAGTGAAGGTGCGACTGTCGCCTTCCACGCCCTCGCTATATCTCGCTTGGCTAGAGTAAAACCCAGGAGCATCAGATGGCGCTTATAGACATTGCCCCCTATATCCTCCATCACATGCAAGAGCACCAGTTTGGGGGACCGTGGGAGATCCCAACCCAGCACCTCTGACAGACAGGTCAAGACCCCCCGCCAGAACCTAGTTAACCCAGGGCAGTCCCATATCGTGTGTAGCAGCGTCCCCTCTGCATTCAGAATTTTCTTATTTTTAAGTTCTGTAGTAGTGTTAAAGAATAATTGAAAGACATGATTTAGTGTTATAGGTGTTTGATTTTACTTTCAGAATTGTTATACATACAGTGACTATACTTACTTGATGTAGTAGAAGATGTTGGTAGTGTAGTTGTAGATAGGTAAATAATTTTGTAGAGTCTGTGGAAAAAATAATCATTGTGTTACTTATAGTATTTGGATGATAGTAGTTGTTAACATATGAAGTAAATAGTACATTTACTTAGCAAGTTTAAATAATTTTTATCAGCTATCTAAGTAGACATGGATAAGGTAGTTTATAAATGTTTTTACATCTAATTTTTTGGTCGTTGTTGATAAGTTCAACATGTTTTGTTTTCACTCTAAAGAAGAACAGTTTTTAAATTAGGGAGTTTATCTACTTTTTGCTAAGTTCGAATGAAAAAAGCAATGGGATTTTACTTACTTGAAGTGTAGTATGACGTTTTGTAGTTGTAGTCGTAGGTTTGTATTCTCTTCTCTCAGCAAGGTAACCGTTTTTCTCCAAGTTTGTGCCAAAAATGGTAAATTACGTTAAGTGTATAATTGTTTTTATATTAGTGAGTTAATTAATGGTAGCTTTTGATTGGTTCAATTAGTGAAATTTCAAAATCATTGGTCGAGAACGTAATTTCGAATTAGAAAACCGTTATTTTCGTAAGAGTTTGTTGCATCACTATTTGTTTGTTAAAGTACATTGTAAAAAGTTTTATATGTGCTTTTTTGTTTTATATGTAAATAGATTATATGTAGAAAATAATGAAATGTGTTTCACATTTAGGCCATCGGAGTGTATGATAGTATCAGTAAATGTAATTTTTTTTTAACATATATTATATATTTTTATATCAATAAGTATTAGGAAAACTAAATAATTATATGTGTGAATAGTTTGGTAAAGTAAAATAGTAAAAACAAGTGAGTAAAATAAAAGAATCGTGCATATCGAGTTGGTAATAAAAAGACGATATTTTTTGTATATTTCTATAAGCAGATAGGTCGTCGATGTTAGTGTAGTCGATATAAATGTCTAAGGTAATGATATTTAAAATAAAGTCGATAATGTAGTAGTCAATATTTATGTTGTATATATTAGTGTGAACGATATTAGGGTTGTCGATAAAAAAAAATCGATATTTGTGTGAATTCTTGTTTAAGTATAGGATGACGATATTAATGTAAGCGATATTTTAGTGACGATATTTATTTCTGACGATATTTATGTTAACGATATTCCATCATGGAACCATGGTAGACAGCAAATTGACTCCTGTTGTCTAAGATAGCTGCAAAGGGAACTAGAAAATGGCTTGCTATCACCACTGCTTGCATTTCATACTGAAACCTAAATGGAAATGAACATGGATGGGGTGAAAGAAGACAGCAAAGATCACAGTGCATAATGAAATCAAATAGCATTGTGCATTCTCCGCATTGGTGTTTTCTTTCTTCATCCATGATCTGACTTGTGCAGTGGTGGCCGTCACAATGAAGAGGTGGTGGAAGGGGTAGGGGGGAGCACAGGAGGGGGAGTATGGGGTAGGATAATATTTTTTTTAAACACTTACCTGGGGCTGCCGGCTGCATCGCTCCTTGCACCACGGTGTTCTGCTGCTTCCTGGTTCAAACAGACACTGGCACAGCAGCAGAGACTCCCTGTGCAATCTCCGCGCTGCTCTTATGATATGTGAGCAGCGCCGGTATTGGCCTGAGTGGGCTCGTTTGACGCTCCACTGGGGACAGGGAGTCTGTGCTGTTTCTCCAACCCGGCTATTCAATACAACTGGGTTGGCCGGCCAAACAGACATGCACACTTAGAAGTGTACTCCACTCCTCCCTCCCTTTGCGCGGCCCTGTCCCACCCCACACACCCTGGCTCAGCCTGCAGGTGAAAAATAAAACGATGATAGAATATCTTTTTATGGCTCTGAGCCACTCGGGCAACATTACTCCGCCATTGCGGAGAAGCCGCCCTGGCATTTGTGTATCTATAGACAAGCCATCATAAATTAATAGGGTCACACTGTATACATTAACGTATGTAAATGATTTTGGAATACTGGACCAATTTCAATTGGCCTTCAAACAGCGGTGGTCCATGAAGGTAAACGCAGTAGGGCGGGGGTGGGGCGGGGCAGGAGGGGGTGGAGTCGACAGATGACGGAATAGTGAAAATTAAATAAATCCTATTCCGTCGACATCCCCCTGCCCTGCCCCGCCCCACCACGCTTACCTGCACAGACCACTGATGCCTTCAAAGATGACCTGGGTGTGCACTGTGCCCTACTAATGTACTATGTAGCAATAGGTTAGTTTGCAAAATAAGGACTTGAAGTGGTTTGCAGTACAACCTACCTAATTAATAATAATTTGAGTTGATCAATTTGTGGCTCACTCTGATTTGCCAAAATCACAGAAATGGTGGACTGCAAAGGTCAGAAGACCACCATCCCCTTGAAAAATGAAAACATGGACACCCCTGATGCCAAACTAAAAAGTAGTTTATTATGAATTCCAGTTCATTCTTAGCCTCTGGACATACTGTGCACTTTTCTAACGTACATTTTATTACTTAAAGTGGAGGAATCTGAAGTCTACAATATGCCTCCATTTCCTTTGTCTCCCCTTCTTTTCCTGGACTTTAGATATCATGCAGTCTCATACCCAGAAGGAAGAGACAGAAATCAGAAACAATGATGTATGGATATGCCTATAGCATCAGAGACACATGCTCTAATTGAATTTAGCTTTATAAGGCATTGGAAGCCAGTGGCAAGTACAAAGATATTAGATATTCAAAATTACAGGGATTAACATACTGAAATTACTCACGATCTGCAATGGACACATTTTGAAAAGGAAAGGCAGCACCAGAGGAATTGAATATTTTAAGCACTACAATGAAAGCATCATGAATTAAATCTGTCCCTGCACTGAAGATAAAATGTGATAAAATAAATGCTAGTGCAGATGGTTGAGCACTGGATAAAGAAATATGTTTTAAATAAAAGGAGAGATCTGTGCAGTATACATTACAAAAGGGGTGACCTGATTCAGTAAAAAAAAAAAATGGAGTTTTGAGGGGCCGCAGTCACCAAACAGGGTAAGTACATCAGTTATTTACTTTAGATTAGGAGATAAAAGGGATTGTGAAGAGCTTCTGCTAAAATGTATAGAGTGATAAAAATAAAGGGCAAGGAGTGGGAATTCCACGGAGATTGGAGATCAGATGAAAGTGATGCAAAGGCAGTAAAACTACTTAATGCAGATTTTTGCCTTTGTGTTCAGCAGAACAAGCAAAGATAGTACTGAACCAACAGAGAACATATGAAGATAAGAAGCAAGTCTTCGGGGAAAATAGGAGAAGAGAAAGCAATGGAAAAGCATAAAGGTTTAGCAAATGTAAATCAGACAGATTAGATAAATTGCATCCTAAAATAGCCAAGGAACTTACAGAGGTTTTTTTCTCAAGCCCCTGGGGATTGTTAAAGTACCAGAGAACTAGAGAAGGGCATATGTGATTTATTGTACAGAAAGGGCTCAAACAGGAAACCTAGATATGCTTATCTAGTGAGATGCAGCTCATTATCAGGCAAACTACTTGATTATATTAGAAGGGGAATCATATGGGAACATCTGGAAGAAAGTATCAAGAAAGGCTTATAAAATTACAATCACAGATGTGATATTTGTTTGAAGAAAGGTACACGGTTGGTAGAGAGGATTTTATTGTATTACAAACTGAACACTATTTTGATATTGTGATTAATGACAAAGGAATATCTGAAGATAAAGGACTATGTTTGAATATTCAGAAATTAATTAAAGTAGGCTGCAAATGTTTGTTAGGTGAAGGAAATACTCACTGGTCAGTAAAGTGTAAGATAGTGTGTAGACTCAGAAGGACCGCATGTGCATGAATCAAGATATGAAAAGTGAATACCCTAGGGGGTATATTCACAAGAACGTGTGCTAAACATCACCAAAAAATGCTAACGCAACTTTACACATTGCAGCCCATTGCGGAAAAATAACCCAGTGGTAACGTGGAATTCACAACAAGGCGGTACCTTGCGATAGTCTGCCTAAACCGCGGACAATGCCCGCGATACAACCACCTCAATGGAGATAAAAACACAAACCACAACACAAAAAAACCTGCGATGGGCCAAAGCACGATGAGGAAATCAGCGATAAGCAGTGACAGGCCTGCAACACACACCTGGCAGGCGGGAAAAATCACCATAAAGGTAGAAAAACACCCAAACACAAACTGACCAACACCCAGGCACTTTGGAGGCAGCCAGAGCAGGTGCAGAGGACAAGCGCAACACCACAAGCACCACGGACGACCAGCCCAGGACCTCGGGGACAGGGAAGGGCAAGGACAAGAAGTATAGGAAGACGAAATTCAGTCCGCAAGCGAACAGGATCATAGTCACGGAGGTGATGGAACACCATCAACAACGGTTCGTCACCTCCAACGTGTCATTGGGCACCAAAACTGGAATATGGCGGGATATCGTGGAGAAGGTGCATGCCTTTGGAGAGCACAAGAGGACAGTGGACGAGGTCAAGAGGCGATGGAATGACATCAAGAGAAAAACCAAGGAGGAACTCGCAGCCAACCAGAAGGCAGCAATGCCGACTGGAGGTGGGGGCCCAGTGCCACAGCTCATGCTGGATGACACGGAGGAGCTGGTGTCGACAGTCATCAGTGTGGATACCGTGGCCGGAGTCGGGGGACCGGACACTGCTCGACAGGACACAACACAACCGCAACAGGGTGAGTGACCACCAGGTACTGGGGGGACGGGTGGAGATGGCCACAATGACACACATGCACAATCAAGCAGAGCACAGTGCACACCCTAAATGACTCTGGGTCATCGCCCAGATCCATAGACTGTCACAATGTACAATGCCATGCTGTTTGACTGTCAACATGTACCATGCGGCTTCATACATATGGACACATCTCAACACACAATCTCCCCTTCACATTGCAGGGCCACCGTCAACACCCCCATGCATAGCAGTCCCAGCCACTCTTCACTGATGATGAGGAGGACAACCCCAGCATCGATGCACAAGCCCTTCTAGAAATCAATGACATTATCCGTGACTCCCCTCCAGGATCAGGACTGATCAGCTGCATCGAGGAAACCCCACCCACCATCCAAACCACCCAGCAGAGGGCACCCATGGCCCCAGCAGTCTCCCAAGATGCCCAGGAACAGCACACGGCCTTCCAACGCCGTGTGCTGGAGGCCGAGAGGAAGACAGCTGAGCAGGTGCGGGTGGGGTTCGACCTCATGGCCACCAAACTGGACACCATCCATGGGTGTCTAGGCCTGCTCTATGGTCACCAATGAGCCCTGACTGACATCGCTGGACTCCTGACGCGGAGAGAAGAACACCTGTCCGCTAAGAGGGGCACCAGCGATACCAGCTGTGAGCTAGCAAACATGCGGAGGCTCATGGAGGACATGGTGCGGATGAAGGCGGAAAGAATGGCAGCCACCACTGTACAGCAGCGAAATGTGGCTGGGATCTACCATGCCCTGCACATCATCATCATGGCATTGCTGCCACAAGGCGTGGCACAGATGAATGCTGCTGCCCCCACACCATTCAAATCTCCATCCCGTGGTGTGCCATTGACTCACAGTGCGGCAGACGTATCCACTCCGGCACCTGATGTGTCAGTGGCACATAGTGCCTCAGCCGGTACTGCAACACCCACAGGTGGGGCAGAGCACACATCCGGGGACAAGAACGTGTATTGGTTTGTGATCAGGAGGCACTAGCATTCATTTCTGCCACCTGGCCTGTTTCTGCTTGGTGCCGCACATGGCCTCATGACCGTCCACTGACCACCGATACACTCCGATGCACTCACCTTGGACAGCGACATGGACTGCCATATCCTGTTTGATGACCAATGACTCGGCCACCAGACTGTGGCCACAGCCAGCAGGCAGCGCGGACCTACCGCCATATGGCGTTGCTTCCGGGATAGAACCACAGTTACACCTAGGGTCTGGCCCGGGGAGGGAACTAGAGGCGTTGGGGCACTAGAGAACGGTCAGCCTCCTACCAAAGCTATGAACCACAGAAAGGACCGTTCCTAGTTGTGTCTAAGAGATGCCCAATTTAGTGGGGGCAAATCACAAAGATTGACGGACTGGCATCACACACCACCAGGTGTCATGCTTCATCATCTGCCAGTCCTCGCCCTCTAAAAACCGCGTTTGATAGTGGGCGGGCATACACCTGGAGACAGGGATGCACTTCTAAACTAAGTGGGGGCCCAAACAAAAAAAGGAGTGAGTGAATTTAAAAACCATCATAGTATACCTGAACAATTTTTATTCTATGGGGTTACTATGTGGGACCCCCTATTAACAATCACTGATTCACAGCGGCGACGGGGTGATAAGGTCCCCACTCACCGCACTTATATATTTTAATCCCACATAGTAGCCCCATAGAATAAAAATTGTTCAGGTATACTATGATGGTTTTTAAATTCACTCACTCATTTTTTTGTTTGGGCCCCCACTTAGTTTAGAAGTGCATCCCTGTCTCCAGGTGTATGCCCGCCCTCTATCAAACGCGGGATCCCAGAGTTAGTGGCACCCATTGGGCTGAGCGGGTGTGCAGCCTGCAATGATGCCGGGTGCACTGGTATGTCCTATGCCATAGAGTAATCAAGACCCAGCACCAAACGTGAGACCTGGTGGCCTGTGGAGTGGGGCTGCATGGTGTTGAGGGTGCCATGTCCCCGGGCCCCGGGCTTGTGGCTTGCAGCGGCACGTGGTGGGACCTCCTGTCTACACGCCGGTGGCGGAAGGTGAGCAGTGAGGCCTGGGTGTGCATGGGGGGCATGCTCCGATGGGCGGCGGGAGGGGCTGTGGTGCTTCTGCCTGGGTCTGCATGGGCGGGCATGCTCTGTAGGGTGGCGAGAGGGGCTGGGATGCCTCTTCCTGGGTGTGCATGGGCGGGCATGCTCCGATGGGCAGCAGGAGGGGCTGGGGGTGCCTCTGCCTGGGTGTGCATGGACGGGCATGCTCTGATGGGCGGTGGGAGGGGCTGGGGTGCCTCTGCCTGGGTGTGCATGGGCGGGCAGGCAATTTTTTCTTGTGCAATTGTGTGTACTGTGCCAATCGTGTATCAGGACTCTGTTTCAGATGACGGGTCTGTCTCAGATGTGTGACCTGGTGTACTGCTATACATACCGGCAAGTGGTTGGAGACACACCGGTGGCAGCAGGTGAGCAGTGTGGCCTGGGTGCACAGGGGTGGCACTCTCTCTCTCTCCCCCTCTCTTCTTCTTCTCTCTCTCTCTCCCCTATTTTCTTCTTTCTCTCTCTCTCTCTCCCTCTCTTCTCCTCTCTCTCTCCCTCTCTTCTCCTCTCTCTCTCCCCCTCTCTTCTTCTCTCTCTCCCCTCTCTTCTTTTCTCTCCCTCTCTCTCTCTCTCTCCCTCTCTTCTGCTCTCTCTCTCCCCCTCTCTTCTTCTCTCTCTCTCCCTCTCTTCCTCTCTCTCTCCTTCGCTCTCTCTCTGTTCTTTGATGTGCGCAGGACACACCTTCTCATCGTGATTTTTGTTTTGCATGCTGTGACCTACGGATTGTCCAAAGGGGAGCCGCCATGTGTCTTCATTTCATTTCAGTGTTCATGTTAATAAAGTTTCATTTGTTGCTTCGAAAGTGAATGTGTGATGCTCATTTTGTGATGACACCTGCATGTCACCAGTTGTGATTGTGCGACATCAAGCGGATTATTTTGGACGTGTTTAGGTGTATCTGATGTGGAATGTCGTTTGTCGGGTGTGCCGGGGAGAGGGGTTCCTGGGGGTGGTGGCGGCGGGTGTTGTTGCCCTTTCGGCCCTCCGACTAAATGTTCAGTTGCCCGGGTGCATCTGTTGCCCTTCCGATGTGGCTGTGGGCTGTGCTCCCTTTTGTGGTGCAGGCTTTGGTCCGACTTTGCACCAGGTCAGAGCAGGTGTTATTTTCCTGCTGCTAACTCGCCTTATCGCCTGTTTTGTGTTTTTATCGCGGTTCTGGCTGGTCGTTGTGAATGTTGTGGAGTGGGGTTGTCGCAGCTTTTGGCACGGTAACACCCACTCTGCATCTCATTAGCGATAGTTGCGGGGGTCATCGGTGGTGATGATTTTTGCGGCTGCTATCGCGGGTAAACTGGTGATGTGGGCTGTTTGCACTGGCTTGTGAATGGGGAGGTAAATTTATCACGACATTGGCTGCGCTAAATTGCCCTTAAATCGGTGATAGATGCTTGTAAATATCCCCCTAAATGGTTTGCAAACAGAGATGCAGTTTGCATTGTAAACTTGTACAACAAACGTCTCATTGCAAATTGTCCTTTCACAAATGCTCACAAAATTACCTGTCTAATGAATATTAATGAGGCATGTTGCCTTTTGCGACTCTCTGCGATTGGTTGTGAATGTATAGATGGAGGCATACAAATGACAGCAGAACGCCATTCCTGCCCTTGGATTCCTAGACAGGAAGCATGTGTCCCTTAAAAGGGGCAGGTGCTGCTTTAAAAAAGAAAATTCAATTTGAGTAAAATAGGAGAGAAGGCAATGTCCATCTGTGCCACCTGACACAATTCACATAGGAGAGACTCCTCAGTAGGCAGCTTCCCTATTTACGAATGAAATACTACCTCAACTCAGGTGTCACTGTTTAATAAATGGATTGATGGATTGCAAGTGTGTTCATAGACAAATTATAAATGTCATTATGAATCAAAATTATGAGGGGGCACTCCTTTCATGTCCCCCTCAACTAGTGATTCGCCGAGTCACAAAAGATATTTGCGAGTCAGTCAGACTTAACCAATTCACAATATGGCTTTGACATATTGCACACTCGCACTGTGTATTTGGAAAGAAAGTGAGTTTGTGAATTCCAGGCTTTGTGGCTGCAAAATGCAATGATACACCAGGTCACTATTTCCCCATTAGATAAAAACACATCCATCCTGGGGAGACAGTATTTTTTTTATTTGACATGGTGGTACTTGAAGGATAGAGTAGCACTGCTCAACGTATCCTCCCTGCTCGGGGAAGGTTTATAATTCATACTCACCATTCCACCCCAGGCTTGGAGAAAATGTATCCGGGCCATGTGCACATTGTCTACAAATAGGTCAGAACATTGAACAGTGCAAAGCTGTTGTTGTTCAGTTTTTACCGTCTTTTCCATGTTTAACTGATAAAATGTGTACAATGATGTATCGGTTCTGATGTGCTGTTTTCTTGATAAACATTATTTAAACCTGACCCCCCCCCCCGCCCCCCCCCAAAAAAAGAACACCCTAAAATTGTCTCTGTAATGTTAAAATGGTTTCCCGTGTAGGTGGGAAAAGAGGTGAGATACATTCGAAAAGCTCATGCTCCAATGAAAGTGTGTCTCCGACCCTCAGGTAGACTGTCGGAATTGAGAGCTGTGATCCACCAACAGGAAAACGCCGCCCCTGGGCGTCACTCGTGAGTCTGCAACATTGGACAGTGGCTAATGCTAAGGACATCCTGAGACGAGGAACCCAGAAGTTCATAATCACCCAACGAAGAGCTAATTTGATTTGAAGTATAATATATTGCCAATTGTAATTATGTAAATGTGAGAGTGAAACATTTTGTCGGAGTGTGGCACATTTAATCTGATGAAGGGTATTGTAGTATGGAACTGTCATATTTTCTGCCCACTCTACGTGAACCGCAGGGCTTTGAAGTTTCATAGTATGTGTCTTGGAAGAACCAAAGGAAAGGAGCGTCAAAAGCAGGGCAAGCCAGTGATGTATGCCAGTCTGCTTTGCATATTGAGAGGACATTATGGAACGTATGCTTTTGCCACTACACTTAAAGCAACTAGTGCCCAATTAACAAAAAGTTTCTATACACAGTGCAAACATAGACATGTAAAAAGTCAGAAACTCATCAAGTAAAACTATTAGGACATTTGCAAAGCCTTTTTTTAAATTGATGGTATAACTGATTTATGTGAAGAATCTGCTCACAGGCAGCGTTTCACTTTGGTAAGTAAGTGAAAAATAAAACAGTGGAGGTGGAGCTTAGGGCCAACTACAAGTGGTGCTCTGAACTGATGCTCGAGCATGTTACTAACTCTCTCCATTGGACCCTGCTGACCGGGGCTCACCAGCCGCATCACCCAGCAGCAGATGAGGCTCTCCCTACCAGGGTACCTGGGGGAGGAGCTTCGTTTGATCCCCTTGCAGGAAAGCCATGAGATGTATGCAGAGGCCTTCCTGGCACGGCACTGAGCCAGCGACCTGTGAGAAGGTGGGCTTGCAGAGATCCTGGGCCTGGCATTGTGAACTATCCCCCAGGCAGGGGGACACATTGGACCCACATGGTAGAAGACCCAGATGCCTTTCTGCGTGCCCGAAATAATGTTCGGCTGGCTGCATAGCTGAACTGCCCACAGCTGCCCCCATATGGGAAGGTGCTCTGCCGACGCAATGCATCCAGGTAGACCCAGTACTGGTTCCCCTCACCAACCTAGAAGTCAAGGCACAAAAACTTCCATATTTGTGGTGTTCCCGAAGACTCGGAATAGGGCAACATGATAAACTTCCTCTGTAATATGCTGCACAAGCTGCTGAACCTACACTTTTAGGAAACCCCTTGAGTTTCAGTTTCAGAAAGCCCACCACATCCGGGAACGCATTCCGGCCCACTCCCAATCATCATGCTAAGTCATATTTTATGCCCTCCTTCATCAGCATACTAGATCTATCCTTCAGGAAACAAGGAGGTTCGGTTACTTTTTGAGGGCCAGCCCAACTCCTTCTCAGTGGATTGCTCATCCACCATCAGTGTCAAACATTATTCATGCACTCCCGCCACAGCTGTGGCTTTTGGACCTCTAGTACTGTCTCCAGGACCCAACACATATGGGTGATACTATAGATGGCAAGGCTAAAGATTCATTTGAACATGATGACCTAGAGTCCTTCCTCAACAGACTAGATGAAACCAAAATTGACATAGTTGCTTCCCCAAACCCCTCCCCCGATGGGACATACAATATACATGGGGGCCACTTCCTTACCAGTGAACAGCTCGAGACTACACTCCGGCCTGGGCTACCTAAGCACCACACTGCTCCTTGTGCTAACTTTCTGTTGACAACAACTGTGCACCATGGCATTAAAAAAACAACTAAATCCAATTGAGTCCTTCTTAGTTGTAGATAGATTGAACATATGTACCGCGCTCTATGTTAATGATACAACAGTACGCAGTTACTTTCAATTTCTTTAGCCAACAGAGTGTATGTTTGTCTCGGCGCAGGATACATGATGTGTAACCTATGACCTTGGATGCTTCTCTTCTTTTCTCAATGAAGGTGCCCCTCAACTAGACCGGGATCCACCATCATTCCTAAGGAGCATTAGTCTGCCTCTTTTGAAGTAAGTCACTTCCATACCAAAACAGGGATACTACCTCAACACATGTGCAAGCATTTTAATAAAAAAATTAAGTGCGTGGATTAGATGTAAGTAATTGTACTACCAACTACACGGCACCTCTACGTGTTGCTACCTAGATATCTTTTGACTGTGTGTTTGCTGATCCTCGACCAAGTGATCATTCCTCACTTCACTGTTTGGCTGATCAGGCACACGTCACCCATCCTCGACACATGGATGAGTTCACCTATGTACAACTAGGGTGACTTTGTTTTTTAAATTACCTGTCACATTTATCTTTCCTCTTACAATTAGGAGCTCTTGGGGGAAAAAAAACCTGGTCAGGTCGCCCTCCACTCAATTCATAAATCAACTGTAACAAGACCTGATCAGTATGGGCTTCAATTTTTTATATGTATATATAGGACCGGGAGTGGGAAGTCAATTTAACCCAACAACAACCCTTATTTTCTTTTAAAGGTATTGTCACAAATCCTTATGGCCCAACCAATTCATAATTTAGCTAAAAAATCCTTAAGGTTGGCAGTCACTGTGTCCCAAAAAAATACCCTCCACTTAACAGGTGTACATTCAAGAAATTTCTCCCGAAAATTTGTTTGTTTAGAAAAAATTGTGAAGGGACGAGATAGCACCTCACGTGCGCTACACCCAAGGGGCTTACTGGTTGGTTCTCACCAGTCGTGCGGACGTTTCTCATCATAGGTAGCTACCTCGCCTAAAAGAATTTCTTGCGTGTCCAGAACAAAAGGTGAAAAAGTAGTGTTGTGTGTGTCACAAAACCAACTAAAGACCCTGTGAAATTAAAATTGATATAAGCCACACATCCACCATATGCCAACTTTATTCACAACTCGTGGGCTTATTCAAATTAAAAACCTACTGCAGGTTTGCAGACCAATTGAAGATGGGCCGACATGCTTCATTGCCTGTTATACTTAATAGCAAATTCGTCAGGGCTTGTGGTCATAAATCACCCTTCCGGACTCTTGTTTTGTATGCACAGTGACGGTCAAACACAAAAAGGAATAAATAATTGTAACAAAAACACCAACCAGTGAGACCTTCTTCACGTATAACACATACACCTGTATCATTACAGGGACCATTTACCAGGTAGTAGCCATGGCCCCTCATACCAGCTATCCACCTCATCACTACGTGCTCAATCCTTTAATGCGAACCTTTCAAATGACACTTATGTTGTCAACAATCTACACAAAAAACGAAAAGACAAACAACTGTTGATCCTCCCTTCATAAGACCCTGTACCAGCCTTTTGTATCAGTAATCCAACCATCTTTAAAATCCAATTCAAACACAAAGTTATTCTGTATAATTATGTGTTCAAAATCGTCCACTAGCAACACCCCAGTAATGACAGTGTCTTTTACGATGTAAGATACATGTCTGATGTCATGCTCACTGCGCTCACACCTCGCCAATGTTATTAATGTTGGCAGTCAATTCTCGCATCAATACGAGCAACTCTGTGTGCGTTGACCTTCTTAATACAACTGAATCCTCCATATCTCGTAGTCATCCGCGGGTAGAGAAAAATTCAAGATTCACCGGTTTCAAGCCTCTTCTGCCCTCAAAATCGCTTACTGGATGTACCGGCGGGTGAACGTTGTCTCATTACCATACCGGCAGCGGTTTGGCGTTTCATTTAATACGAAGCCCAGACGCCGATTCACTTCCGTGATACGGATCACGTGACGGCTCATGTTTTGAAAGCGCCATATTGGAAGGGTAACCTCTGTCTATGAAAACGTTAGTTGAATAGATATATTGCTGAACACCAAGTGCCATATCGATTTTAGATTCTGAATTTTTGTAATCCTCCAAATCCAAGACAACAAACTTATTTTTTGGAGGAGCAATTTTTAAAACAAGGGGGAAATAAAAATAAAATGAAATAGAACGCACCCAATGACCACATATGATAAATCTACACCTGGGGTGCCAACAAAAGGCGCAGGACGGTAGCCAATTCCTTACTCCTCAAAAGCTCTCACATCTTTTACGATATGGGCCAAATAGCTCAACAGGGATATACCCTTCACCCTCAGAAATTCCATAAAGGACAGTCATCACAGGACTCAAGAGAAAGATCGGAATCATCCAATATTCCTCCTCTTATATCGTGTATTCTTGGATTTTCAAAGAAATATCATCACTGATTCTAAAGAGCAGTTATCAACATAATTATTGACACTTTGTCCAAAACAAGGGCCTGTATGCAAAGGATCTCACTCTGAATCTAATTGCTCACCCACTAATCTTGTTCCACTCAATCAGATCATTCAAACCCTATCTGGTCGGACTTCTTGTTGAAAATTCAGTGTGCCTCCCTCTTGGAGAATGTTCTCTCAATATTACAGGCATCACCTACCACTCTTTCTACAACCAACCAGGTCAGTGTTCTCGCATCAAGGATCTGTTCTTTAAAATGTTGTACCAGCTTCGTAGTGAGCTTGCCTGCTCTTAAAGTACTCAAATGCTCCTGTATCCGTATTTTGATCTTGCGTGAAGTGAGCCCAATATAGTGCTACCCACATTGACAAGTCAGGCGATAGATTGCGTTCGCCGTATTACAGTTGCTAAACATTGTCAGGTGCCACTCTCTCCCATTTTGCAATTGTATACTGTTTGTCTTCTCAGTTAGATCACAGACTGAACAAGTCCTGCAGGGGTAATGCCCTGGAGGGATTGATGTCTCTTTTGGGCATGATTTAGGCCGGGAATGCAATAAATCATTGATTTTAATATATGTGTCCTGAAGAAGTTGGTGTGCACCAATCTGACCTCCATCAAAACCTGCGCCAACTGATTTTTTTTTACTTTTTTACTTAGCAGTGTAATGAAATGATTTATATATTTGAAAATGTTGTTGATGTCTGAAATTCTTGATTAATATGTTTTAATATGAATGTATGGTTTGTAAATACTTTTAAAGAAATGTAAATCCCTAGATGGGATACTGAGACAGAGACTGTGATTTTTTGATTTTAAGTTTTTTTTAAATTGTGTTGCATACTACTCTGGATTTTGAATTGATATGCCTAAAAAGAGAGATAATGACGCCATGATAGCTCAAAAGGGAAATCAACTTGTGTTCAGTCTTAAAGGTGGCAATCTCCTTTCCCTACCTAGTCCCTCCACATCCATTTTAGGACCCACTTTTTGCCCTTATTCCTGATTAAAACAGTAAATATGCTGCCCCCAGCCTTCAAACTCTAGACACACTCCCCATCCATGCATTCCTCACAGCTGTCTACCCAGCTCTCACTGAGGATGATTGTCCCTGTCCCAAGGTAACAGATCTAAACTGTTGATAGGCACCTTCACTTATATATACCACATTCCACTCCCGTTGTTCATTGGTCTTATCTGGCCTCCCAGGAATCTCAGGGCCTCAATTGCACAGGTGGTATTATCTAGCCTTTTGGGCCTAGCAAGTTAGCCTCCTTTCATTTTAGGCTGCCCCAGTCTCGGGGATCTTTTGACAGTTAACACACTGTGACAATGAAGCCCATATCATTTATCATTCTAATTGTCAATGGCTTGTCACCTTTTATCAAACACAAAAAGGTACTGCACTATCTGCACCCAAACAAAACAGACATCACACTTATTCAGGAAATGCATCTCTCTCCTGAGGAATCTCTGGAGCGGTTGGCACTGCCATCAGCAGTAGTAGGGTGGTGAGGGTGACCAGCGTCACCTTCCATTCCTGTAATGCTTCAATAAAATGGAAAGTGCCCATCTTGATTAGATGATAAATTCCTTGCAAAGTCTTTTAAAACCTGAGTGGAAGACAAAGACTGATGGTGGTTCGCCAATTTACACATGCTAGATAGCACCATCATCGTATGGTTGATCTCACCACCAGTGCAGACAATACTCATTTCCTGGCCTTCCTATTGAGGCTTATTCCTATATTTGAGCGAACTTGACTCCTGATGGGAAGGGATTGAAATATGGTGTTAGACCCAATCTTAGATAAGTCAGGAAAGCCTGTAACCTGTACCTGTCTCAATAGACCCCACCTCAGGGACTTACTGTCAGATAATGCTCTGATAGACGTGTGGCATCTCTTAAACCCTACAGAAAGGAACAATACCTCCCTTTAATGTCTGCATGGCACCCAGTACTGCGTTGATTATTAACACTTATATAACAATTCATATCTTATGTGACAGATTTTACAATACTGGAAGCAGGCCTTTCTCATGTTCAAAAAAATGTCTTCAGTTTTTAGAAAAGCATATACAATAAGACCATAGAAAAGAGCACAGAAGAAGGTACATAATTAATTATATCAATATAATAACTGAGTTATAAAACAATATAATGTAAGATAAAGTTATACACAATTTCATATAGTACCTATACAATACGAATTATACTCAAGAACAATATTCACAATTTAAAGACATTGATTGTTTTATGGAGTGAGAAAAAGGTATGCCATGATATTTAAGTTTATCTTTTTGCCAAATAATTTTTGTGTTTGGGAGCATATCAGGAGTGCAATGAACATTTAAAGGAAAACATTCAGTTTTATTATTATTCACTGTAAATCCTGAAATCTGTAAGTGTTAATTAAATTTAGTAATGTAGGAATGGAAGACTCAGGATTACCAATATGTCGGAGAACATCATCAGCATAAGCTGACGTCTTATAAGAACATTATTTATATTGAGGCCCTCAGTATCCAAAGAATTTCCAATACCAATTAATAAAGGTTCAATAGCATTAAGGAAACAGAGAAGAGATAAGGTGCAACATTATCTAGCACCCCAAAAAAGGCAAAAAATATCAGAAATTTGACTATTAATGAAAAGTTTGGCTGATGGACCATAATATAGAGCAGAAATCATACGAGTAAACAAAGGGTCAAAATTAAATGCATACAAAGAACGGGAAAGATACTGCCAATGGACTTTATCAAAAGCCTTTTCTGCAGTGGTGGTCGCTGCACAACGAAAGTGGTGGGGGGAATGAAATTGAGCGAAAAAATTATATAATGAGAGCAGTGCCAGGATTGGTCCTAGAAGCCTGCTCTGCCGCTCAGACACTGCCTAGGAGTCTGCAGCTTTTCTCCAATCCGGCTGTGAACACAGCTGGGTTGGAGAAATAGAAGTGTGCATGTTAGTTTGGCAGGCCTGAGACGCATGGCTAAACTTACATCCACACTTCTGAGCGCCCATCGCTCCTGCCTGTTTTGGCTCTGTCCTGCCCCACCGTCAGTCAGAGCCCCTCACAGAAAAATAAAATGATTTTATTGTTTAATATAATTTTATTTTTCTATGACTGACTCTGACCAGCGGGGCGATGCTCCTCCGCCATTACGGAGGAGCCTTCCCAGCTTTTCAGCATCTAATGCCAGGACACTGGCTGGTTGATGTAATGATGATCCAGCTTCAATTGCATGAAATAATAATTGTATGCTATTCACTGAATGTCTGTTTTTCATAAAACACAATTGATCAATGTGCACAATGTTAGGAAGCACAGTAACCAACCTAGTTGCAAGTATACTTGCATAAAGTTTACAGTATTGATCAATTACGGAAATGGGGCGATAATTTGAAACAAGTTAAATGTATTTCCTCTAAAGGAATTGGTAACTCTAATTTATTCCGAACTGATGGAGAAATTTTAGGCAGACCACACCTCTCCAAAAAATTCTCAATATGTAATGTATCCAAAGGAGGAGGTTTATTATACAAGCTTGAATAATAATTCATGAATCCATTAACTATTTCTTTATGGAAAAAAGCAATTTGACCATTAGAACTATGGATAGTAATGATTTCATTTTTGTATTTCTTAATACGAAGATAATTGGCCAAAAATAATCCAGACCTATTAACATTATAACAGAATTTAGCTTTGTTATTAGAAATGTGTATGCCTGTTCTGTTACTTAAAATAGAATTTAATCCAAATTGAAGTTTTTGAAATTGTATCTTACAATTGATGTGATTAGATATAATAAAAGGAAGTTCATACGTTGCTATTTCTTTATCCAATTCTTTAACACACAAGTTAAATGATTTATTACTATGCGGCGCCATAATAGAAACTGTTGCTCCTCTAACATTTGCCTTAAATGCATCCCATCAATTAACAATTGAAGTAGAACCTTCAGGATTGAAAGGAAAAGATTCATGTATTACTGTTAACATTTTCAGATTTTGTTTATTTAGAACAACATTAGTATTCATGCGCCACTGACCTTGAGATTGTTGGGAGAAATTTGGACATTCAATGCATGACACAAGTGCATTATCAGAAAAGTCAATATTCTGCATAGTAGGATCAAAACTGAAGGTATTGAGTGATGTAAACACCAAAAATCTACCAATGTAGTAGTTTTAAAAAGGGCTTTCAAAGCAAAGTAAGCCTTTGGATGACGAAATTTGGTTGGAGAAGTTCTATCTAGTAAAGGATAATATATAAGAATAAAAATCACTTCCAATAATAAGTGAAACATTACCCAATTTTAGCACTTCTGATGTGAAAAGAGACAGAAAATCGTGATCACCATTTGTAAGACCATACACACTGATTAGATGCAAAACAGTAGTATCAAGGTTGATTTTAACTATAAGACAGCGGCCTTCAGAATCAGAATATTTATGTAATATTTGAAGATTACATTATTTTGCAAAAAAAATAGCAACTCCATTATTCCTATTGAGAGCAGAAGAAGAAATAATATTACCAACCAATTTTTTATTCATGTAGGATAAATCAATTTCATCTATATGGTTCTCCTGAAATAAAAACATTTCTGCTTTATGTCTAACTAAAGTAATCTAAAACCTTAGTATGTTCAACATAGTGATGTAAACATTTAACGTTAAATGAAATAATTTTAATGCTTTTAATATTATTCATTAATAGAGGAAACTAAAGACAGTAAAAAAGATAGAACCAGTACAACTGAGAAAATAAGAAGTAGCTCAATTGCTAATGCTAAGAAAAAGGAAAGACACAGACAGACACAATAAAGACAACATTTATACATAAATAATACTCTTGAATCGCAAGATTGAGATGACCTTCAATGACCTTATAAGTAACTCGGTAAAATAGGCTTATGCTCAAGTAGCAAACTCATTTGTTCCCATAGCTAGCTTGGATTTTTGATCTAAGAAGAGATGAAGATCTTCAGGACACTGGAACGACTTCGAAAAATCATCCTTGAAAATACGCATAGTAGAAGGATCAAACAGGCCATATTTATAACCGAAGCTTTTCAGTCTTGGCCGAAATTCAGTGAATTCTTTGTGAATTTTAACAGTCTCCCTGACAAAGTTTTGGTGGATGAAAATGTTATTGCCCTTAACCATTAAAGAGGGAATTTCTCTTGCCGCCTTCCATATTAACATTCGATGATCATGGCGCAGGACTTTAAATATCATTTGACGCAGTTTATTCTGTCTAGGACTACAGTGTGTTTAGAAATTCTATGCGCTTTGTCTATTCCAAACTTTTCTGGACATTTGATACGCAAAAGACCAGATAGTAAGTGATCCAAGTACAACCTTTAGTCATTACCTTCAACATCTTCTGGTAAATTAAATGTTCAGAAGTTGTATTGCCGATTACGATTTTCTAAGCCGAGCATTAATTTACTAATTGACACTATTTTTGCTGCTAAAGGCACAAAACTGTGGATTTTTTCTTTATAATCTTGGATTTTTATGGCATTGTCATACACTTTAATTGAAACATCAGACATGTCTTTGCGCATATTTTTGATTTCTGACGCAATATTATTTATGTTAGAATGAACAGCTTGTATTTCATCAAGTAGTGTGGATAAAGAAGATTCATTTGAGTCTATCAATTTTGACTTAACTAGCGGAGGAGAAATATTTTGTTTACGTTTGCTAGGCATTAAATGCACATTTTTCCCTTCCATATCAAGAAATAACTTGTGTTTATGATAGGGGTTGTAATACTTAAAGAAGATGGCAAGTAGGAATAATGCTTTGCAAAATGAGGATTCAGCAGCTAAAACTAACTGTGGGAGTGCTCTAGGTCTCGGCCTCACCCTTTCCCGACACTGACTCCACTTCTCTGACAGGAAAACTAGGCAGTACTTGAAAGAGAACTCTGGTGAAAGGTTGAATGGAGGTGGCTCCTAAAAATGAAGTAGCCAAGCCTCAATAAACAAAGTATTGGATAGCGCTAGTCACAGTTATTCACCAGAAGCAGATACCAGTGGTAAGAGCAGCCTTAATCTATATTTAAATCATCGATAAAGGATGAGCTTCACGCTAGCTCAGTGGGAGGCGGCCATCTTGATTCGCACAATCGTGCAACTCCGGAAGCAGACCATTCTGACCACAGCCCAGTTCAATTAGATATCAATCTTGGCCACTTACCACAACCACCAATTAGGTGGTGAATCAAAGCATTTATCTGCAAACAGCCTGAGCAGCAGGAACAACTCACACAACATATTCGCTCTCATCGTTCAGAAAACGAGAGCTTGGTGGGTTACCTGATGGTGTTATGGGCGGCAGGAAAGAGAACTGAGAGGATTATTGATGCAGGAGTCTGCGGTGGCCAAACGAAAATTCCATTCCAGGGCTGTGCCTTTTAGTAGCAATGGTTGAATACCTCAATGCCCTGTAGGTTTTTTCCTCATAACCTTTCTCCATAAAGAACTAGAATTGGCTGCGCTATGATTAAACGCATTCTTTATGGGGGCAACGGAGAAGGCATTCATTAAATTACAATGAAGGGGAAGTGACCATGGTGAAAAATTGGGTGAGCTCTTAGCCAAACAGCTGTGCCAGAGGGAATCCCAATTTGCTAACTGGAACATTCCTGACAAGAATTAAAGCTTACTTACTCGCCCGCTAGACATCACAGGTTGATTTACATCATAATAATGCTCCCTGCATGCATCTGTATCCCAGACTACTTCCGATCATATTTATTCCTTTTTGTAACTGCTTGATCTTCCCTCCCTTAAGTAGGAGGGACAGGCATTCTTAGACGGGGCATTTACATAGGAGGAGGTGGCTGAAGTCATCTCGGCATTTCCCACAAGTAAGTCTCCAGGGGAAGACGGGTATTCCGAACAATTCTACAAAACAGGGTACCTCATTCTTGTCCTCTTTCTGACATCGGTATTTGAGAAGGCAATGAAGAGAAGTTGCATGGGGGCTCATATCTCAAAAGGCCACATTCACCCTCTTCATCAAGGAGAACAAGAACCTGCAAGAGTGTACTAGTTATCGTCCTGTATCATTGATTAATGCAGACTTAAAATTGATTGCAAAAATCTTTGCAACTCAGCTGGACATGGTTATACCCAAATTGATTCATAAGTGGCAAGTGGGAATTGTGCCAGGTTGGTGCTCTTGGAACTTCCTCTGACCTTACCACATTTACTCTGGCAAAAAAAGGATAATTCGAGGGAACAACTAGCTTAAATGCCAAAAAGGCCTGAAAAATTATGATATGGAATAGTGTTGAAAAGACTCACGCTGGTAAGTTTTGTAGTCTTTTTATTTGCTTCAATACAGAGCCACCAACTCCAGCTGTCAGCCTGCTTGGATCTCCAGATAGTAACTGTCTCACACGGGATGCTACCATGGAGATGGAACATCTGGCACATGCAGCTCTTAGAATAAACATAACACTTCCCCCTTACTGAAAATAAAAAGAAAAGAAGGAAAGAAAATAGGCATGAAAATAAAGAAATGCGCAAGTGAAAACATAGTATAAATAGTTCTAAATATCACAAATAAAATCAATGAAAACATAGTATAAATAGTTGTAAACATCACAAATGAAATTATTACATGTCATAGTCTTCATAACGTTTTGGAGGACAACAAAACCTTGAAGAAAGACCTCTGGAATGAAAACTCGGACTAGACAAGTTATCTGGACATGATGGAAACAAGGATTTGTCACCCTCAAATCTTACCAAGCGAGACATACTCCATTTGCTACCATTATGAACAGTAACTAGATTCTTGTAAACAGACATTATGACAAGAGGGCCCATAAACTCAGTTATACCCTTTTTATGCCAGCGTGGTTTCTTGATAAGTACCCAATCACCCACCTTCCATGTTCTGGCTTTGGTAGCATTTTTAAAGTCAAATCTCTCCTTGTACCTCTCTTGATACGATTTGACTTTAGCATCCACCTCCTCCTTATCCAAAACAGGACCCTCCATGAGAGGTAACCAAGCAGGGTTGAGTTTGGACAGGGCAACTCTCCCTCTCAATATTTGAAAAGGAGACTTCCGTAACACAGTATTGAGAATAGTGCGATGCGCCCACCAAGTATCTCTTAAGACACCTTCCTCTCAACAACCCTCTACATACATGCCTTTACCACCCTGTTCATGCATTCCGCAAGTCCTTTGGCTTGTGGTGCATAAAGTGCAGTCTTCTGATGAGTGATCCCATAGTCCCTCAAAAACTCTTGCATCTCTTGCGAGATGAATTGCACCCCATTATCAGTGATGAGGAATCTAGGTATGCCCTCACAAGCAAGTTCATCCTTCAGGAAATCAATAACAACCCTGGTGCTGATAGAACTCACACACCTGGTGGACACCCACTTGGAAGAATAATCCACCAAAAGAATCACAAACCTCTCAGAAGGCCCCAAAAGCTCAAAGGGACCCATAAGGTCCAAACCAAGTTTGATCCAAGGCTCACGGGGAACCTCAACAGGTGACAAAGGAGCAGTATTAGTGATTTGGGATTTATCACTAGAGGCACACTGACAGCATTCTTTAACAACCTTCTCAACATGGCTATCCATCCTAGGCCACCAATACCTCTCACGTAGTCGAGACTTCGTGAGATTTCTCCCTAAGTGTCCCTCATGAGCGAGATTTACCAGCTTAGGTCTTAAGGCAGCAGGAGGAATTACTCTCTCACCACACATGAGCTGACCTTGACATAGAGTAAGCTCATTTCGAATGGACCAAAAGGGTACTAGGTCAGAATCAAATCTCTTGCTGTCAGGCCACGCCTTAATAACAAAATCCTTAACAACAGAAAGCAACACATCTCCCAACAAAGCTTGTTCCCACTCTAGGTCTTGGATAGCAGGCTCCTTTACCCAGGAAACACTGTCAGTGTCACAGTCCCAAGTACCATTGCAAGAATCAATGGGGAGCCTGTATAAACAATTGGCTGCTTTGTTGGCAGAGCCAGGAAGATATTGAACTTGAAAATTGTACTCTTCTAACCCCTCGCTCCAACGCTTAAGTCTAGGGGTGAGTCTTTCACTCTCCACACACGAGAAAATCTCTACTAAGGGGCAATCATCAGATCTAACTAAAAAGGGAATGCCCCAAAGATAAAACTTAAAGTGCTTAACTGCCCAGACAATAGCCACAGCTTCTATTTCGATACACGAATACTGCTGCTCTGGTTTCTTCAATGCTCTTGGGGCAAATGCAATTACCTTTTCCACACCTCCATGAACTTGAGAAAGTACCGCTCCAAGGCCACACAAACTGGTATCGGTGGTCAAGAAAGTTTTCCTCTTGGAGTCAAAGTGACCAAGTGTAGGCATCTTACCCATGGAGCTAAAAGCAGAAATACACTCTGGTGACCAATCAAAATGTGTACCTTTCCTTAGAAGGGCCCTGATGGGCTCAACAGTGGAGGCAAAACCTGGAACAAACATGGAGTAAAACTCAGCAAGTCCAAGGAAAGACCTGACCTGCTCTTTGTTTGTTGGGGCAGGAGCATCTACAATACTCTTGGCCAAATCCAGTTTAGGTCGGAAACCCTCCCCAGAAATAAAGTGTCCCAAATACGTGACAGAAGATACCCCAATTTTACATTTTACTCTATTCACAGTTAAACCATTGTCACTCAGTCTTTGTAAAGCAGTTCTCAAAACCCTGTCATGTTTCAAATCATCCTTCCCATAGACTAAGATGTCATCCTGGAAGAACATGACATTGGAAATATCACCCAGGATCAGCTACATGATGCGTTGAAAACAGGAAGCCGCAGAGGCTAATCCAAAAGGCATTCTGACAAAACGGAAAGCCCCCAGTGGTGTCTCAAAAGATGTTAAGTGCTTGGACTCTGGATGGAGGGGCACTTGGTGATAGGCAGAGGACAAGTCTAACACGCTGAAAACCTTGGGACCATCAAGCATGTTAATTGACTCAGAGATATTTGGCAGGGGTTGGCGGTCAACCCATATCCACCTATTCAGACTCCTCAAGTCCACACACATCCTAATACTTTTCCCCCCATCCTTGGGGGCCAAAACCACTGGGGCCAACCATTCAGAGGATTAAATTTCCTCTATCACACCCAGAAGTACCAGTTTCTTAAGTTCATTCTTGAGCGGTTCAAGCATCATGTTGGGAACTTTCCTAACCTTGGGTACCACGGGTGATGCGTTCTGTTTGAACACTATACGGTGTTCAAAGTTCTTGAGAAGTCCAAGTTTGTCAGAGAAGATCTGTGGGAACACTTCAAAAAACTTTCTAGAGACTGCTGACTTGCTCAGATGAAAACCTAGCATTTGGATTGAGGATTATTCCCAAATCTCTCTGATGTTTCCAGCCAAGAAGATTATTGCCTCGTTTGGCGACATAAATCTTCCCAATGGTCTCTCTTCCTTTGAAATTAATTTTCATGATGGCAAACACAATAACATCAATATGTGAGCCACCATAAATAACAGGACTAATGTCGGGGGCTGTAAATTGGAGCTCAGGAAAAGTCTTGTCCCTCAGTTCATTGCCCAGCATCGTAAAAAGAGAACAAGAGTCTGCCAAAACCACAATTAACTTGTCACCAATCATCATCTCACATTATGGCATACTGATGAGATGAGCATCGACCATGCCATCACCTCGCACACTTAGCATGACAGTTCTTGAGGCATCACAAGTTTCAACATTCTCTACAGTGCGCACTCTGTCACCGCCACTGCCACTGGACCGGCATACTCTGGCATAGTGACCCTTGATCCCACATTTGTGGCAGGTTGTGTTTCTTGCATAACACTGAGGGTAGTTGGAGGAGTGATTGGTGCTACCGCATCTATAGCATTTCATCTTTGAAAAATCTGTGGAAGGTTTGGTCTTGGTTCCATGCATATTTTTAGAGACATTGTCAATAGAGTCTTGAGGAGGCTCCCTTTGGCTCAATTCATGAATGCTACTGGGAGTCAGAGCACAATCAGTTATTGCCTTATGGGTTTTCATCTCTTTAACCCAACCAGAGGTATTTTCCATGCCCTCAACAATAGCTATAGCTTCCTTGAGAGACGGGTTTTTAGATAGAAGTTTTTCTGTACTCTAGGACTATTAGTACACCTGACCAATTGATCACGTATCAGTGAGTCAGTGAGATCCCCAAACTCACAGGTACGGGCAAGCATTTTTAGTGAAGCTATATCATTCCCAATCTTTTCATTAGGCTTTTGGATCCTCATGAAAAACTTTTGCCTTTCTAACACAACATTTTTGCGTGGTCCAAAATACATTTCCAACATTTTTATGGACATCTCAAACACATCAGATGGTTCACCATCTCCCTCACCAACAGGGATCACATCAATGCTCTCATAAATGCTGCACCCTTCCACTCCTAGATTATGAAGAAGAATAGCTTGTTTCCTATGAGCTGAGAACTTTTCACCACCAATGGCTACTAAATATGAATCAAAGAAAAGTTTCCACCTTTTCCATTGCAGCAGTGGTTCACCTTTTTCACAAAGAAATGGAGGTGGCTGGCTCAATGTAGTGGCAGCCATGGTGAAGTTTTGTATGTATAATAGCTGTTTGATTAATCAGAGGTAAAACGATTAAATCTCAACAGGAATGCTTTAGATAACTAATGTGTGTACGAACAGGCAACAGGCAGCTTTGAAAGTTACAATCAATTAATGAAGAAAGCAAAACCTGAAGAGCAATAAACAGATGTGGCTTGAAAAATTACAAGAGAGGCACAGGCAAGTCTTAGCTAATTAATGAGCGTAGGAACAAACAGCTTTGAAAGTCACCAAAACAAATGGCAAAGTCAATTGAAGAAAAACACACTTCGAGGACAATAAACAAGGGCTTGAAAGTACAAGCGCTGCAGTCAGGAACCACGGTAAATACCTGTAAACCACTAACTAGATATCCTTTAGTGCATGAAATGCTCGTTGTCAAGGAGACGCGACAACAAGGATGGCGGCACACATGTAGCATAGGATATCCTTCCGTGCGTTCGTGGTGAATTGCTCATTGTCAAGGAGACGCGACAACAAAGATGGTGGCATGCACGTAGCGTAACGTGACGTACGTGACGTGCATGACGTGATGATGCGACTCAGAAGTTGTGCGCATGAGCAATCGTCGCAAGTAATGTCTCGAGGAGCAGCAACGTCCAAAAAGGAACAAAATGGACAAAAATGTCTAGTTTCGGCTGGAAACCTCCTAGGAAGTCAGGAAAAACAGGAGAGTCCATAGAAAGTCGAGAAGATCGCCTCTTCCCTGGTCTCACCGCCGCAACAGATGAGGAGAAGATGGCAATTCATGGGTTGCTGAAAATTGGGAGAGTTGGTGGCAGGCTTGTCCCCCGCAAGCTGCACTCGTCGCCAGTGTTGAAAAGACTCACGCTGGTAAGTTTTGTAGTCTTTTTATTTGCTTCAATACAGAGCCACCAACTCCAGCTGTCAGCCTGCTTGGAGCTACAGGTAGTAACGAGACGCTAACATGGAGATGGAACATCTGGCACATGCAACTCTTAGAAAAAACATAACAAATAGGTGCCCAAGGGACTTTGATAGTTAGATATTCACATCAACAGGTGGCTTAAGACTTTCTCAAATGGCAACACTTAAATCTTTTGGTATAGGGGAAAATACAGTCTGTAAAAATTAATGTTGCCTCCAGGTTCAATCACGACCTCAGAATGCTGCCACTTCAGGTCTCCTGAATACTTCTACTGGAGATAGAAGCAAATATTCGATCTGGAGCAACTGCAGGCTAAGGCTGTAGCAACCTGGGTTGTGGGTTGACACATTGGATTGATTGGTAGGGACCTACATTTTGTAAGGGTGGGCGACTTGCATAATTTGCTGTACCATATTACACAATATTAAAGAAAAACATGTGAGATTATGCAGAATTATGTTCGAAGCACAACCCTGTATTTAACACTATATTCTTTGAGCAAAATGCAGTCTCACATACAAAATAAACTCTAAGATGAATTTTGCACTAAAAATATAGTACTCAACAGAACAAGAACAGCAGCCGGAGCTTATGCTCTGTTCCTGTTCTCTAGTGATAGGCATTCTTGCCAAAAATTGATGAAAAATATGCAAATGGGCGTAATCATGTACATTTCAGTAATTTGGCATCATAAGAGTGATGTGAAATTACTGAAATTACTCAGATTACTCCAGTGTACCTAAAATTTTGCACAAGTCTAAGGTTTACCACATATAACTTCCCATAACTTGGCCTTCTCTCTGTCCCAACTGTTGGCTTACCTCTGCAAACCAAGAGAGATCCCAATGTGGGTTCAGATCGAACACCGCTTTCTGGGATGCCCCAACATGCTCCTACCAGTCTATTTACCTACTACACATTGGCCCACAGCTGGGAACACCATCCTGCTTGAGAGCGTAATGGTGTATAAGCTCCTGGGTATCCCCCATGCCTTCACTGTGGGGCTCCATTCTGGTTTAACATTGGGCTGCTTATAGCTGACAAACCTTCCTACTGGGCATGTTGGGATGTGAAGTGTGTGAAAGTGTTTAGCCAAGTGTTTAGTAAGGGACACCTCAAGACATTCCAGTCTCTCAGAGAGGAATTTGACCACCTGGAGGTTAATTGCTGGAAATACCAACAGCTGGCCCATTGTTTTCAGGCCACCCTTGGTGGAGTTCCCGATGCCCTCCATCTTTCAATGTTTAAATACTTGGAGCAAATTTAAAGGAAGGGTTTCTGGGCTCTATGGACTCCTTATTAAGCTTCTGCACTCCGTGACCTGGTCAATCAATCAATCAATCAATCAATCAATCAATCAATCAATCAATCAATCAGTCATTTGTAGAGTGCACTACATACCCGCGAGGGTCTCAAGGCGCTGGGAGGGGGGGGGGTGCTACTGATAGAACAGCCAGGTCTTGAGTAGTCTCCTGAAGGTCAGCAGGTCTTGGGTCTGTCGTAGGCTCAGTGGGAGGGTGTTCCAGGTCTTGGCGGTGAGGTGGGAAAAGGATCTTCCACCGGCAGTTGCTCTTCAGATGCGCGGAACGGTGGCGAGTGCGAGGTCGGCGGAGCGGAGCTGGCTGTTTGGGATGTAGAAGGAGAGTCGTCGGTTGAGGTAGGCTGAGCCGGTCTTGTGGAGTGCCTTGTGTGCGTGGATGAGGAGCTTGAAGGATATCCTCTTGTTGACAGGGAGCCAGTGCAGGTTTCTCAGGTGTGGGGTGATGTGGCTGTGGCGTGGTATGTCGAGGATCAGTCGTGCCGAGGCGTTTTGGATGCGTTTCAGTCATTTGATGAGCTTGGTCGGGGCTCCCGCGTATAGGGCGTTTCCGTAGTCGAGTCTGCTGCTGATGAGGGCCTGGGTGACTGTTCTTATTGAATCTGTCGGGATCCACCTGTAGATCTTGCGGAGCATGCGGAGGGTGTTGAAGCAAGAGGAGGAGACGACGTTGACTTGCTTGGTCATGGAGAGCATTGAGTCGAGGATGATTCTCAGGTTGCGTGCGTGGTGGGTGGGTGTTGGGGCTGCCCCCAGTGCCGTCAACCACCAGGAGTCGTCCCAGGCTGAAGGGTTGGAGCTGAGGATGAGGACCTCCGTTTTGTCTGTGTTCAGCCTCAGTCGGCTGAACTTCATCCAGTCGGCGACGGCCTTCATTCCTTCGTGGAGGTTGGCTTTGGTGGTGATGGGGTCCTTGGTGAGGAAGAGGATCAGTTGAGTGTCGTCGGCTTAGGAGATTATGTTGAGGTCGGGCGACGTGTGCAAGCGGGGCCATGTAAATGTTGAACAGTGTCGGGCTGAGGGAAGATCCCTGGGGTATGCTGCAGATGATCTCGGAGGCTTCGGATCGGAATGGGGGGAGACAGATGCTCTGGGTTCTGCCAGAGAGGAAGGAGGTGGTCCATTCCAGAGCCTTGTCTCTGATCCCTACAGCGTGGAGGCGTGTGCGTAGTGTGTGGTGGCAGACGGTGTCGAAGGCGGCGGAGAGGTCCAGGAGGATGAGGGTTGCGGTCTCACCGTTGTCCAGCAGGGTCCTGATGTCGTCGGTGGCAGCGGTGATGGCGGTCTCGGTGCTGAGGTTGATGTGGAACCCTGACTGGGAAGGGTCCAGGATTCTGTTTTCTTCGAGGTATCGGGTTAGCTGCCTGTTGACGATCTTCTCGATGACCTTGGCTGGGAACGGGAGCAGAGAGATGTGTCGGAAGTTCTTGAGGTCTCTTGGGTCTGCCTTGGGTTTTTTGAGTAGGGCGTTGATCTCGGCGTGTTTCCAGCTCTCTGGGAAGGTCGCGGTCTCGAGGGAGAGATTGATGACGTTGCGCAGGTGGGGTGCGATGGAGCTGCTGGCTTTGTTGAAGATGTGGTGCGGGAATGGGTCTGACGCGGAGCCGGTGTGGATCGTGCTCATGGCCTTGATGGTGTCATCGGTGCTCACGCTGGCCCAGACTAGCAGGGGGGCGTGGTCGATTGTGTGCGGAGAGTCTGTTGTGTTGCTGTCAGTTGGGGTTGTCTGGGTGTTGAAGCTGTCTTGGATGTCTGCTATCTTGCGATGGAAGAAGGTGGCGAGGGAGTCGCACAGAGCTTGCGACGTCGGGATGTTGTTGGTGTTGGAGCTGGGGTTGGAGAGTTCCTTCGCTATGTTGAAGAGCTCCTTGCTGTTGTGTGCATTGGTGTCGAGGCGGTCTTTGAAGGAGGTCCTCTTGGCAGTCCTGATGAGGTGATGGTGGTTGCGGATGGCGTCCTTGTGGGCTGTGTGGCTGTCCGGGGTTTGTTCACTGTGCCATTTCTTCTCTAGCATCCAGCAGGCTCGCTTGGAGGCTAGGTGTTCTGGGGTGAACCAGCTGGCCCTCTTGCTGGTGTCTCTGTGGGGTGGTTTCTTCAGCGGGGCGAGGGTGTTGGTGCAGTCGTCGATCCAGCGTCTGAGGCTGTGGGCAGCGTCGTCGGTGTTGGAGGGTTCGGTGGGTGGGCTGAGAGCGAGGTTTGCGTGTAGTTGGTCTCCGGTGATTTTGCTCCAGCAGCGGCGGGGGATCTGTTTGGTGTGGTGGTGTGTAGTGGGTTTTTGGAAGGTGAAGTGGATGCAGCGGTGGTCGGTCCAGAGGAGTTCGGTGGTGTGGCTGAAGGAGACGTGGGGGCTTGAGGAGAAGATGGGGTCGAGCGTGTGGCCGGCAGAGTGGGTAGGTGTTGTGACGAATTGCCTCAGTCCGAGGTTGGCGAGGTTATCGAACAGGGTTGTGGAGTTGCTGTTGTTGTTGTTCTCAAGGTGAAAGTTCAGGTCTCTGAGGAGGATGTAGTCGGTGGAGGTCAGGGCATGTATGCTGATGAAGTTGGCGATGGAGTCGCTGAACTGGGGTCGGGGTCCGGTAGGTCTGTAGACTAGGGTGCCTCTGAGGGTGAAGTTGGGGTCTGTGTGGTTCTGGAAATGAATGTGTTCGGCGGTGCTGAGAGTGTCGTCGGTGCTGGTCGAGATCCTGATGGTGTTTTTGTGGACGATGGCGATTCCTCCTCCGACCCGTTGGTGCGGTCTCTGCGGGTGATCTTGTAGCCGTTTGGCATGGCTATGGCGATGTCGGGTGCGGAGGAGTCGTTCATCCAAGTCTCTGTCAGGAAGGCGACGTCCGGGGATGATGTGTCGAGCAGGTCCCAGAGCTCGACGGAGTGTTTGCATGTGGAGCGGGTGTTCAGTAGGATGCATCGGAGGTGGATGAGGTCTTTCTTGGCGGGTGGTTCAGCGGCTCTGAGGCTGGTGTAGCTGCAGTTCCGGCAGGTGAAGGGGCCATATGTGCATTTCGGGGCAGCCTTAAAGCAGTTGTGGGCCCGTCCGGAGTTGAGAGCGTGCAGTGTGGTGGCATCGTAGTGGCGGTGGTCGTCGTGGCGGGAGCGGGGACCAGGGGTTCTGGCGCTGGGTGCGGTCTAGGCACGGACGTGGCAGACGGGCTTGCCTTAGGCGCTGAATGGCCACCATATATGGGGAGGTGGGAGGGAGGAGCAGCTTGGCGGCGGGAGGCGGGAGGTAGGGGCAGCGAATGGGCAGTCAGGGAGCGGGCCGCAGGGGACGCAGTGGCGGGAATGGGAGCGGTGAACTGCACGGAAGGCAAGGGCACAGAATCACAGGGTTAACAGAAGAAAAAATGGGCACAGAATCACGGGGTTCACAGAAGCAAAACGGGTACAGACTCACTGGGGTCACAGAAGGAAAACCGGGCACAGAATCACGATGGTCACAGAAGGAAAACGGGCACAGAATCACGGGGGTCACAGAAGGAAAACGGGCACAGAATCACATATGTCACAGAAGGAATACCGGGCAAAGAATCACGGGGGTCACAGAAGGAAAACGGGCACAGAATCACGGGGGTCACAGAAGGAAAAGCGGGTACAGAATCATGGGGGTCACAGAAGGAAAATGGGCACAGAATCGCGGGGGTCACAGAAGGAAAAACGGGCACAGAATCACGGGGGTAATAGGGGGAATAACCGGGCATAGAATTGTGGAGGTAACAGAAGGAAAAACGGGCAGAGAATCTAGGGGGTGACGATGGGAACAGAAGGAAAGAAGGGTACAGGAGAAAATACAGGCACAGGGGGAAGACAGACAGCAGCAGTCATAGACAACAAAAAAGAAAACGATAAGGGCAGTACAATGAATGACACAGAAAATAGGACAGACCTAAGGCCTACCACTGCCCCCAGGGATGAGGTGCAGGTGGTAGCCTGTGGGTGGAGGAGGGCCTCAACTTTCCTCAGCAGCAGCAGCTGGGGCAGGGACAGGACGCGTGATGTGCAGAGGGGGAGCGACCTACCTCACAAGGTCAAGGGTCGCTCTCCTCACCCCGCAGCGGCCGCCATATATGGGGAGGTGGGAGGGAGGAGCAGCTGGGCGGCGGGAGGCGGAAGGTAGGGGCAGCGAATGGGCAGTCAGGGAGGCGGGGCCGCAGGGGACGCAGCGGCGGGAACGGGAGCGGTGAATGGCACGGAAGGCAAAGGCACAGAATCACGGGGGTAACAGAAGAAAAACCGGGCACAAAATCACGGGGGTCACAGAAGGAAAACGAGCACAGAATCACGGGGGTCACAGAAGGAAAACAGGCACAGAATCACGGGGGTTACCGAAGGAAAACCGGGCACAGAATCACGGGGGTCACAGAAGGAAAACAGGCACAGACTCACCGGGGTCACAGAAGGAAAACCGGGCACAGAATCACGGGGGTCACAGAAGGAAAACGGGCACAGAATCATGGGGTCACAGAAGGAAAACGGGCACATAATCATAGATGTCACAGAAGGAAAACCGGGCACAGAATCATGGGGGTCACAGAAGGAAAAGCGGGCACAGAATCATGGGGGTCACAGAAGGAAAATGGGCACAGAATCGCGGGGGTCACAGAAGGAAAACGGGCACAGAATCACGGGGGTCGCAGAAGGAAAACTGGGCACAGAATCACGGGGGTCACAGAAAGAAAAACCAGGCACAGAATCACGGGGGTCACAGAAGGAAAAACGGACACAGAATCACGGGGGTAACAGAGGGAATAACCGGGCATAGAATTGCGGGGGTAACAGAAGGAAAAACAGGCACAGAATCTAGGGGGTGACGATGGGAACAGAAGAAAAGAAGGGTACAGGAGAAAATACTGGCACAGGGGGAAGACAGACAACAGCAGTCACAGACAACAAAAAAGAAAACGATAAGGGCAGTACAATGAATGACACCGACAATAGGACAGACCTAAGGCCTACCACTGGCCACCAGGGATGAGGTGCAGGTGGTAGCCTGTGGGTGGAGGAGGGCCTCAACTTTCCTCAGCAGCAGCAGCTGGGGCAAGGACAGGACGCACAAGCGGTGCTGTGCAGAGGGGGAGCGACCTACCTAACAAGGTCAAGGGTCGCTCTCCTCACCGCGCAGCGGCCGCCATATATGGGGAGGTGGGAGGGAGGAGCAGCTGGGCGGCAGGAGGTGGGAGGTAGGGGCAGCGAATGGGCAGTCAGGGAGGCGGGCCGCAGGGGACACAGCGGCGGGAACAGGAGCGGTGAATGGCACAGACGGCAAGGGCACAGAATCACGGGGGAAACAGAAGAAAAACCGGGCACAGAATCACGGGGGTCACAGAAGGAAAACGAGCACAGAGTCACGGGGGTCACAGAAGGAAAACGGGCACAGAATCACGGGGGTCACCGAAGGAAAACCGGGCACAGAATCACGAGGGTCACAGAAGGAAAACGGGCACAGAATCACTGGGTCACAGAAGGAAAACTGGCACAGAATCACAGGGGTCACAGAAGGAAAATCGGGCACAGGATCACAGAGGTCACTGAAGGAAAAACCGGGCACAGAATCGCGGGGGTCACAGAAGGAGAAACGGGCACAGAATCACGGGAGTAACAGAGGGAATAACCGGGCATAGAATTGCGGGGGTAACAGAAGGAAAAACAGGCACGGAATCTACGGGGTGACGATGGGAAGAGAAGGAAAGAAGGATACAGGAGAAAATACAGGCACAGGGGGAAGACAGAAAAAAGCCGTCACAGACAACAAAAAAGAAAACGATAAGGGCAGTACAATGAATGACACCGACAATAGGACAGACCTAAGGCCTACCACTGGCCACCAGGGATGAGTCGCAGGTGGTAGCCTGTGGGTGGAGAAGGGCCTCAACTTTCCTCAACAGCGGCAGCTGGGGCAGGGACAGGTCGCACAGGCGGTGCTGTGCGGAGGGGGAGCGACCCACCTAACAAGGAGCTGGTAGACACTCTTTGTTAGGGATAGGGATAGGGAACACAAAGCTGAGGACTGGGCAGAGTTGCTTCTTTCCCATGATATAGTTCTGGAATGAAGAATGACTGAGCAGAGTGACAGCGATTCGAGCCCGTGGCCCTAGTGTTACAGGCAGATTTCTGTATTTTTATGTATGAGTCCTCTGAGCCAACCAAAGCACAAAGATATATATATAGGTACGTGGGTGCTGATAAACATCTCACCGCCTTTCCCAGACATATTTGCACTTCCACGTGTAAATCTGATTCATCAGCATGCGACATGTGGGAAGGAGAGGCATTTCATGGAAAATACTTTCCCTTTAAAAGTTAAAAAAGAATGCATGTATTTTAATTTCTCTTACTCATGATTTTCACATACCTTCAACAGTCTGAAATGTATAGCACAAACTTACACGCTTGTGTAAGTTTTGTGCGAAACAAGATAGTAGTCACACATTTCAGAAATGCTAAGTGTACATCTCACACCCAGAAATTAACGAATATCTCTGTAAACCAGGCCCTTTTTGGAAGACAGGCGACTGAAACATGTAATTCTTGTAAATCTAAGCAATAAACCACACCCACGTCCACCACGATTCTGATAGCTTTGTTTTATCGTCTCATGACTACAGTGTACATAAAAAGATTATAGCACTTACAGGTAACCCTGGTCAAGACCATTAAATCTGGGATGAATTTTAAAAAGAAGAGACTAAAATGCTAGCAATGCATAAGGACAGATTTTGCAAGATTGATTGTTAGTTGCTTTTGTCAGCTTGGAAGACCATATGGGTCTCTTATTCAGGCAGTTAAAGCACAACTTAAATATTTTTATTTATAGGGAAACATGGGCAAATTTCTTGTTACAGTATTTAAAAGGAGATGCAGATTTGGTAAATAATTGTAGAGTAACGTATTTGGGTCCTGTGGCTGTCAGTAATCAAAGGACACTATCCTGTTGGGGTTCAGCTTCTGTTGTGTACCACTAGCGCTCCAGGTCCAGGTCCTGTTGCACTTCACCTGAATGGCCATGGTGCACATTGCGAGCACATGACTCTCCAGCAGCAGTGAAGTCGATCATCCAAGCTTTCTCTGGGAGCTGTTAGGGGCTAAAATCACACAAAAAACAACACAATGACTTCACTACCGAGGTTAATGTTATAACATCTAAGAATAGGACTTTAATTAACAGGTAGGCAAAAGGAAGCCAGAATACGCCCCAACATTGTTTATGGCATTTCCCCCAGACCAATTTATTAGGTTACAAATAAAGCCTGGGGGAGGGAAAAGGAGAGATATGTTGGGAGAGAGCTCAGCGGATTCGCATTTGAGACGTGCAGTTGGTGATGAGAAGCTTATACGTGGCCTATATTTGGTCTCCATAGCTTGGAATTCTATCAGCATTTCAGCAGGGTAATGGAAGATAAGCTATATGAACCTGAACCTTGGTTGTTATGGGTGAGTGGTGCTGGAGGTGCTGGAGATTGAAATTATAATTTGGCCAAAACCGAAAGTTGACTACAAACTCAATTGACCAACTGGCAGAAGATGCTTTATCAGCACACTATGTGCTCTTGCAGAAAGGGAGATATTCTGCAGCGGCTGCAGGTGGCATCTTTTTCGTGAGTAAAGAATGGTTTTCCTCTTCAGTGGAGGACATTAAGATACTGGCATATTTACAAAACTTTAGTAGCTAAAATCATTATTTCCTGTTTTTTTACACTCCTGGTAGCTACGGTTTGCCACCCACCTGAGTATGGAGGCAATTTCTGTAGCCATTCAATGATTTAAACGAAGACAAATATTTGTTTCCCTTTTCTCTCTACTTTAACATTCTTATTGCTTCAAACTCTTAAATAGTCCTTATGGCACATCAGGTAGTTATTTTTGGGCAATTGTTATGTATCAGCAGAGGACCCAAAGGCCAGGACAAGTAAAGGTATCAATTAAGCATTGAACTACATTCACACTGCTTAAAGGCAGTGCCACTAGAATTATTTGATTGTGCGACGATTTTCGCATAGTTATAGATTTAACGCATTTTCGCATTAATCCATCTACTGGCGCAAAATCTACAGATTTTAACAAAAGAAAATTTGTTTCTAGCTCAAACGGTTCAAAAGTTATGAAAAATGCGATGACACGTGTTGCAGCACAGTGGAAGGCCATTTTCAAAGCTAGATTGCACATCTTTCTGTTGCTTATTGCTATATTTGGATGTTAAACTGGTACTAATGAGGTGCAACTAATGCCTAACGAGTGTTACCAAGTAAAAAATTATTAAATAAAGAACTAATACTGTTACAAAATGTGCCGCTTTATGCCGCATAATTTGGCTTTTCTGCCACATAATTTACTCAAACCTGTCGAATAATTTGGCCCTCTACTGACGCATAATTCCAGGTGCCCTGCTTATTGGCCCACCCATATAATAGTTCACAGTTCAGCAAATTCACATACCATTACAATCCCCATGAGTTTGCTATCTAAAGTTAAAACTATGGTATTACTTACTTGGAGTTAGGCCAAGATTCATTCTTCTGCTTTTACAAGTGGTAACCAAATTATGAGTGAAGATCAAGAACTTGGAGTTACTCTCTGTGAAGGCCAAGAACTTGGAGTAGCCTCTGACCCCTGGTCACTGTGCCTCTTCCCCGCTGCCTAGCTCCTCATGACTGTGGCCTAGCCCACAGCACTTGAGGCGCTAGTTCGGGCCCGGGGTTTGCTATCTGGTAAATCTTTGGCGCTCCTGGTTGGCATCTGGTGCATTCTTTTTTTTTTTTTTTTTTTTTTTTTGAAACCGTTTATTGCATTTTAAAATAGTTACAAGTATGGGCCTACAACCATCTGGCCGGCCGCTAGAGTGGCAGAAGCATATGACATACATACAGTAAGAGTCTCTTGGCGGTTCGGATTGGTAAATCAGGAGATAGCAATAGCGCAGGCCACATAGCTCCAAGCCCACAGTACGGTTCCCTTTTATCAAAACAGGACAACACCAAAAACCACACCCGCAAGGCAACCCGCAATCCAAGACGTCGGCACGTGCTCCTTAAGTGGGGGATCCCAACCCGCAGCCTAACTCTGAAGAGGGGGAATGGGAGCAGATCCGGGACTGGGGGCCCACATGCCCACGGCTGGGGGAGGGGGTCGGCTAGGGGGACGGAGCTGGTGAGGCAGCCGGTAGCAGTGGCGGCTCACAAATACCCCCGCGATAGGCCTTCCAGGGGCCCCAGATTTTCACCCACGCCCCAGGCTTACCCCTCGCCACATACACCACCTTTTGACGAAACATACACCAATCCATGTGTTCTTTCCAGGCCAACACCGCCGGGGGCCTCTGGGATCCCCACAATTGAGCAATGTCACGCTTAGCTATCATGTATCCCAGAGTCACCCACCGCGTCTGCGGGACCGAATAGTCATTTGGTTCCCACACATTCAGCAAGCATCTCCTCGCTTCAGGCAACAGCGCGACACGCGTAACCACACGCAGGACCTCATGCACACCACGCCAGAATCGCTCCACCTTTGGGCACTCCCACAGAATATGCATGAAAGTTGCCAAAGCACCACAGCCACGCTTACACAATCCATCCCCAGCAAAGCCCATACGTAGAAGCCTTGGCCCCGTCACGTAAACCCGGTGGAGGATCTTAAGCTGGACGAAGCGAAGGCGAGCCGGGATGGCCACCTCCTTCGGAGAGGCCACCGCGGAAATCCAGTCCTCGTCGTCCAGTTCCAGCCCGTCGGCAACCCAGGCCTCGCGGAGACTAGTCAGCAGGCACGATCTGTCGTTGATCAGTTTTTTATATATAAGGGAGATCGTGCTGTCTGGAACATGGCCATCCAGCACTCTGTCCTCCAGGGGGGAAGACTCCGGAATGGACGCGACATCCGGGAAGACGGAGCCCAGCGCGTGGCGGACTTGTAAGTACCGAAAGTACTCACTGCCTTGCAGCTGAAACTCCGTCTGCAGCGTCTCAAAAGTTTTGAATCCCCCCCTCGTCCAGAGATCTCCCACTGTGCTGATTCCGATCGTGTCCCACTTCTCGAAGCCCTTCGATGTCCACAGGGAGCCCAACCTCTCAGACGCATATAGCGGTGACGCCCGGGTCAAACGGTCCCTCCACCCCATAGCTGCATTAGCCGCGTGCCATACACGCACCATGACGCGCGTCGGCCCCGTCAGACGGGAGTCGGGCGCGCCAGAGTAGAGCGCTCGATTGTAATCGCCACCGGGCAGGAGCATCTTGTCCATTTCAAATGCCGGGTTCAAGGCGGGCCCGTAGAGGCCATGATTAATTGCAGCTAGCTGGGAGGCCCAGTAATACCGTTTAATATCCGGGAGGGCAACCCCCCCATCGTACCACGGGAGCGTCAATTTAGCCAGAGCAATACGCGGCCTCCCGTCCCAGAACAGGCGCCGCTGCAGGCTCTCCACCTCACGGAAGTAGCGCGCCGGAACCAAGTCCATCGTGTTCTGGAGCGCGTACAGAAAGCGCGGCAAAGACATCATCTTAAACAAGGCCGCTCGGCCAAGCGGCGAAAGCGGAAGACGCCGCCAACGCGCCACGTCCTCCTTCAAGCGCTGGAGGGGGGGTAGCAAGTTCCGCTCGTAGCGGGCCTCCGGGTCCAGAGTAATATATATACCCAGGTACCGGAACCCCTGGGAGGCGATCTGGATCGGGCAGTCCCGTGGTAGGGCCGGAGCCTCCCCGGAAAGCACATATACGCAGGATTTCGCCCAGTTGATGACAAGGCCTGAGTTCCGACCGAAGGAGCGCAAAACATCAACCAGGACAATCAGCGATTTACGCGGGGAGGCGAGATACAAAAGGATATCATCGGCGTAGAGGGACACGCGGTCCTCATGCTCGGGGGTCCAGCGGAGACCACGGATAGAAGGGTGCCACCGCAGCCACTCCGCCAAGGGCTCCAAGGCCAGTGCAAACAGGAGCGGCGACAAGGGGCAACCCTGACGCGTGCCCCGTCCCAGCGCGAATGGGGCCGAGACTCGCCCATTCACCACCACCTGCGCCAATGGGCCCGAATACAACAATTTGACCCAGCTAATGAATCCCGGTCCAAATCCAAATTTCGCCAGCATCGCCCAGATGTATGGCCACTCAAGCGTGTCAAACGCCATGGTGGCGTCTAAGGACGCCAAGATGGCCGGCTCCCGCACAAACGGGACACGCGCGAGCACCCCGTGCAAGCGTCGCAGATTAAGAGCCGTGTTGCGATGGGGTATAAAGCCAGATTGGTCTTGGTGGACCAAATCGCCCACCACGCCGACCAGCCGGTTGGCCAACACCTTGGCGAGGATTTTGGGCTCCGCGTTCAAGAGCGAGATAGGCCTATAGGATGTGACCCGCTCACGGGGTCTCCCCTCCTTGTGGATCACCACGATTGTGGCCAGACGCTGGTCCGGCGGGAGGGAACCCTGCGAGTGGGCCGCCACGAACATCGCGCGCAGGTGGGGCGCCAGTACATCCGGTCGCAGCTTGTACAGCTCGATGGGGATACCATTGGGGCCCATGGCCTTGCCGGATGCGACCGAGCGAATAGCAAGGGCAATTTCATCCGAGGTGGGAGGAGCGTCCAACGAATCCCTGTCCTCCACCGAAAGGGAGGGCAGCGCGATGTCCCGAAGCAGGGCATGGGAATCTTCCTCCGAGCAAGGAGAAACCGGGGAGTACACCTCGCGGAAATAATCCGCGAAGCAGGAGACAATGGCTTCCGGCTCGGTGACACGCACACCATCCATCCCCTCAATCAAAGGAACCACACGACTCGCTCTCTCCTTCTTGTCCAACCACGCAATCAATTTACCAGCCTTATCCCCCACATCATACAATCGCCCCTGTTGCTCTCTACTGAGGCCCCTGGCCGCCTCCGTGACGAGGGCCCTATAGGCCGCCCGCTTGAGGTGTAGAACATGCAATTTGGCATCCGTCACCCCGCTCCCCAGGTCACCCTCTAGTTCCGCAATTTCGGCCTCCACCCGGGTTACTTCCTCCCGCTCGCGCCTCCGGGCATGGGAGATAAAGGAGAGGGCCTCCCCTCTGAGGACTACCTTAAAAGCCTCCCACAGGGAGATGGCCGAAGGGACAGACCCCACATTCTCATCAAAGTATCGCTGCAGGGATTTGATCAAGTCAGCACGAATAGTGGGGTCGCGCAAGTACCAAGCATTGATCGGGGCCACCCTGCCCTCCCCCCTCGGGAAGACATCGAAATGTAACAGTAATGGGGAGTGATCTGAAATACCCCGCACCAGATGGCACACCTCTCCCACCCTCCCGGCATAGGCCGCAGGGACAAGGATGTAATCAAGCCGCGAGAGGCTACCATGGGCACCCGAGTGGAAGGTGTATTGCAGCTGCGCGGGATGCTTTAGTCGCCAGCAATCCACCAGTCCTAATGTATCTAAAAGGCCGGACAGCCACGCCTGTGCCCGGGGGAGGTCCCTAGGGGGATGACGATCCATAGACCCAGAAGCTACCGCATTAAAGTCCCCCCCAACCACCAGCAGACCACCCGGAAGGTCTAGGAGAAGGCGCCCCAGGTCCGCAAATGTAGTAGATTGTAACCCAGGCGGAACGTACACTGATATAAAAACAAACACTCTACCCTCCATTCTACCCACCAGGACAGTGTATCGTCCCCTCTCGTCATGGCGCACCTCATCAATCTCCAACGGGAGCGAGTTCTTGATCATGATACCCACCCCCCGCGAGCCCGAGGTGAAGCCCGAGTGGGCCACCAAACGATAGCCCCGCCGATTCATGGCATGAAAGGAGTTACCTATAAGATGTGTCTCCTGCAGGAAGACAACATCTGGTGAAATACGTTTCAGATACTGCAGGACCACACCACGCTTAATCCTGTCCCCCAGGCCGTTAACATTCCATGACAACACAGTCAAATCCCTACCCCCCATCATACGTAGAAGCAATCAGTCGTCCCCCACAGAGCATCTCGAGAGCAACAATACAGTAAAGGGTTTGCCTTGCGGTGCAAACAAACAACACACACCCCCCACCCCCCCATCCCAACAGAACTCCCCCCTCCCTGCACCCCTGCATGAGCCCAGACAGCCCCCCCAAAGTGCAGTGTGCCTGTCACCCCATAGCTGAAAAACTAACTAGTCCCCCAGAGGAGGAGGGAAGCCCCCAACAGACCCCGTACGACCTCCATAGGAGGGGAACATACACGATCAGTAAATGGTAAAGGAATGTTGTCCAGAGCAAGGCCTATTATTCACCCCTCAGTTCTGATCCGGTGGGCCCTCCCCGCCAACCGCACCCCCCCCACCCCCTCGGCCCGATCCCCAGGCAGAGTGTCCAACCAGTCCCCAGCCGCCTCGGGTCGGTCAAAAAAGTGCGTGCGACCATCCACCTCCACCCTTAGCTTAGCTGGAAAAAGCATTGAGTACTTAAGGTTCAGGTCCCGTAAGCGACGTTTAACTCCGAGAAAACTCAGTCTCTGCTTTTGGACCGCCGGAGTAAAGTCAGGGTAGAAATGCACGTCCATGTTATCAAGCTTGACCGGTCCCTGTTGCCTGGAGGTCTGCAGGATAGCGTCTCTGTCCCGAAAGTTAAAAATCCGGGCAATGAGAGGCCGCGGCGGGGCACCGGCCTTAGGTCTGCCCCCAGGGACCCGGTGGGCACGTTCCACCGCAAAAAGCTTACTCAGCCCCCGGGGCTGGAGATGGGTAAGGATCAATTCTTCCACAAAAAGATCTGCCGCCTCCGCCTCTCGTCCCTCCGGCACCCCCACAATGCGAACGTTATTCCTCCGGGCCCGACCCTCAGAATCCTCCAATCGACGGTCCATCAGGGCGCTCGCCTGGCCAAGCCGGCGCACCTCCTTTTGGAGGGCCACCACATCTGTCGTGAGGCTCGTTGTGGTGTGGGCCAGGGAATCGACCCGGTCGTTTGTTTTGGACAAGTCAGCCCTCACAAGGCTCACATCCACAAGGACCGAGTCTATCTTTTGCGCTAGGGTGTCGAAGCGCTGGTCCACCGAGGCCTTCATCTCGGCGATGGCGCCCATGACGTCCCGGAGGGTCAGATCCACTGGCTGAGCAGACGCCTCAGTCGGGCCCGCCGGGGATGTGCGCGATGCCTCCGGAGATCCCTTCTGGAGGGTGTAGCGGTCCATACTGTTGGATTGATGCGCCGGGCCACGGCGGGTCGTCTTCATCTTCGCCCGGTCGCCATCTTGTTTGGTGGACATGCCTGCTCTCCCACCGTCGTGCCAATCTCCTCGAAAGGGCCGCTAAACCAGTTCACGGGTTCCGGGGAAGAGGGCGACCACTGGACCACAGGATGACTCACAGCCGGCGGGTCAGCCGGGCACCTGGACAAGGCCACACCACCGCACCCCGCTCCGCAACCCTACCTCGCTTGAGGGCAAGGGGGGCGCAAAAGCGAAAGTGAAAGCGCGGGGTACGCAAGTCGCCCAGCCCTGCCCGCCGCTGTTGTTCGCTTTGTCCCCGGGTCGCCCCACTACTCCAATCCGGGGGGCCGGCGCGGAGAAGGCCGCAACCTTCGATCGGTGCTCCCACCGGTGTCCGGGGTCCGATTCGAAAACGGAAAACGGGTGTCGCCTCAGCTCGGGTTCACAGACACAGTCCCCTCAACAAGGACAGGATATAGCCAGGATTAATTCAGGAGGTCGCGGAGGTCCTCGGGAGCCTCGCACCTATGCGGCCATCTTGGTTGCGCGCTAGGCTCCTCCCATCTGGTGCATTCTTAGTCTATTATTGTGCTCATTACTTTTGTCTTTTGTAGTTTGTATTCTGTTATTGCTGTATTAGTGTATTTGTATTTCCTTTTACTCTCTTGCTTGCTCTCTTATAGCTGTGCACGCCCTTTTGCCCGCCGGTTCATGCTGAATATTTTTACTTTACTCCCGCTAACTGCTCTTGCACCTCCCAGGTCTACTTCTGGAGACAGCTGCATGGCTGCGCAGCAGACGGGTGCAAAAGGTGCTCTGCTGGGGCCCATCTGCACCCGTCTGTGCTTGGCTCTGCCTGGACTGTGCCCAGCAACAGGAACCTTGGCCCTCTGCACTCCCACAGATACTCCACCACAGAACTCCATGCCCTGGACCCCAGAGGCAACTACAACTGCTGCCTCCCATCGCCTCGTTCCATAGCGGGTCCTTTCATCTGCAACTATTGCCGGTTCATCTCCACCCCAGCACAGACCACCACCACAGCAACCATCACAACACCAGCCCTGTCAGCTGAGACCTCTCTGGAACAACTCAGCTGCCTTCTGATCAACATCAGATCACTTTGCAAACATGCAGGCAGAGTCTGGGATACCATCTCCTCCCGCGCCATGACGTGACCTTAATTGCAGAGACCTGGCTCACCCCTGCAACAGCCCCTTATAATGCCACCACAACACCCATCAGCTACAAGATGAAACACCATGACTGCACCAGCAGACACTGAGGTGACATTGTCATCGTACACAAGAAATCGATCACCTGCACCACCACCAATGACAAAACCACACAAATCATGGAACACCTGAGCTTCCAGCTCTGCACCAATGACAAAACCACCATCAAATGCACCCTCACTTACAGACCACCGGGACCACAAACTGACCTCAGCAACGCCATCTGCAAATTCATCATCCGTTTGCCATTGAATCCAAAGACTACTTCTTCCTGATAGATCTCAACTTACACCCAGACAAACCCACTGACACCAACTCCACCAACCTAGTAGAAAGATTGGATAACATCAGCCTCAAGCACCTGTGCACAGGTCCCATGCACAAAGCAGGACACCTGCTGAACCCCATCTTCATGTTCAGCAACAGAATCAGATACAGCCACACCACGAAACTCACCTGGTCAGACCCCTCCCTCATACACTTCACCCTTGCTGGACCCTCCCACCACCACCCCCAACCACCACAGCGCCCCCCTCCGCAGCTGGGCTGAGGCCACTCAGCACCAATGTATTGATGCCCTCAGCATCACACAGCCCAATGTCACCACCCACTTGAACCAAGCAGTAGAGAACTTCTTCGCCTGGATCACCATTGCTGCTGACTTATTTGCTCCCACCAGCATAGCCAAAATGCACAGTTCCGCCAAGTGACCCAGCTGGTACACCCCGAAACTCAGGATGTCTAAGCGCAAATGCAAGAAACTAGAGAGGAATCGCACACCAGCAGGAACCACACTGACCGAGCCATCTTTAAGCCTGCCCTCAACAACTACCACCACCAGCTCAAAGCCACTGAAAAAGAGGCCTTGACTCACCACATAGAGACCAGTGCCAACCAAACAAAGAAAATCTTCATCGTTAGAGAGTTCACCTGCCCGTCAGCCACTGAAAACTCAATCCCTTCCTCAGAGCAACTCTGCGACACTCTCACTGACCACTTCCACACCAAGATAGCAACCATCTACACAAACTTTGATCCCCACCTACCAACCTCCTCAGCATCCCAATCTCAACGACCACTACAGCTGACCACCCGCTCACCGCATGGGAACAACTCAGCACACTGAACACAGCTACTCTAATGAACTCCATCCACTCGGGGCACCCACTGACTTTTTAACCACAGAAGAGATGAGATCAGCCACCAGCTCACCACCATCCTCAATGCCTGCATTACCACATCCACCTTTACCGATGCCTGGAAACATGGAGAAGTGAGACCCCTACTCAAGAAACCCTCTGCAGATTCCAGCGTGCTCCAGAACTTACGCCCCATCTCACTGCTCCTATTCTCGCCAACGTCCTAGAGGAGGCCATCAACCTTCAACTTACTGAACAGCTGGAAAGAAACAACCTGCTGGACCCTTCCCAATCAGGTGTCAGAGCCAAACACAGCACTGAGACAGCTCTCATTGCAGTAACAGACGGCATCAGCATCCTACTCGACAGAAGAGAAACAGTTGCCCTGATCCTGCTCGATCTCTCTGCAGACTACGCTAGATCAGAATCCAAACAACACGCTCAGATGGATGGCATCCTTTCTCATGGGTCGCACCCAGAGAACCCATCTCCCTGCCCTAATCTCACAACTCAAGCATACCATCTGCAGCATCCCTTAAGTAAGGCTCATCATCACTCTCATTATCTACAAGACACCCCTTCCAGACATCGTCAGATCCCACAACATCAACATCATCTCCTACGCTGACAAAACCCAACTCATCCTCTCTATCTCAGCAGGCAGCACCTTGACGAAGACAAACTCCCACAACTGTATGAAGAACATCGCAGCCTGGATGAAGAACAACTGTCTGAAGCTCAACATGTACAAAACTGAAGTTCTGATCTTCGGCTGACACACTGCCCCCTGGAATTACTCATGGTGGCCACAGCAACATGCTCCGAAAGACCATGCCTGCAACCTCGGCATTATCCTGGACAGCAAACTCTCCATGAAATGTTAGGCCAACACCATCTCCTCAGCCTGCTTCCACACTCTCCACATTGTCTGCAAAGTCTTCAAGTGGCTCCCATCAGCATCAGGAAAACAGTGACGCAGGCCCTCATCACTAGTCGGTTAGACTATGGCAATGCACTCTATGCTTGCACTGCCACCAAACTCATAAAAAGGCTCCAGATGATCTAGAACGCAGCAGCCAGACTGATCCTCAATCTACCCAAGAGGACCAATATTATCCAGCACCTGAAGGACCTCCACTGGCTCGTTATCCAGTAGAGATGCCAATTCAAGCTTCTAACCATGCCTACAAAGCTCTCCATGACCGAGGACCTGCTTACATGAGCCACCACCTGAATTTCCACCGATCTCCCAGGAACCTCTTCTCCGTTCACCTTGCTCTTGCACGGATACCATGCATCCACCGCTCCGGAGGACATTCCTTATCCCACCTTGCCTCCAAGTCCTGGAAAGCCCTCCACCTATGCAATGCAGCCTCGCTGACCCACTTCAGGTAGGGACTCAAGACCTGGCTCTTAACCTGATACCTGCAGCACAGCGTCTGGATACCCTCTATTGGGTGATAAACTGTGCTATATAAGTACAGTTTGATTGATTGATTGAGAACAGGTCTCATTCACAGATAAGGTATGTATTCAAAATTAAGAAAAGTAGACATTTGTAAGCTTTGTGCTACAATCAAATACTAATATTTTGATTCTTTTTTTAAATTTAGGTGCTGTATTAACAGACAGCTATTTGAGTAGAACGTTTGCAGGCCACACAAACGCTCAGACTCCACTTCTTATTTTCGTCAATTTTCTAGTTGGCTTGAACTTACCCATAAGTTAGTCATTGTAGGAAAGTGCCTCTTTCTACATGGTTATGCCCCACTTTTTGCTTGATGTCTGATGTGATTTTGAACTGGCTAACTAGGTTCCCAGTGCCAGATCTCTTTCCCAAAACTGTACCATGATTGGCACAACTTCAGCCACTTTCTAAGTCCAAAGTAAATGGTACCTCTGGTACCTAGGACATGGGTACTGAAGAGGGTCCACTGGGGCTGCAGCACGAATTGTGCCACCCCAGAGACCCCTCACCATGACCATGCAAACTGACATTGCAGGCTGCATGTCTTGGTGCAGAGAAAACTGAAGAGTGGACATGGCACACAGCCGTGTGTGCCATGCCATCACAGACTGCATGAGATATAGGTCTTACAGCCCTAAGGCAGGGTGCACTATATCCCATGTGTGGACATAGCTGCATGAGCAGATATGACCCTGCAATATCTGAGCCATTCTTGATTATTGTAAGTGCACAGAAAAGCCATAGAGAATACACAGGCAGGATACTTGTCATTCCGAGTTTCCTTGCTCCATGATGGCTTCACTGTACCCTAAGATATTTGGTACTAAACATCTTGTCTTATTAATTCCTCACTGATTCCAGTGTGGTATTTATTAATAAATGCACACAGGAGACCTTTTAGAGGGTCCCCTGAAAATCTACCAAGCACTGAGGTGGTCTCTGACTAGTCATTGCCAGCCTGCCACCACCAGACATGTTTCTAACCCCATAGGGTGACAGTCTGCACTCTCTGAGGCCAGAAACAAATCCTGCTCGGGCGGAGGTGCTTCTCCCCTCTTCCATCCTGGAATGTTCTTCCAGAAGTGCAGCCCAGGCTTTCCCAGATAGTGGAGGATGCCAACCCCGCTGTCATGCTCTATATTTGGTGGGAGGACATGCAGGAAAATAAGTTAGATGAGGAGGAGTGTCTCCATTTAGTCAGCATCACCCATAAGGTGTGGGAGGTGATGTGGACCCCTCTCTTGAAAATCTATCATCTTGAGATGGTGAGAGAACAGCCTGTCAGGGCTAGAATAGCGCACCTTCCCTCCAGTTGTCGTTTCCAGCTCAGGAATTAGGATACCACCGAACCCTGTTCGGTCGCAATCTTATACTTTGCTATGAGAGCATGCTCTCATAGCAAAAAGCAGGGGTGCAGTTCATCCCTGCACCTTGTGGCAGACACCTCAAGACCATTTGGTGACCTTGCATCCATGGGGGTCCTGGTGGGGGCCCCCAAAGCTGTTTCCCAATGCCTTTTTGAGCCAGAAAGGGTGGCACAAAAAGACAGAGGGAAACTGCCATCATAATCCCTCGTCCAGAAAGAGTTGGCCAATGCATTACTGTGGGCCTTCCAAATGGCGGACGGGCTCTCCGAGACCATCATAAGCCATTCGGAAGACTGATTCAGATTCCCTTCCGACTGAGCCTATTGAAATGGCTCGGTCGGATGGGAATCCGAATCAGTGATTACGATGCAGGCATCGTAATCGGGCCCTACATAGAGAACCACATTCCAAATGTCATTGCATGTTTTTTGCAAAATCAGGCTCACATTATCTTAGGGAAAAAACGACTGCCAGCTACCCAAGGAACGTTGACATCACTTGTCTAAGATTAACTTCTACCTGCAATCCTCTAGCACAATACTTGATGCAAATTAGTCTTGAAGGAGACCTCTGCCATGATATTCAAAAACCAATACATTCACTTTAATATATCCAGAGAATAATGAACAGTGCTACAACCTTGAAACACAATCCTGCATCACTATTAAGCCAGAGAATAAGGCAGGTAAAAGGAATTTCTAACTGAATCTTAATTTGTGTCACAGAAGGATGTGTCACCATTGGGTCTAGTTGGTGTCACTCCACTCACAGGAAGCTCTACCTCTCTTCTTAAGTCCCTGCATAGGCACAGAGAAAGGACTAGCATGCCTGATGAACCTCAGTCAGGACCTTTAGGGTGCATCCACTACTGATTGATGCTCCAGAAATGTGGACTCTCTCTTCAGGGTTAGTGTCACCAGCTCCCTGACTCCATCTCAGGTCCAGTAGAGAGTGGACCCTCAGTGGATCATTAAGGAGGGGATCCACTATATTTATGTTTGACTGGCCCTGTTAAGGTGTCGCATGAGTAGACACTGTGGGCTATTACAGTTGTGCCCAGACACTATACGACTAGTGCAAGGCATGGTTGGCTGAAAAATGCAGGCCTGGAGAGTGGTCTGTGTTAGAGGATCTTTGGAGTGCAGCTGTGGAAGATCCCAGGTCAGGGGATCAGCAGGACAGGACGGAGGGACAGTCCCTAAGGGCTCAGCTAAGGTGCTGCTAATCAGAAAAAGCAGTTGTGCAAGACTGCCAGAAGCCTGACGGAATTCATCAAGGAAGAAATCCGTGGGTCCGGAGGCTCATGAAGTTGGCACCGCCAGCTGGATCCTGCCACCTTGAGTAGCATATCATCAGCCCTGTTTAAAACTATTTAGCTAGGACCAAGTTGTCATATTTTTGGGTTGCAGCTAATGTGCAGCTTGGAAACAACTGCAGTGGATGCCTTGGAGCTGTGGACACATACTACTTATGTAATATCCGGAGATTCAATGTACACTTCATTAGAAATGCCCTGTATTCGTCTAGATCCCCTGCAATCAGTTAAATACACAAGAGATAGCGGTATGTGAACTTTTTGTAATTCTCTTTTGCTTAATGAGAGGAAATTTCAGGAAAATCTCACAAAATTATACGTAATTACCCAAAATGCTAATTTGGCACTTAGCGCTATATTTGTGTCAATTCAAAGTTATATTTTGCACTAAAAAATAGTGACAAAAAAGCAAGTGTGGGAAGAACAGGATCACTTGATTTCCCTACCCAGCTGTAGACAGAGACTGCTAGTTGATGGGGTAGCTAATAAGGCAGTGTGGCTCCAAGGAGCTCAACACATGGTCTCTTCAACAACTGTTGGTGAGAGAAATTTTATTTCTTTGGGAGTACCACAAAGAGGCAGAGATATCAATTGGAAAATAAGGTTTTGGGTGCCCTGCAAGAGCAGAATGGCACAAAGTGGCAGAATTCCCATCAAGGCTTGAAAAGGGAAGGAAGCAAATAAATAAAAGGCTGTAGCAAAGGAGGGGGTATTTTTTTTCTTTTTCTCTAGCATCCTGGTTGCCGCACAAATAAGACTCTACATACCTCGTGGGCTGGTTCTCGCTGTGAAAAAGATTAGTCAGGAAGGGGAAATCCTCCTTTCGGAACTAGGACCCTCACACACCCAGCCAGCTAGGTGTCATGCTTCATCATTGGGTCTGCTCCTCGTCGGCTCGGAGCTGCAATACCTGACGGGCACCCAATGGGGGGCTCTTTAGCGGAGATCTTTTGTTCCTTGCCGTTTGGTGAGGTGTGGGTGAGGGGCCTAGGCTAGTGTAGAGGTGATGTGAGAAAATTGAGAATTTAAAATAGGGTGGGTAGTCCAAAATACTATTTTAATGAGATGGCTCCCACCTGATTAAAATAAAACTAGAGTGGCGACTTATATCTGAAACAATTAGTTCAAGATCCTAGCGCTCTACTCTATAACGGTCAACATGTTTCTTGCCTAAACGTCTATGTGATCAGACGGCAATTCACCAGGACCAACGTGCAAACTACTTACATACTGTGGTAGTTACTGGAGCAACCTACCTACCATGTTTTACTAGGTGAAGTACCTAAACAAGGTTGAGAATAATCCTAACTTTCTAATAGTCACGCCTCAACAGTATCCGGCGGGGCTATGACACCTCAAGGTGTAGTGTCCAATAGATCAGCCTCACTGCGCCGGATGACCTACACCTGACGCCCTATCCGGACCACCCACTGTCAAATGGTTGGTCACAGGGCTACCCCCCATACACAACTAACTGACCATAGACACTCAAACCCCTTTTAAATATTATATATGTTTTTCGGATCCCATGGGAATATTGTGGGAGCCAGCAAGGGCCACTGTGCTCCTGCAGTATTCCTGTGTGAGATGGCTGGATCAAGCTTGCTCCCACTGGAGTCCTGCAAGATCACTGAAACCCAAAAATAAAAGTAAATACATTTGGCCATGGTGTGTGGGGGTTCCTCTGCGACCCCCCATAATGTCCAGGCAGTCAAGGAACGCTATTGTTACCTCATTATATATATTTTTTTTCAAGACATGAATGTCAAGTCCTTCTGTCCTGCAATGGCTGCAGCAATATTTTTATTCATGTTGCAGCCAGCCAATCAGACCGTGAGCTCGAACAGGACTCCTTGGAGCTTCTTGTGGCTGAGGGAGTGAGGTGGCTGATGGGAAAAAATCTTCCTTGGCCAATCAGATCGTACTATTATTTGAAGCTGCGTGTTCGTCAGAGTGCCGTGGGACTCCCATGTACCCAACCATCCAGTAATCTATGCAGTATTAACCTCAATTTCTTGAAAACTGTTCAGCTGATTTACACCAAATCATATAAAGCATGCTTTCTATGTGATGATATGCCACATTTGGAGTAATTCTGTTCAGCCATTTTGACTGTAGCATTGTCTACCAATCTCTGTGGAAATTACTTGGGGAAATTGTGTTTTGCCCCCCCCCCCTTTTCTTGGCCCCTGCTTCATGGATCACCCCAAAACCTTCCAGGATGTAACTGAGGTGGATGAACTTTTTTGGGGGAACATTTTGTGAAGATTCATCAAACTGCACAAATGTTATGAGCAAACAAAAATAAAATCCTCTGGTAAATAGATCCTAACTATGACTAAACAGTGGTGACTGTAACTGTGTAATTTTCATATAAAGTGTGGGTTATTAATGTTTCATGCCACAGGTTACCCCTACATATTGAATGCTGTGAATTAAGATGCATATAGTGGTTAGGATGTAGTTGGGTGTTTATAATGTGGCTAAACATCTCATGCTTTACATAATCTTGCATTCCATAAAAATGTTTGCATTTTCCAAATGGCATATGTCGGTACTGTTTTCTGACACAGGTGATCCTCTGCATAGTGAAAACAGAGAAGTGAGTTGCCTGCAGTGGTGAGATTGCTGACCAGCCTCTCTTCATCTAATGTCATGGTTTACATCATCCTGGACTGCCTGGAAACATTTGATTTTACCAGGTGGTGTATTTCAGTGCTGTTTCATGCCACCCATTTTCCATTTATTGTGGATGCCGTGAAGAATGTGCCTCAGAACCTCATTATGGGGTACACAGTAAGAGCTCTGGAGTTGAGGTCAAAGGCAGCTTGATTTTCTCACTAAATCTGCCTCTGTGTCATAAATGTTTTAGACTATAAACTTATACAATTTATGGCCTTTCTACAGAGCACACTGAGATAAAGTCGCATAAGAGCCAATTTTATTACAGGGCGGGAGGCTCATATTATGCTGTCTCTTTTCTTACTGTTTATTCATATATTACTTAAATACAACCACACTTACCTTAATCCTGTTCGCCACTTCCTCTTTTCTTGTTGCTGAGATACATCTTTTTGAGTGTATTGCTGTTGTGTGTGTGTCAAATCTTGGTGTTCGTTTGGGGAGTGCTACTTTGTAACTGTTTGTCAATTGGTGGTTGTAGGCTGAAGGAGTCTTGCCCCTGTTCAGACAGCAACCTTGGTTTATTATTTGTTCATCATTGCAAAATCAAGGCTGTAGTAATTTTCAGTTTTGGGGAGTGCTATATTGTATTGGCAGGCACTCATGGAGACTCAACAGTGTTACTTTGTATCGGCAGGTGTTTGGAGAGACTAGGGCATTGCCAGTTTCAATCTGACTTGGGAGAGTGTTACTTTATATCAGCAGGCGTTTGAAGACACCTCACGCTTCAAGGGAATTTTCAGTTTCAGTTGGACCAGGGACAGTCACACTTTGTATTGGTGGGTCAAGATGCCTTCCCTATCATTACATGTCAGTTATTTTGTTTGTCTTTCTAGGGCAATTCCTTATCATCTTTAAATAGACTTGTTTCTAAACAAAGGGGCATATTTCTGAGAGGGTTGCGTCATGTTTGCACCACGCAACATGGTACATGAGTGGCTCCAAAAAGCTGGAGTAACACAATGCAGCTCAAATCGCTGTGTTGCTTTACTCTGCCCTGGGAAGGCCTTCGCTGGCATTGCGTGGGTGTTCCCACACAACTCCTATGGTTTTTGATGCATTCCCAGATTTACAAGACCTTGTAAACCTGGGAATGCACCAAAATGATATGCCTCACCAGGAGAAGCGTAATGAGGAGAAAAATCTTTATTTCTCCTTGTTACTTCCTCTTTCTACGTGTGCTGTATAAATAGAGGAATATGCCTCTCAGGATTGTTTTTCTGCAGGAGGGTGTCCCTTCCTGCACAAAAACAGTCCTGTATGCAACGCAGGGACACTTGCAACGTGGTGCAAGGGTGCCTGCGTTGGTGCTATCCAGTCCAATGTGTGCCAAGGCAGGGAGAAAAGTCAGGAACGCGCCATGTGAGTTACATGCTGTGCATTCCTGCCTTTTTTCAATATCGCAGCACAGCACAACAAGGTGACTTGCTGCACTGCACCACTTTTTCATAAATTTGTTCCAAAGTGTATGGCCCAGAGGTGCAGTTTGGGATTAGCAATCAGACTTTATGAGTTTAATTCTGGGTGCAGGTTGTAGAATTTCAATTTTGCTTTCTTTGTTCCATTTTTATTTTTCAAATATGTATTTGTACATTTAGGTGCCGATTCCGATCCTGTAAAACCCGGGTACAAATGGTCGTACGGAGCGTTTTCTCCGTCCGACTCGTACCCGGGAACAACACCTTACAAACTCGCAAGTACGATTCGCACAGAAATACCATTTCCGTACGAGTCGTAAAAAACACCGACCGGCAAAAAAATACATACAAATCTGAATCTGGACGGCGCATACGCGATGTCCGGACGGAGTCAGGCAGCGTTTTACGGACCAGCAAGTACGATTCGTGCCTATGTCACTCCGCACGTAGCATTTTTTACGGGAGCCAAAAACTGCCGGGAAATTGAGGACGACGTGAACAAGGAGCACCGGTACGCGACGGACAGCGATGGACGCCAACCTACGCGTCATCCCGGCCCTCATAGCCTACGACCTCGTGTTCAGAAACCGACGCAGACGCCGCAGAAGGTCAGAACAACCCCCTGGGGCAAAGGGGGGGGGGAGGGTGGAAGGGGCATGAAACATAACCCACACCCCACAAAAAACTAATATATCCTGCACATTAATTACCTCCATGGTCTGGTCACTTTGGGGGCGTGTCCACCAATCCCACGTCCCGCCACAACGGAAGTGGACGTGGACGCGTACCCGTCACCACCACAATGGTGGTACGGGACGTACCCACGCCCCTCAGAGCATGGGTACGGTCCGTACCACCATTGCAGTGGTGATGTAGAGGTACGCGTGTACGGCCCGTACCCACGCCACCAGAGCGTGGGTACGGTCCGTACACGCGTACCCCTACATCACCACTACAATGGTGGTACGGACCGTACCCACGCCCCCCAGAGCGTGGGTACGGGCCGTACCACGCGTACCCCTACGTCACCGCCAAAATGGTGGTACGGCCTATACCCACGCTCCCCAGAGAGTGGGTACGGGCAGTACCATGCGTACCCCTACGTCACCGCCACAATGGTGGTACGGCCCGTACCCACGCTCTGGGGGGCGTGGGTACGGGCCGTACCACGCGTACCCCTACGTCACCGCCACTATGGTGGTACGGCCCGTACCCACGCCCCCAGAGCATGGGTACAGGCCATACCACACGTTCCCCTACAGCCCCATTACATGATGAATGCAAGGCGTACACACGCCACGGATGGAGGCTTGGTGCAGCACATCAGCTGTAAATTGGGGGTGGTGTATGCCCAGGACAGCAGTATACCACAGCAAGGGCGCAAGTGGGTGGGTGGGTGGGTGCAGAGGAATACCAGCAGTGGACAGGGACATGTGAGGGGTGGGTGCATATCACTCCCAGCAGTGGACAGAGACATGGGGGTGGGTGCAGAGGAATACGACCAGTGGACAGAGACATGGGGGTGGGTGCAGAGGACTCCCAGCAGTGGACAGAGACATGTGAGGGGTGGGTGCCCATCACTCCCAGCAGTGGACAGAGACATGGGGGTGGGTGCAGAGGACTCCCAGCAGTGGACAGAGACATGGGGGTGGGTGCAGAGGACTCCCAGCAGTGGACAGAGAGATGAGGGTGGGTGCAGAGGAATACCAACAAAATATGACAGAGCTGTTCCTGTAGGTAGAAAGACAAGGGAAAGGAAGAGGGGAGGAATTGTGTTCACGGACAATTGAAATATTGGATATTGAGGCCCTCACACAAACTAAAGGGTATCGTAATTCACGTACCCCTTCGAATGTATTGCATCATCATCGGGCTGCTCCTGCGTCGAGTCGGCTGGTGCAATACCCGACAGGCTCTTTTTTAAGGAGCACTTTTATGGAGATCTTTTTTATCCAATGAAGCCGGTAGTTGCATGGGTGTGTGGGGCTCTAGGGTGATGTAGATGAAGTGTGTTGATTATTAAAAATAGGGGTCGAAGTACTTACTCAACCAATTTATTAGGAAGTCTTCTCCCCTAATTAAAAAACTCTGAGGTTGAGTGTTACTAACTTAGAATTATCGACTAGGTTATATACACTGCCTCAGTCAGGTCGACATGTTTCTCGCTCCATTAGAGAAATACTCTGGCGATTCCTCAGGACCAAAAGATGTTTTCTATCTACATCTAAAATTCAACATTATATCTTAGTAAACAGTGAGCATTCTCAGTCACAGTTGTAGTGTTACCTGCAGCTCGGTCTACCCTAACAATTCCTAAGGATAGTCCACTGCAGTTCCTGGTAGATAAACGCAAGGAGTTCCTCGCGTTTGACACGCCGAGTCCGTGTCTCGTAAACACCTACCCCGTTCTACCAGAACTGCAGAGGAATACCACCAGTGGACAGGGACATGTGAAGGGTGGGTGCCCATCACTCCCAGCAGTGGACAGAGACATGGGGGTGGGTGCAGAGGAATACCACCAGTGGACAGAGACATGGGGGTGGGTGCAGAGGACTCCCAGCAGTGGACAGAGACATGTGAGGGGTGGGTGCCCATCACTCCCAGCAGTTGACAGAGACATTGGGGTGGGTGCAGAGGACTCCCAGCAGTGGACAGAGACATGGGGGTGGGTGCAGAGGACTCCCAGCAGTGGACAGAGACATGTGAGGGGTGGGTGCCCATCACTCCCAGCAGTGGACAGAGACATGGGGGTGGGTGCAGAGGACTCCCAGCAGTGGACAGAGACATGGGGGTGGGTGCAGAGTAATACCACCAGTGGACAGGGACATGTGAGGGGTGGGTGCCCATCACTCCCAGCAGTGGACAGAGACATGGGGGTGGGTGCAGAGGACTCTCAGCAGTGGACAGAGACAGGGGGGTGGGTGCAGAGGTCTCCCAGCAGTGGACAGAGACATGGGGGTGGGTGCAGAGGACTCCTAGCAGTGGACAGAGACATGTGAGGGGTGGGTGCCCATCACTCCCAGCAGTGGACAGAGACATGGGGGTGGGTGCAGAGGACTCCCATCAGTGGACAGAGACATGGGGGTGGGTGCAGAGGACTCCCAGCAGTGGACAGAGACATGGGGGTGGGTGCAGAGGACTCCCAGCAGTGGACAGAGACATGGGGGTGTTCGCAGAGGAATACCACCAGTGAACAGGGACATGTGAGGGGTGGGTGCCCATCACTCCCAGCAGTGGACAGAGACATTGGGGTGGGTGCAGAGGACTCCCAGCAGTGGACAGAGACATGGGGTGGGTGCAGAGGACTCCCAGCAGTGGACAGAGACATGTGAGGGGTGGGTGCCCATCACTCCCAGCAGTGGACAGAGACATGGGGGTATGTGCAGAGGACTCCCAGCAGTGGACAGAGACATGGGGGTGGGTGCAGAGGACTCCCAGTAGTGGACAGAGACATGGGGGTGGGTGCAGAGGAATACCACCAGTGGACAGGGACACGTGAGGGGTGGGTGCCCATCACTCCCAGCAGTGGACAGAGACATGGGGAGGTGTACATCATTATCAGATGACCACAACTCCATGGGTGAATGTACGTATCCCTAACTTTGGACAATGATGATAGTGCCATAACAACACATCACTGACAGCAGTGTCCCACTCCCAGGAGGATGGATGTCTTTCCCCCCACTGCATGACACACCACATGTGGGTGTGAGGACAAATAACACATGCATACCCACCCCTGGCAGATGCAGCACAATACACACACTGAGATCATGTCACAAGACTGTATAGTCATGTCACTGCCTAATAAACTAAGAGAGCCAAAGAGAACACACACTGTCACGCACATCCCAGGACTGATAGGAATGTTCAGGTGCTGGGCCAGCCACCAAGATGTTGTCTGTCATGGAAGGAATAGGGTGGAGTTCCCACAGATACAATGGCCACAATTGTGAGTCAGGTGTTCAAATACCCAGCAGAACAAGTACCATATGTGTACTAGGCTGGGATTACACACATGCATTGTGCGGAAAAGGGACAATTTCTCCATGAAGGCATGGCAAAATACTCTATACACAAGTACAGTGAGTACCAAGGATGGCACAGACGATGCAGCCGGAGGCATTGCTGAGCAGGCAACAAAGGAAATGTAGACACAGGGCAGCACAGCAATTGTGCAACTCTCTGCAGGTGAGATGTCAGGTGCCACAGAGGAAGGAACACTCCTTGGGACAATGTCTCCAAACACAAAGAGCATACACGACAAAGAATCTTTGCAGAGACCTTGTGATGGCACGCAGATACCAGGTTCCACCCCATGAGCAGCAGACAACAACATTTCCCTGAAACATAACACATGCCCACAACCCCAACTCCTGTAGTATCAGCATCAACATCAATACCTGAAATGCAAGACTTTTCAAATGAAAAAGAAAATGCTTCATTCAGCATGAAAATAACAATGTGTAAACGAGACTATTCACAAAGGCCAATGGCCAGTCCATATCATCAGTCCTTGGGGGGGGACACATGGCCATGCGTCTCCCCTAACTTGCCTGCACATCACAAGACTGTGTCGTCGACTGGGAGGGGGGCATCATGTGGGGAAGGACCAGGCACCGCAGGGACAGGAGGGGGAAGGGTAGGTGTGGTGGGTGCAGGGACGGACAACTCCACCACAGGGGGTGGGGCAGCGCCAAAGGTGGAGGCGAGCTCGGCGCTGCACACTTCTGCCAGTTCTTCAAGCGTCTCCTCTGCACCTGGAGAAACCACAGGCCCCAAGGAGGGGGGGGGGTTTGGAGGGATGGGTTGCAGCGCTTCTGGGGGAGGTGGTGGACGGGCTGGGGGACTTAACTTCCCTACCCGTGGAGTGCCTTGACCGTTTGTGTCCAGGTAAACTAGTGGGGCTGAGGCCCAGCCCAGCAAAGTAGGCCTCCTTCTCCGAATCTGGGGCAGGGGAGCCACGGGGAGTGACATCGGAGGGACTGGGGAGTGAGTCATGTGGACGAGGACTGTGGCTGCGTGCCTGCCTGTGTGCCCCAGACCCAGTGGGTTTTCCTGCTTCCCCCTGAGTGTGCGTGTCAGGAGGTGTGCGCTTGCCCTTACGTGGGGGTGTGCTGCTTCAGTCTGGTGGGGTGCGTGTGTGTGGATGTCTTGGTGTGCTTGGGACAGGCATGGGTGTGGGACTTGTGGATGGGGCAGGGGTAGGGGGGGACACAGCGCTGCAGGTGACTCACTACTGCCGTCAGTGACCTCAGCAACATCCGTTGGTCAAACATCGCTGATGACATGCCCTCCATGTACGACACCATCTGGGTCAGCAGTCTGGTGTGGCCATGGAGGACAGTCAGGATCAATGTCTGCCCAACTTGCAACTGCTGCTGAATGTCCACATACTCGGCAGTGAGGGCAGCAGGGGGGACAGGGGCAGGGCGTGCGGTGCCTGGCACGAAGGAGACACGGTGTGGCCTAGCACGGACAGAAGCGACCCGAGCAAGTGGGAGGGCGGTGATGGGAATGGAGGGGGTGGCGAGAGATGTACTGCTGCTTTCAGCTGTGGGAGCAGCCTCCGCCCCCTCTGGGAGCTCAGCCTCGGACCCGTCTGCCTCGTAGTCAGTGTTGGTACTGGGCAGGTCCTCGGCCTCACTCCCCTCGCCCTCCGTGCCACTAGATTCCACCGACTCCTCAGTAGTGGTGGCACCACTGCTCGATCCCTCCTCCACGTCCATGCCGGTGTCTTCCTCGGTGTCCTCCGATGATGCTGTGGGCAAGGTGAAGAGACAGGAAAAAATCAGTCACCTGTATACATCTGACACATGAGTCCAAACAAAATAGGCAACAGTGCATATCAGGAAAGGCATCATGAGTAACATCTAGGATACTCCCCACATATGTAAGCCCTGCACTCCCCAGTTGGTTGACCCACCATGCCACTTGGAAACAATGAAAATTAGGACAAAACAGCAAATAACTTGAAATCACAAGATCATGAGAAGCTAGTGTCTGGGATCAGTTGAGCACAGCAAGACTATGAAGGCATGCCACCTCTTGTTCACTGTGAACCAAACAGTATTGTCGCACCCAAGGCCAAATACCACATGCCAATGCAGAAGGTGTCCCCACACTCAGAGACCTGTGAGTACTTTTGACACCCCACAGAAATACATTGTGACTCCTGGAGAATCACAACCCTTTACACAATGGACATGTCTAGCATGTGTGAATGTGGCACTCTGTGAACACAACACACATGTGTCTGTATAGCAGAAGTCACACAAGGAGGTGCACACCAAACTACATGTACACAGTCATGGTCTGAGCTGCCAGACTCATTCAAATCAGCCACTGTTAGGCAGAAATGGCTTATCAGTAAGTACATATACATGGCACCAGGGTGGTCTGGATGACTTGACACTCGTAAGTTGGTATCAGCAACAACCAAGGACTAACCCAAATGCTAGCACACTGTGGGAACATATATATGTCTGAACTCCAAACAAGTTTTGTTCAAACTGTGCCTTACTTTAAAATGTGCCAGCGTGTCCCTGGAAAGTGTAAAGGTGGTGTCTTGTGCACTTCCTTGGGAGACATCTGTCATGCAGGCACATCATTGTCCTTCACAACAAAACAACAAGGTCAAGCATATGAACCATTGGGACATGTTGACAGGTGTAGTGAGTGCCAATGGACATTTTCTCTGAGTAACAACTTGAATAATGTCATTTGTCACATGGCTATCCATCACCTCATCAGACAGTTGGCTACACATATGACCTACTGACTGTCATCTGGAGTGGCACACATGTCCACACCCAGGACAATGCATAAGCTAATGGGCCTGCAATTGTTTAGCAAAAAAGCCTAGCTGTACTGTGGGTTCCCCCTCATGGCAAGCCAGAACCCACAGATGTCAGCACACAAAGTCACAACTGTGTAGCATCTGAACCACACACAGGTGCCAAAAATGCACAAGCAGGATACATGATTGTCAAAAACTGACACAGGCAATGAGGCCCAAACATTAAGCACTGGCCAACATCACGGGGGCACTGCAGGATGACGTTCTGTACTGTGAATCATCACACACAAGTCAGAACTGGCAATGAAACATCAGGGTTGAACATGTACGCCCCTCCCGTACACACCAACCCATACCTGAGTCAATGTGACTGATACCGATCAAGAAGTGACACCTCTTATTCAGGGTTACAATAACTGTGCTTGAAAACTAGCTTAATTAACACGACATCATCTTGTAGGGCTGCCAAAACATATTGGTCACAAACAAACATCAACAGATTGTTGTGAAAAGCCACACATGCACTGCCCAGCGTGAGTATGCACAAGCAAACTGGTGTATCCCTGTCCAGTGGGCAAATGTATCACACATGTGAAAACTACTACCTAGGCCAGGGAACAATGCCACAGAGGCAGAGCCATGATGAACCCACAGTGAATGTGCACAGTGTTGGATGACACACATGAGTAGGAGGGCAGGCTGTGTCAGGGGACTGTAGTGTGCACACTGCTCCATGGTACTGGAATGAGCTGACTGTTACAGGAGCAACCGTCCCAGCACTATGCATATATCCCACTCATGCACATCATGTCTGAGGCCACAACATTGGTAATGCATGCTGCAAGTCTGATCATTTGAACCCTCACACTCCTATGTTGAGACTCAGCATCAGTGCCAACAATTATGCACCCCCAAATGACTGAACAGGACAGGGCACAGGCAGACCACCCCCACACATGATGCTGAAAGCAGTGTGCACCTTGATAAACTGGCAGCCTAGATGACCATGTGCAATAGTGATAACACACAGACCAGGTAACACATGTCAAGGAGGGGAAGGGAGGAAGAACAGCACAGGTTGACTTTGGGGAACAGGATATGCACTGCACATATATAGCCTGGCAGTGTATCCAGGCGACTGAGCAGCTCCAAAAGCTGGCGACACACAACAAACACACATGTACCTACCCCCTTCCTGCTGCTGTAACTCCTGTATCTGCCTATCCAGGTCAGGGAAGACCACCGCCAGGACACGCCGCATCTGGTGGGTCAGGTGCCGGCGCCCGCCATGCTTGCGAGGAGGTGAGTCCTTCAGCATGACCCCGGCGATCCTCCGGGTCCACCACCGGATGTCCTGCCATCTCTTCCTCACTTGTGGCAGGCGCCGACTGCGACCCTCCACCGATTGCACGGCCTTGACGGCATCCTTCCAGATCTTCCCCTTGTGGTAGGGGGATACCTGTGTGGATGACAAAGTGGGACAACATCACTACACCTGCACCATGTCACAGAGACACACATTTGAACATCTTAGATTTGTTGAACAGTGCATAGTATGCTGGCAAGTAATAGCACCTTAGTCATGGAGACTTTTTCCACTGTGGATGCACCAATGCACTACATGGCATGGTAAGTACACAGGTGGCATGAGGGGTGCAAAACAATCCCTGATCATGGCACACACTGTGCATCCCAAGCAACACAAGGCTGATGGACAGCACCGCAAAGCAGTCACATGCCCCAGGCCACTGACAAAACCTCAGTAGAGTACACAGACACACACAGGCACACATCAATCACCTGCCATTGGCAACAGCGGATGCAAACCTCACTCTGCACATGTGCCACTTGCCGGGGGGGGGTCACAGGTGTAGGGCTAGCTCAGCAAGTCAGACACACAGCACGGCTTACTTCACACATCAGATGGATTGAGCAGTTGCCTCCTCCATGCAGCTGTGGTGCAACACTCCACATAGACACTCACCCACATGACAAGAAACATTCACACACATCAATGTCCAGGGGGCGTACACATCATTTGGACACTCTCACCATTCTCACAACAGCTCCACTCAACTCTCACACACATCTGTGGGTGCAGTCACCTGTCACACCGGGGTGACCACTGAATCACCGCAGGACAATAGAACAAGAATGCCCAAGAGGATTAGGCTGGCGGAATGTGCCATGCACTATGCAGTGAATGTCACAGTAAGCACAATGCAAGTGAGGAGTGCACACATGAACTACATCAAGCCCTGCATGAGAGACATAAGCCATCCCCCCCCCCCCGGGACCCACTCCAACCAAAATTGCATGTCTGTCACACCTGGCCACAATGCCAGAAGTGACAGACACAATAAAGGTGCACAGGCAAAGGTAGTGGAGTCAGCACTCACCTGCTCCCCTGATCGACCATACAGCATGGGGTACCATGGGAGGATCACATCCAGCAGGGCCTCGTTCTCCTCCTGGGTGAAAGGCTGGGCCCTCTCCACAGTCCTTGACATGGTGCCAGAGGGAGACAATACAGCAGCAGTGGTATCGACTGACATGTTGTGCAGGCAAGTGCCCTCTCATGGGTTCTGCCTGCCTTATATCTGCCTTGCTGGCCTATTTCATTTATAGGAGTACAGAGTGATTGGTCAGACTCATTTGCATCCTACGTTTCCTCCAATCCCTTGAAACATACACCAGTGACAGCCTTTGCATCTTTCGATTTTGCAGCATCATGTCAAGTCAACAACCACTCTGCAACAATGTATAATGTGGACAACTGCTTTTTCCAGACCACATGATGTTAAATTTTGAAACTCGGTATCCATGACAACCAGCATGCATTTAGGCCCTAATACTTGTCCCTCATGTGTCCCCATTGTAATTCTTAAATCCCCACACAGGTACGGCGCGTGTCACACATAACCCTAGGGCACCATCACTATAGTGATACAGGCCATATTCACGCATGTACGTGCCGTACACGCGTGAGTACATGGCTATCACTATAGTTGTGTTACTGTAGGTCCGAGTGATACGGCACGTACTCACGCATGTACGGCTGTACACGCGTGAGTACGTGCCTATCACTATAGTTGGGGGTACCGTAGGGCCTAGTGATACGGCACGTACTCATGCGTGTATGGGCCGTACATGCGTGAGTACGTGCCTATCACTATAGTTGGGGGTACCGTAGGGCCTAGTGATACGGCACGTACTCACGCGTGTACGGGCCGTACACGCGTGAGTACGTGCCTTTCACTATAGTTGGGGGTACCGTAGGGCCTAGTGATACGGCACGTACTCACGCATGTACGTGCCGTACACGCGTGAGTACGTGCCTATCACTATAGTTGTGTTACTGTAGGTCCGAGTGATACGGAACGTACTCACGCGTGTACAGGCCGTACACGCGTGAGTACGTGCCTATCACTATAGTTGGGGGTACCGTAGGGCCTAGTGATACGGCACGTACTCACGCGTGTACGGGCCGTACACGCATGAGTACGTGCCTATCACTATAGTTGGGGGTACCGTAGGGCCTAGTGATACGGCACGTACTCACGCGTGTACGGTCCGTACACGCGTGAGTACGTGCCTATCACTATAGTTGGGGGTACCGTAGGGCCTAGTGATACGGAACGTACTCACGCGTGTACGGGCCGTACATGCGTGAGTACGTGCCGTATGACGTTTGGACTCCTGAAGAGCAGATTCTGGTGCCTCCACAAGACCGGCGGCGCCCTCCCATATGCCCCGGTGAAGGTCTGCAAAATCTTCATTGTGTGCTGCATGCTGCACAACATGGCAGTGGAGGCCGTGCCACTCATCCTTGATCCGGATGAGCAGGATCATCCACCCGTGGAGGATGAAGGGCTCGGTCACGATGCAAGTGAGGATGAGGATGAGGATGAGGACATCCGGAGTCAGCTTATCTGCAACTTCTTCTCATGATGGTGAGTCCCTGTGTCTGAGTGTGCACGCTTTGAGCCTTGTGTGGCATGTGTTGCAATGTGTGTCGAGCTGACTGTGTGCTAAGTGACTTGGAGGTGTGTTCTGATGTGTCATTCAAGTGATGATGTCATTCCACACATATTAGCTGGGATACTAAATTTATTAAGGGCATGGTGACAACATCATTCCTGTAGAGTACATGTACATGTCTGAGGATTACTAGCTCTTCGCTGACTTGTTGTGTGTCTGGCCTCCCCAGGTTCTTGTGGCTGTCGTCTGCTCCTGTCATCATTGCCCTCCTGCTATTCCTCATGAGTATTGCAACGTGTGCTGGATCAGAGTTACATGCACAGACATGGTGAAAAGTCATTTGGGGTAAGGAGTGCAGCAAGGCATTTTGTGGGTGGTACGTGTTTGTGATATGTGGGGCCTGCTCATGTGCGTTACCATGCATACATGTCGACTCACCATGGGCCACATGACGTGTTGCATGGCTCCCATGAATTGATAGTCACCCTTCCTGACAGTCATCTGTAATGGTTTGTGGATTCTGATGAAGGCATCAATGTGTGTATAACGTCCCTCAGGAACATACAAGATGCTATTGGTGGACATAGTGTGGGACATCCCCATATGAGGCTCAATGGGGAATTGTAGACTCTCCGTGTGCAGCAAGGGGTGTTAGGCTCAACCCCTTCATTTGTGTGCCAGCTCAGTAGGATTTACCACATCTGTGTGTTGAAGGGGGTGTCCAGTGTAGGTCACACATGGAAAGCCAAATGACCTGTGAGTCTGTTCCAATTGATGCATTTCCCTTAGTGTGAGGCTGAGTAATAAAGGTGTTCGTCACACTCCAGGGTGCCTCATCTCTGTCAATGCAGGTCTCTTGCCACTTTGCATGCAGCATATCTGGCATAGTTGTGGAAGATTATGCATAGGAGTCCATGTGTAGTTTAGCAACATGCATGCAGTTGCTCATGGATTAGGCTCCCTATTGGGCATGAAGTACATGGTCATGTATGTATTTTGGAATGTTGGTCCACACAATGGGCCATCAACAGCTGCTGAGGGTGTGTCTCCTGTGCGCAGGTCGGCCTTCAGTTTCCTGATCCGGTGTCATGCTTCTTTGGTGATTGTGCATGCATTGTCTCTGGGTGTGCCATGTGACACTGGACACTCCTTACTTTACACACGCGCCTGTTGCAGTTGTCCTTCTGACATCCTAGTCTTTGTGTGCAAAATCTGTCATTTTGCAAGGAGATGCAGCCTGCTGCTGCAGCCCCTGTAGCAAGGGCCCACAGAGTATCCAGATTTGGCAACACACACGCCTCCAAGATGCTCCTCACTTCCTCCCTCCACTCATTCATTTGGCTGTCCTCAGCTTGTCTATGCCACTGTTGCCGCCACACGGTGCCAAAGGCTTGACCATCAGCACATGCAAGGAGCACATTGCACCACGATCCTGTCCTTGCATAACCCACATCACACTACAGTCTGATGTATCAGCCACACTCCGAGCTATGTCCATCCGCACATCTAACGCCTGCTGTCAGACATACCCTGGGCACACACACGACACCTTGTGCAACTCCAACTGCCTACACTGCGCTGCCCCGCCTTCCAGGCCCTGTCACACCAACCAGGTCACGTACCTAATACTCCCCACAGGCTCTGTAGCCCAGCAAGGGCATGGGAGTGGGACTCAAGGCTTCAGCATGTAGTATGGTGTCATCGTCTGGGACATGGCACAGGTATCATCTCTCAGCATGTCAATCTACAGAGTGTCCAGGACCCCCCTCTCCACCATCACATGCGCACAGCACCTCATCATCAGCTCGTATGCCATTGACAGCCAGGTGCTCCTCACCCTCAACAAAGACACAGACATTGGCAGTTCCATCATTCAAGTATGCATGAGATCCATTGATGAATGGCTGAACACGAGCCACCTGAGGCTGGACTTGTACAGGACTGAGGTGATCATCTGAGGATTGTCCCCTACCAGCTGGGTCAAGTGCCTGTGTTCCACCCACAAGAGTCCTGCACAAGCACCCAGTGGCCACACACACAAGATGGTGTGCCTCATGTTTGGCTCGCTCACATATGCCATGCTAGTCCACAGCATCTGTACCTCATGCTACAACGCCCTCTGCATTATGCACATGATCCACAGATAGATCCACTCCAAGAAAAGACAGACCATCCCCCAGGTCCATGACAACATCTGTGTCAAATACTGCCCTGCCCTCTACGGAGCAAGTACATCCAAACTCCCAGGAAACTTGTCCACATCCAGGGTGCATCTGCACACCTCAGCTTCAACACCCTGCGCCCCAGCCACCTCACCGTCCACCATAGATAGCTGCAATGGATCACTGTCTGCTGCAGGATGACCTTCACACTTCCCACCCACACTAAGGAGGCAGTCCACAACCCCGACCCCAAACCAACCTTGTACGTCTGTCATCCTAGATCCCGTTGGGCCATCTCCGTGCATCCAACCTTGCCCTGGCCACAAGTTCTTCACATCCACCGTACTCCAGCATACAGGACATTGTTCTCCCACCTGGCCACACATACCTGGGACTCCCTCCCCGGGAACCTCCACATGAGCCATGACCTCTACGCCTTGATGATAATCTCCCAAATAGGTCTCTCCGCACAGTTTAGCAAGCACCCCCTCAGCAGCCAGAGGCCATCACAGGTGAGTGTTGTGCTCCATGCCTACATTGAATGATACCTTGTGACCCATGTGTATCCTGTACCAGACTCTGATCCCAGGGTATGGATGGCTGGAGTTAGTTCAACACTCAGGCATAGTTAGACATTTCCACACACATGTCGTTGAATAATGCAAAATGACAGGAATGTCTCATGACCAAAGTGATATATTTATTTGCGGTGGGGTACGTGTTTTGGTAGATGAAATTAGGTGCTCTACTGGGGGAATAGAATCCAAAGTTCACAGGGGGAGATGGTATCCTTGGCATTGGAAGTCATCAGAGTCCAGGGCACAGTGTTGGTCATCATTGGTCAGACTGTGACCAGCAAGTCCATGTGGCAGAAAATGTCATTGGATGAGGTGCTGCTGTTGCGCCAGAGGGCCAGGTGCCAGGCCAGGTGACCTGGGAGATGTGGATGGTCCGCTGACTCTCACGGTCTTTTCCGTGGACGACCCACCTCCCTCCGGGGACCCTCAGATGCAGGCCTTGACGATGCTTTGGATGCTCCGTCAGACGAATCCTCCTCTTCCTCCTCCCTCCCTGTGTCTGGTGCTGGTCTACGCCTGGGGGCACAGGGAGGGTTGCCCATGCTTTGGGCGATCTGACGGAGTGATTGGCTCATGTCCCTGTGCACCGCCAGGAGCTCAGCCAGTCTTGCCTCCATCCGTCCTTGGTGTTGTTGATAACTGGCATGATGCTCGACCTGCAGGTTTTTAATCTCATCGAGGGTCCCCTGCATCTCGGAGAGTTTTGACACGACCTGGTTGTTGCCTCTGGTGTCACGCCGGTATGAGTCCAGGATGTTGCGTATGTGTGACATACCGGTGTCCTGAGCTGGCTGGTCTGGTTCGCGCCTCCGCCTGCCTCCACTCCCACCACCCCTGCCCACTTGAGCCTGGCCTGCCCTTGTGGGCACATCGGTTCTACGGGGCCCCTGAGGGATGGCATTTGCAGGGTTGCCTGCCTCCTCCTGGGTGCCCGGAGAACCTTGTCCCTCCTGGTCAGACTGGCTCTGTTGTTCAGTGTGAGCAGGGCTCCTGGGTGTGTCCTGGGATGTGGCAGGAATGGGGGGGGTGGTTGTCACAGATGTACCTGACGCAGGTGCTTGGGCACCAGAGGGTCCAGGTTGGTCGGGGTCATCCACGGAGTGGTGAGAGTCGTCGCTGCCGGATGGATCCTCTTCACGCGGAGCCTGGGACTGTGAGTTTTTCCCCCCGTGTTGGGGGGAGATCGACGACGTTGCCCTCCAGGTAGTTGGATGTGCCTAGCATTCCTCTCAATGTCCACTTGGGGATGGGTATGTTGCGGGGGACAGATTGGGATGTTCTCCTGAGTGTTTGACGTGTAGATTGTTGGCTCTGATGCTTATTTGGCTCTGGATTGGTCTTGTTGTGTCACATGTCCATTTTGGGAGTGTGTAAATCCGTTGCCTGCCCCGGGGGTGTGTGCTTGTGTTAGGGGGGGGTTGTGACCGGGCCTGCTGTTGTGTGTAGTGTGAGTTGTCATTGGGTCTCCCAGGTGATGTGTCTGTCCCCTCAGGGTGCATGCTGGCATGACAGTGAGTGTGAGTTCCTGTGCTAGATACCTGTGCTTGTGGAGTTGGTGGTTGAGTGTACAGTGGTCCTAGGAGGGCCTTGTGCTGCATACAGCAGGGCCAAGTGTCAGCTACCTTGTCAGTACTTTGCCAGTCCCTGTGCATTGTGCATGGGTATGTACCTATGCCATATGGGCTGAGGGTATTGGTGTCTGCGTCTCATTTTCACAATGTGTTGTGTGGGGCCCACCCTCCCAGCCTCCCGGACATCCAGTCTTGTGTTTGTGGTTGTTGTAGCCTTGGACATGGCCTTGTCTTGATTTGTGAAGGGTGCATGGAGACGTTAGTGGCATGAGCATGGTTTTTGAGTGTGGTTGTGTGCGGTGAGTGCTTGGGGGATGTTGCGTGCATTTGGTGTATATGTGGTGTGGACCCCTTTGCCCCCATGTTACGTAAGTTGTTTGTGTACTCACCAGGCTCTGCGACTCCTTCGACTCCGTATACTCCCACCGGCGGTAGCAGGGCCATCACCTTCTCCTCCCAGGGATGGTAGTGTACGGGTCTGCGGGGCGGCCCACCTCCAGTGATGTTACTCTGGGCATATGCTTCATTCATTTTCCTCTTGACCGTCCTGCGCAGATCGTACCACCTGGCTTGGCATTCATGCCTGGTCCTTCGGATGGGCGCAACAGCATTCACCTTATCGACAATCCTCTGCCACATGGCAGATTTTTCAGCTATGCTGGTCTGTCTGACCAATGTTCCAAACAGCTGTGGCTCGACTCTGATGACTTAGTTGACAAGGAGGTCCAGCTCCGCCGTTGTGAACTTTGGATTCTTGTCTGTGGGCATGGTGTGGGGTGTGGGTGCGGGTGTGGGTGTGGATGGTTGTGGGTGTGTGGGTGTGAATGTGACGGTGTGTGTGTGAATGTGAAGAGGGGGATGTTTGTGGAGGAGGTTGTGTGAAGGTGTGTGAGTGAAGGTGTAGTGAAGGTATGAGTAATGTCGAGTTGTTTGTGTGTGGGGTCTGGCAGCAGTGGGTCTGTTGCAAAGGCTCATGGGTTGTGTGTGTGGGCCCTTTTTATTGGTCAATTTTTGGGTGTGGCTGTGTTTGAATTTTGGTGGGTGTGTTATAAGAGGTGGTTGTGATTTGGGGCCTCTGTTTGCCTGTTTGGATGTGCCAGGTCAGTCATTGAGATGTATTTTGTCATGTAGACGTGTTTTGTGGTGTTGTGCGAGTCGAATTGACCCTCCTTGTGCTGTTTTACAGTGTCCTGGTTCTGTATGAGTCTTTTTCGCGTAGGTATGATCCGTACATACGCGATGCTGGGTGAGGGTGCTGGGGTACTGTGTTGGAGTGCGGCGCGTACATGCGGTGGGGGTACGGTGCATACACGTGCGGCCCTGGGGTACGGCGCGTACATGCGGAGGTACGGCGCATACATGGGGGGTAAGGCGCGTACATGCGGTGGGGGTACGGTGCGTACACGTGCGGCCCTGGGGTACGGTTCGTACATGCGGAGGTACGGCACGTACATGGGGGGGTAAGGCACGTACATGCGATGGGGGTACGGTGCGTACACGTGCGGCCCTGGGGTACGGCGCGTACATGCGGAGGTACGGCGCGTACATGGGGGAGTAAGGCTCGTACATGCGGTGGGGGTACGGTGCGTACACGTGCGGCCCTGGGGTATGGTGCGTACATGCGGAGGTACGGAGCGTACATGCGGGGGTGATGCGCGTACATGGGGAAGGCGCGTACATGGGGGGGTACGGCACGTACAGGTGCGGGGCTGGGGTACAGTGCGGACAGGGGGGGTAAGGCACGTACATGGGGGGTACGGCGCGTACATGGGGGTACAGCACATACATGGGGGTACGGCGCGTACACTTGCGGGGCTGGTGTACAGTGCGGACAGGGTGGTGTACGGTGCTGACATATTTGGGGGTGGGGGGCTGTACGGCTCGTACATGGGCATAAGTTTACCTGTGTACATGTGTGCTACAGCGTTGGCTCCGTACGGGCCATTTTACATGCGATTGTGTATTCGGACGGACGGTCGGGATCGTACTTGCGCGCTCGGACTTGTGTTTTACGATTTACACGTAAAAATGTCCGGCTCACTCTCGTACACTTTTCCCGACGATATTCGGACGTAAAAACTTTCTGACGCACTCTCGTAGACTTTTCCCGACGCTATTCGTAGATATTTTTCACGTACGAATCGTACTTGGCCATTTGTACGGTACTTGTACGACTCGTACGTAAAAAAATACGTATACGGGTCGTACGCAAATTATTTTTAACGGATCGGAATCGGCACCTTAATGTAAAAGAAAGCTGTGATTAAAACTGTTTTGCCTTAAGAGGGGCTTTATCTCTTACTATATGGTTGTTATATACCAAAAACTTTAGCCAAGTTGTTTTTCACTGTTTGTGGGTGTTCTATTCCCTAAAGTGGAAAATGTTAGGAGAAATAAAAATATGTAAATATATATATACCTTTCTTGACACGTCAGTGTCAAATTCTGTATGAAGAGTAGCATCTTGCTCTTTTAACAACTGTGACATCAGATATAGGAATCTCAGTGGCCACTGTGATAAGCTCCTTGGCACTCCCAAGGGGCAAAACAAAATGAAACATAAGCACATGTTTGTGCAGAATGATGACCTGGAGCATGATAAATTAGGTGGCAATTCAATTCCACACACTGATATGAATTTTGGTTGTCATAAGAGACAATTCATTGACAGTTCTGAAGTAAATTTGGATGATTTATACTAAAATGATAAATGGTATTGCCAGCATAATAATCCTAATATAGCGAAAATGTTGAAAGCAGATAAACTGTGAACTGTTATTTTAAATGCTGAGGGCAATCCTATGCGTGATCCTGAGTTGATGGGTTGCCACAGCACCCCAATTCAGCAGTGTGGTTTCCACCTCCATTCCTGGATGAATATGTAAAAATAAGGATTAGGACTATTATAGATAGGGCAACTAGGGCTAGGATGAAGGCTGTGTGCCTTAGGGCCTCTATTTCAGTTAGGACAGCCATTACACCTAATAATGACCCTATAATTGTAAACTTTAAGGACAGGTAAGGCAAAGATCTCAGGAAAGTACTTGACAGGGCCTGGGAATTCTGTCAGGATAAGCTTCTGTACACTTTAGGTCCTTTGTCTAAGATATTATAGTTCTGGTGAGCCTTTGGATCCAAAGGTGGTCTCTACGTGGGCCCAGAGGGCAATTATATTTCTGACCAATACAAATTTGAGGTCTTTCATTCTTCCTTCCTTCTTTCCTCTTTCTTTCCTTCTTTTTCTTTCCTTTTTCTTTATCACCTTCCTCTTTCTTTTTTGCCTTCCTTTATTTCTTTCTTTCCTGTCTTCTTTCTTTCTTTCTTTCTTTCTTTCTGGCCTTCCTCTTTCTTTTCTTCCTTTTTATTTCCTTCTCCTTTCTTTTTTCTTGCCTTCATCTTTCTTTCCTACTTTCTTGTCTTCGTTTTTCCATACATTCCTCTTTCTTTCTTTCCTTCTGTCTTTCTTCCTTACTTTCTCACCTTCTTTCCCAAACGCAAAAGACTGGCTGCCAATGCCGGATGAATGGGCTCTTTTAAGTCTGTGTTAGCCCAGACCATTTGATTTTACTAAAATTATGTGTATAACATAGTTACCTATAAGGGGTCCCGCCAGACTTCATCCATTAATTAGTCTGTGGTTCTGATATTCACATTTTTCTTCCATCAACTCCAGCGTGTATCAAAGGTCAATGAGTCTCCCCACTTCAACCACTGACTGAATTCACTATGAGTTGTGGGTTGCTGCCATTTCACAAGAACAAATCGAACACAAGATAGTTCCCCCCAGTGCCACAGAGAACTATGCAATGTATGATTTTTTTTATATCAAAACAAAATTTTTGCCTTTTGCAAATGTTTTGCTTAGATTGATGATGCCCTGGTTGTTTCCTGAGCAATAAAGGTTTGCATAAACCATGACTTCACTAAACAAGAATTGCCAAAAGCCTGGCAGTGAATGCCCTAGTGTCATTTCCAATGCTGGTTAATAGTATAGTTATTGGCTGCTGCTTTCATGGTAGTTTGTGCGGTTGGAACAATAGGTTAAACTGTTGATTTGTATTACATTTTTGCTTTGTTTCATTGCTTCATCTGTGTAGATTTTATTTCGCTTTGTATATTATTTGCAGTGTATGCTTTTGATTGAGCAGGTGATTCCATTGTTACAAGTGTGAGGGGAGCCATTGTTTTTTTTGTTCAGACAATATAAGTGCCTCAGTTCAGTAGTTTTAAGTGAATTATTATTCAACATTTTTCCTTTGACTTTTTTTGCTATCAATTTTCATACATGGCTTCATGCAAGATATTTTCTGCTGCAGCATTGGAGCTCATTCTGGAATTCAATTCAGAACTTGAGCCAATGCATGATTCAGAGACTAACACCATATCAGATGTTGAGGGTGGAGAGGACTCTGGCTGAGAGGAACTCAAAGGAATCATATTTCTTTGATGATAGTGATGCATATGTTGTTGCAGAGTCAATGTCTTTGATTGTTGAGCAGGAAGTGGAAGCTCCACCAGTATCTGTACCTTGAGCTTAGACTTCTGCCTGCTGGAGCAAGAGTGCAGGAAGAGCTAATGTGGGTTGCTCTGGATGGAGATCAACATGTTCTACTTCATTTTACAGGTATTCCTGGTGGCTCTGTGGACACAGACAATTTTACTCCAATTGACTATTTACATCTATTTGTAGATGATTTTTTTTGGCAGGATGTACTATGCTGGAAAATATTTAACATAGCACTAGGACAGGCTTCAGCCCAATTCAATAGTACATATGGGGAGATGTTGTTCATGATGTCCCTCCACAACACTTTTGTAACATGGTGGTGCCCATGCCCAGATTGGGGCACTGCAAAGCAGCTCAAAATGTGCATATTAGCCCACACATTGGCATTACAGGGCGCTCTAACTCATGAGCTATGAATAAAAAATAAAACTAAGAATTTTGAGATGCAGAAAGTCCCTCTCTGATCCTCACAAGGGCTAGAGGGTCAGGGTAACCCTACCCTGCCCCTTATGTCCTTTTTAAAAAAAAAATCAGGACAGTGGACCAAGTTCCCAAGTTCTTTAATTAATGCTGTAACATTTCTGTTCATGTTGTCGCCAGCCAATCAGAGTGCTCACTCTGAAAAAGCTCCTCTGCCGATCAGAAGGCTTGAATTTAGAATTTCAGCCCAATGGTCCAGTTATCTATACATTTTAACCTTAATTTGTCAAAAACTACTGTACATAATTACACTGAATAAAATAAAGCACACTTTTTAGATAGGATAAAGATACAACTTTCTGCCAAATATGATGTAAATGTGTTCAGCCTTTTAGGCTGTAGCACTGTTCAAAATTCCCTATAGAGACTGCATGGGGAAATTTTATTTTGGGACCCCCCCCCCCCTTTTTTCTTGGCACCTGAGTGACTGATTACAACTAAACTTTCTAGGAAGGAGCTGAGGTTGCTGAATCTTTTTTGGAAAGTTTTGTGAAGATTTCTCAGTCTATTTTGAATAATTTTGACCTTCAACAATGAATATGACATTTATGTTGTGCAGATCTCCAACATCAGAAGTGGCTTGGTTTGTTTTCAACTATAATAAACAAATCTGAATGTGGAATGACAGTCATATGTACAAGGGATTTTAGTGCATCTCATGATACAAATGAACAATTTTTTTCAACCACCTGAATAAGTGTGAATTCATTTTCTACCATTTTAACAGTGGATTTTATATTAGCAATGGCTTATGTACTGAGCATAGGCAATTGGAGAGAAACCTTGGGTAAAAGTTTATTTGGGAGTACGTTATTTATTTGTGATGCTGAAAAGCTGGTGTCTGAGCCCTTTTGTATGTATCCTTGCATGAGCATTGGACGAGACAAAAAATAGGCCCAGGCCCTCAAATAAAAGTGCCCCCCATTAGAAAAGCAGATGGCTAAATGAAAGTGACCCATATTTGCAAATCAGACCAGGTTTGAACCTGTAATGACAGTCGTTAGGTATTTTTCAAGGTAAGGGAGACGGCATGTGTTGGAAAGTGGATTATTAATAGTGGCAAATAGGCATCTACCACTGGCAATAATGCCACTAACACAATATAGGGCTCAGAATAGGTCTTAGAAAATGATTCCCATGATCAGCCCCTGGTAGCTTTGCTGTGAGCAGGCAGGATTAACTTCAAATACAGGAATGTAAAGCATTTAAAAACACCAATGCAGTAAATAATTGAGACACAACACACAATAAAAATCCAACACCAATTTCTAAAAATAGGAAATGTTTTTATCTTTAAAATGACACCAAAACTAAATGAAATCCAATGGAGGGATCCAGAGATATGATTTTTTTTAAATGTAGCACCATATAGCACGTAGTGCCTATTGGGATATCTGGTTGTGCTAGAGCGGGACAAAGTCAAAGTTTCAGGCTGACTGCATTGGAGCCCTCCACAGCTACCCCTCACAGTAGATCGTTGTCAAAGTTTTTACCTTATGACATAGACTTTTCTGGAGTTTTTCTTCACGGGGTCCCTTGAAGCTCTAAGCTAGTCTGGATTTGTTGAGGATTCACAGGCTCTCCTTGCAACGAGCTCCCAGACAACTTATGGAAGTCAGACCTCTGGAGCTTTCCAGCGGGACAAACCAGAGATCCAGGCTGACTCATGGTTGAAGGTTGGCGGCTTGACTCTAGCGGTTGATCCCGGTCACCCTTTCTACGTTCTGACTTAGAAACTTATATGGATCTTTTTCTTCCAGAGTCCCTCAATTCTCTTCACTAGGCCAGATTCAGTAAAGGTTCACCGGCTTGGTTTTCAAACAACTCCCAGTCAAACTCTGGAAGTTGGACCTCTGGAGCTCACCTGCAGGACGAACCTGGAGGGCAGGCCAGCTCGTGTTTGAGGGCCATCGGCTTGGCTGGCCAGATCGAGTCCGTCCACTCATGGAGCTTTTTTCCAAAGTTGCTACAAACTTCTTCAAACTTCTGGAACTTCTTTCTGAAGTTCCTTTGAGGGTCCCAACGTGGCCAAAACGTACTCCAAGGGCCTGGAAGCTCCAAAATGGTCCTTGGAAGTTTAGGACTTCAATTCCCACAATCGACTTGGACAAAACCCTTACAAATACACTAGCAGTATTCCAGGTTGGGGATTCTTGGTGGTGAGGATCTAGGTGAGCTTTGTTAACCTATAGCTTGCAGGGAGTCCACTCTTTAGTCCTTTTGAAGCAGGTTTGATCCACAGAGCTGTAGTTCCAGACTGTGCAGCAGGCGCAGTCAGTCAGAGTGCAGGGCCTAGTTGGTGCAAATCAAACTTCTCAGCATAGACCCTTCTGCTTCCTTTAGTTTCAAGCAGCAGATATAAGAGGCTCTGCCCCTCCCAGGAACTTATTCAGTGTTCTCTGGGTCAAGCAGGAGGGCACTCCTATCCAATGCGGTGCATGGTAACACCCCAGAGCATGACCATTTCCTCCAGAGTGTGACACTATGGTCTCCCAGAAAACACTATTCTTCCAAAATTCAATATGGCTGAATTCTCAGCAGAGAGGCAAGAGCTGGTTAAGTCAACCTCCAGGATGGCTGATCTGCATATTCTCCCTCCCTTTGCCAAATGAACACTCCTTCCTTAAGCCTGCCATATGGCTGGGTTCAAAGGGTAATGTTGTAGGTGGGCTTTGCTTCTTTCCCTCTCCTCCCAAAATGGCTCTTTCATCCCAGGGGCTACTTATTACGTCATCAAAGCAGCCTGGCTAATCCACTTAACTCTGACCAATCAGGGCAGATCACTGGAAGGCTGAATTTTGGCTTACATCCAAGAAAGTCTTATAACTTATTGTCTGCACATTTTAGGATAAATTCAACAGTAGCATATTGTTGGCTTTATATATACCATTCCAGTAAGTCCTTGAATTATATTTTTTCAGGTTTTCCTGGTGGAAATTATTAATAAATAACTTATTGCCATGTTAACATATGTGGCTGGGGATCTGCAATGTGAAAAATGAACTGGGCAATTTCTCCAACTCCAGAGTTTATAAAACATCTTTTATAAAGACCCTGCCTATATCTCCAGGACCCCTCACCTCTGGAAAATCTAGGGTAGACTTTAGGGGTTCTGAATATATCAAAATATTCCAGATCCTCACACCATAGTGCTCCTAGCACAATATTCGATTTTGGGAAGCACTTTACTACAATGGGCAAAGTGAAATGTGCAATTTCACTAAACCCAAGGCATATACAATCTATTTTATGAGGCCCTCCTTATAAATACTTGACCCTCCCTCAACACTGGGACACCTTGGTGAGACCATGGGAGTACTTTATATGGCAACATATTGTAGTTTATTAATTTTTAAGTGCCCCAAACACCAAAGTTAAGTTTGGGCTCAATTTGCATTTTAAAAGTGGTCCTGCAACACAGGGCTGCTTTTAAACTGACCTCAGGCCTCAGCAGTGCACACATGCAAGTGCAGGAAGGGCTGCTGGCCTCTAAACTGCCTTTCCCTGTTATATACTAGGGACTTAAAGGTTATGTTGAACCCCCTATCTTATCATGTACTAGGGCCTAATAGGGGAGGTCATAGTATACCCTATTGTATGTATGTGTTTTCACTGTATTCTAAGTGTGCCCCCTGCATAGCACTGGCCCTGGGCCTGTTTAAGCAGAGCCCAGGGATAGTCAGAGTCAGTTACCACCAATACACCAAAAAATGGGGGTACCCAGGGCACAGAATGACTTTGCAACAGCATGTTTTTGTATTTCCTATAGGCAATGCTTGTGGTAATCAACAGTAAAAAAAAAGCCCACCTGGCAATGAAAGAGGCACACAAACCACAAAAAAAAACGGCCCACACATTGACCAGTCAAACCAAATCTTCAGCCATTGCTTTATTGTTCTTTAGGCCAGTCGGACCCTATCTTGCTCGCACGCTGACATTCAGCTGACATGTGAGGTGGTGTGTTGTATCTCATCCCATCAGCCAGCATGGGGCATCTAAAGGATTACGCGAAAACAGGTAGTGACGTGTTGAAAGACATGTCCACTGCCAGGAGATTCAGGGCCTGGTTTAGATTTATTCTTTACCATATTTTATGGAGCGTTTGCTTTGCATTGAAATAATATTATTGATATTTTTCTCTGTTCGCCACTTCCCGAAAAATGTAACATTTCAACACTTTGTCACTTTTTTGATGTTGTCATTGCTTAACCGTTGATTGTAGCTTTGACTCATGTTACCATGGGAATACAGACATTTTGTTAAGTTACATGATTTTATTTATGTTTGATATAATAATGGCATTTAGAAGTCATTTTATGACATTTTCGAGTTGTAAGAGCTGTCTTTAATTATACCCGCGATTTGCCCGTCATTTCTGGTTTACCTGCATTATGGAACCTATGGCAGAAGTTTTATCATTCATAAGGATTATAAAAAAAACACCAAATGCAGATAAATACTGTCAAAATACACCACTTAACAGCTCTTATCTGGTTTAAGGATATATCAACTGCATACGACATACTTACACTTCACACTATTCATATTATCTTTAAGCGGATTAAACATACTCAACTTTCCTCGACATAAGTCAATGTATATTCAGTTTACTCAGCAACTGTTTTATTAAAGTCACTGTGGAGCAATGGGCTGCACAAAGCTCCCCATCTTCTTTCACTACACTTCCCACTGATAATTTGAGATTATGCATGAAAATTGGATTTCATAAAAAAGGAACATTATTGAAAATTAATGATCATTAAAAATTTAAAAATACAAAAAAGACAGCAATATGACATTGACATGAGCAACCCACACCAAACGCATTCGTAAAACTAAAAACTGCCATACATAAGCAACATTTTAGGACTTAAATTGTTGCAATAGGACTAATCACAAACGAGACCCTCTGCTTCCTCTCGAGGTATGTTGGTGGTGCTGCCTGGATTCCAGATATAAACCAATGCCTGGACAGTGGAACATTGATGTGCCACAAACTCCCTTCTGGGAGAAGCCTGTTAGCCAGAGTCGACCTCTGTGAAATGAGAATCACAAATGCCAATAAGACTTCATCCACTTAAAAATATTCATGAGCCCGTTTTTCAATCAACCCTGCATTTGGTGCCTCAGATTGACAAACTGGATGTGATCTGCATTCCTGCCCTCGAGCATATCTTGTTATAGCCGGCTGGACTGCTCACATGTTGCAATTGTGAAGTTGTTCAGTGCATAAAACCAGCTGCAAACGGTGCCCTTTTAGATTTTTCCCGTTTCTCCTTCTGTGTTCCATTACAAAAGCTTCAGACGCTTCCCCTTTTTTTTTTGGCATCTTTTATATTGCGCGAACTCGACCCAAAGGTATTGGAGCGCTGTACATGAGCACCGTATTTACATTACACATTCAGGCACGGGGGCCCGATTCACAGAACTAATTTAAGACAAAATCCTAAACTTACTACCATTTTGGTATTCACAGAAGGCACTTACTCATTTCGGTATTCACAGAAGTTAGGAGTCCTAACTTTAGGACTCCTAAATGCCTTCTGTGAATACCGAAAGTCTTAAAATTAGGATTTTTCTCAGTTTAGTGATAGTAAAGTTAGGAGTCCTAACTTTAGGACTCCTAAATGCCTTCTGTGAATACTGAAAGTCTTAAAATTAGGATTTTTCTCAGTTTAGTAGTAGTAAAGTTAGGAGTCCTAAAGTTAGGACTCCTAAACGGAGAAAAATCCTAATTTTAAGACTTTCGGTATTCACAGAAGGCATTTAGGAGTCCTAAAGTTAGGAGTCCTAACTTTACTACTACTAAACTGAGAAAAATCCTAATTTTAAGACTTTAGGTATTCACAGAAGGCATTTAGGAGTTCTAAAGTTAGGACTCCTAACTTCTGTGAATACCGAAATGAGTTAGTGTCTTCTGTGAATACCAAAATGAGTAAGTGCCTTCTGTGAATACGAAAATTGTACTAAGTTTAGGATTTTGTCTTAAGTTAGTTCTGTGAATCGGGCCCGGGGAGATTAAGTGATTTGCCCAGAATCAAAGGATGTGGACGCGGCCCGAGACTCGAACCCTGGTTTCCAGCACCAAAGGCGGCAGTCTAGCCGACGGACCACATCCTCTCTCCCTTCGTAGCCTAATTGGGGTGAAAAATGACAGATGGGATGCTGAGCACATATTGAAGATTGTGTGTACTCCTAATAAAAGCTGCACGAAAAGCATGGACACCATTTGTTTTCCTTTTAGGTATCGATTTGTGAGTGTGTCAGTACCACTGTGACAAATTTGTGTTGCCTTTAAAAGCAGTTGCTTTTAAAGGAGACTCTAGGAAGAGGCCAAACATTTACCACATTAAGGGCCTCATGTAGGTAAATAAATTTTACCGGTTCTAAAATACCGAGCCGTACCGAATCGGTAAATTAGAATCGGTAAGTTATATGTAGGTAAAAATTCGGTAACAGTTACCGATTCGGTAACATTCGGTAATCACGAATCGGAATTCACCGAATCGGTAAATACCGAGGTGGTATTTACCGAATCGGAAAATACCGAGGTGGAAGTTACCGAATCGCAAAATACCGAGGTGGTAGTTACCGATTCGGAAAATACCGATTCGGTATGTACGGAGTCGGTAAAGAAAATCACATGACTTGACGAAACAGCGAATCCAGTGCAACGACAGCCCACCCAACCTGGAACTGCCCACACCCAGGCAGGTGTACTCAATTAGCCGAAGTGGCCACACCCAGGCAGGTGGACATAATTAGCCGACCCTGGAGAGGCTTGGAGTGCAGAGGAGAGGCAGGGAGCAGTTGCATGTGCGAGCGGGTAAACGAACAGCATGTCCAGCCAGAGAACACAGAAAGACGGAGGGGAAAGGAGGAGGAAGCTGAAATTTAGCCCCAAGGAACTCCAGGTGCTGGTGGAGGAGGTCGTGAAGCAGCACCAGAAGCTGTTCGGCAGGCAATCCCTGCAAGTGCCTGAGGTGGAAAAGCGCAACATATGGCTGGCCATCCAGGCGCAGGTCAATGCTGTGGGAGTGACCCACAGGGACATTGAGGTCCTCAAAAAGCGCTGGTATGACCTGAGGATTGTGACCAAGAGGAAGATGGGCGACATCCAGAAGGAGGCCAGCCAGACCGGAGGTGGAACCAACAGGGCACCTGCCCTCACCGAACTGGAGGAGCTGGTGGCGGCCACAATCGAGCAAGAGAGCGTCGTGGGTCTTGGGGACGCCGACAGCTCTGCCAGAGCCGCAACACACCAAGGTAAGACGAAAGCACAGCAATGTATCCCCCCCTACCCCATCCCACATCCCCCAAATGTGAAACGAGAATCACACTGCAGTCCACACGTGTCAGTGCAGACAGGCAATGCATTTCGGGAGATGTAGTCAGGGCAACACTAACCATGACGTAAATGTTACAGGGCAACAAGGCATGTCACGCACTCGAGGCACAAGGAGACAGGGGACATGTTGGAATGTGAAATTATTTATTGTGCCGCTTGCAATGCAGCCCTTCGGGGACACTGAGCCAATGTTGTATTTCTGTCCACAGATGTGACATCATGCAGGACAGGGCATGCTGCAGGAGAGACGGCACCACGGCAACATCAAACACCTCCAGCCAGCACAAGTACAGACCTGGGAGCAGGCCCACTGGCAGCCGCACCACCAACACAGCCAGCATCGCCGCACACAGAGCCAGCATCACCTCACCGTGAGCCAGCATCACCACCACCAGAGCCAGCCTCGCCACTCATGTTCGATTCACCGGCCACATCTCCGCTTGCATGCGTGAGACAGAGGAGGCGTCCAGCAGCCAGGCTACGAGCCTTGGACACCTCGTCAGACGACAGCATGGGCCCTGAAGACCGCACCGGGCCCCAGGAAGGGAGCCATGCCACTGTGCCCCACACCTCACAGGCAGCACAGACGGAAACAAGAGGGCGCCGCAGGTCGCGTGTCCAGAGTCCACCAGCACCCACTGACGGCCATGGTGTCTTCTTGGGGCTCGAGGGCCAAATGTTAAAGCAACAGCGCCTGCAATCAAAGGCAGTCATGTCAGTCCAGAGGCACATGCGGGTGATGAAGACAAGCATAGTCAACATGGACACAAACATTGGCGGCATGGCTGCGGGCATTCGGGACATGTCCCAGTCTATCCAGCAGTTGTGCAGCAAATTAGATGCTGACATCGAAGCACGGCGCCGGGAACGCCAGAGAAGGGACACTACCAGCAGGGCACTCAACCGTCTGGCAACTGCCACTTCCCTACTGTGCCGGCGCTCTGTGACGATGCAGGAGGGCCTAACACAGTGCTGCAGCGACCTGTCTCGGGGGATGGTGCAGGTGACAAGTGCACTAGGGGTGCTATTGACGAGTCAGGCGTCGACAACTGCTGCAGGGGATCCTGCGGAGAGCATCGACACCACCAGCAGCATCACACCCCCCGTCCCAGAAACACGCAGGAGCAGCAGGCGGCTTGGGGTTGGCTCTAGTGAGGATGCACAGGCTGTGCAATCCACCACTGCAGCGCGTATGCGCAAACATTGATGTCGCCCTGCCTAGCCACTTCACAATGGGTGACGTAACCCTGGACATACTCCTTGTATAGATGATATATTGCCAGATTGGCCTGATCATGTGTTCATGGCGTGGTGCCACATTAAACTACGTCATGACTGCTCACAACTCGCTGTGTCCCCTTACTTACTCAGAAATAGTTGGATGTGATCTCTGCCCGTCTCTCTCTCCCATCGATTGCAGTTGGCACTCTAGCTGCGTTGCCCTCTGGCTGGCCTGACTCATCCTCGTTGTCCTCAAAATATGTTAGTTCCACATCTGTACCTTTTTTCGTGGCAAGGTTGTGCAGCATTGCACAAGTGGCAATGATCTTGCAGCAGGTGATGGGTTTGTACTGGCGTGCGCCTCCGCTCTTGTGCAGGCAGCGGAACCTGCTCTTCAGTAGTCCAAACGTGCGCTCCACCACATTGCGTGTTGTTTTGTGTGCCACGTTGTATCATCTCTCACTCTGGGTAGCTGGGTGTAGGTAGGGAGTGAGGATGAATGACCGGCATGCATATGCACTGTCGCCTGGATGGGTGAAAGGGAACCATCAGTAACATGCCTCTATACACTATGTTTGCATGTTTCAAGGGGCGTCACTGTTACTTACCTAGCAGGTATCCCTCTCCGAATTCTCCGGCACTCAGTCGTGTGTAAATCCCACTATTCTGGAAGATGTAAGAGTCGTGGGTGCTCCCAGGAAACTTTGCAACAATATCTGTGATGATGTTCCCTGCATCACAGATCACCTGCACGTTGATGGAGTGGGTGGACTTCCTGTTCCTGTAGATGTGCTCTGTATCTGCTGGTGGACAGATTGGGATGTGGGTACCATCAATACAGCCGAGGACATGGGGGAACTGTGCCATGTGATAAAAGTCAGTTTTTGTTTTCTGCAGTGCAGCCTGTGAGTTCGGGAAGCTTATGTAGTGGTGCATTCTCTGCATCATGGCATCCAGGAACTTCCTGAAGAAACGGGACAGGCAACTTTGGGATACCCCACCCACCGCAGCTATCACCACCTGATAACTGCCGGATGCCAACAGATGTAGGCTGCAGAGCACCTGCACATGTGGGGGTATGGCGTGCGCCCTTCTAACTGGCTGGTCCAGGAGTGGGTGTAGGTCCCTGATTAAGTCCATGATGGTTTCGGGGTGTAGCCTGTACCTCTCATGTATCTCTGCATCAGTCAGCTGGAATAGTGTGATGCGCTGTCTGTAGATTTGTTCCTCCCGTCGCCACACCCTCAGTCCTGCTGCCTGTAGACGTAGGCGCCTTGCAATGACGTACATTGCGGCCATGTTGTCCACGCTGTTGAATTTTGGGTTTGCTTTTATCCATTGTTGATGGTTACCACCTGCTTTTAGTCCGTGTTAATTACCGACTCTTAATTACCGATTTTAATGGATTTCTTAATTACCGACTGCTCCTACATGTCATTTTAAATTTTTACCACTTCATATTTACCACTTCATGTTTACCGATTCGTTAATTCTGTATTCGGTAAGTATGAATCGGTATTTTAGAATTCGGTAACTATGAATCGGTATTTACCACCTCATATTTACCGAAAAGTGTTTTTTGGACTCCTACATCTCACTTGTCTGTATACCGGTCGGTAACGGCATATTTACCGAAAATCGGCCGTTACCGACCGGTATTTCGCTACCTACATGAGGCCCTAAAACTTTTGAACAGCTCGGCTATCAGAGGTTTGAGCCCTAATAAGAATTCAGAGGACAGAGCCTGGATTTCGGTGACTTGAGGTATAGTCTATCTGTATGAATATTGAGCACACACCATGTCTGTAAACTGAGTATATCTCAGCAGTCTGAAAATATTTATATATATCTTTATTTATATATATCCCTGATAACTCTGGCGCCGATTGACGACTCTTTACTAAACTTTCCAAAATAATGCATTTTTTTGCCTAGTGTCTGCATCAAATGTTTTGGGGGGATGCGCCAACTTGGGGCGCAAAAGTGTCCCAAAACACAGAATCCACATGCAATTTCCATAGGGAGTTTTGAAAAGGACTACAGCAAAATGTTTGAATGGAATTACATCAAATTTGACAGAAAGCTAGTTCTTGGACCAGAATGCATACGTTTTGTGATTTGGTTTAAATACTTCAGTAGTTTTTCTAAAAATTAAGGTACAAAGAATATTTGTATATCTGGATGGTTGGGATTCTTTCAAGAATACTGTGAGCATAACTTCAAAAAATAGAGCGTTCTGATTAGTCAAGGGAGCAAGTTATCCCTTGACTGACCTTGCCCTCACAAAGGGACTTAGTCACCTGAAGCATAGTTAAGGAAAACAATATAAGGGGGCAGGGTAGGGATTCCCCTACCCCTTCTAGCCCATGTAGGGCGACCCCACCTGGGACCAAAGGTTTCTTTTTTAAATGGGGTTTTGCCACTATCCCGCGGTACTACTGCAGGATCGCAGTAAAAAAAAAAAAAATAGCAGCTGCATTTGTTTGATTAAAATAACCACTGGGATTGGACAGGGCCCGTGGTCAAAATATAGGCAATTTTTGGGGTGTGTGCGTGGGGCCCCTTCTCATGCCAATTCTGACCCCAAGAACCCCATCTACTGAGACCCACCATGATAATGAAAGGAGAGGGGATGGATGGCTTCCCACCCCGAGCCTAGTAAGGCCCCGGGGACCCCATTCCCTGGGGGTTAATTTTTAAATAGGGCGAGCAGCCCACATATGGGGCCTCTTCCTTGAGACAATTTCGGCCCTGGTGACCCAATACGCTGGAGCTGACAGCACTGGAAGGGAAAACCTTTCTGCTCCCACCTGGCAAGGGCCCAAGTAGGAGGGAGCAGACATTTGTTTCCCTGCCTGTGCTCTTGAGGGCAGGGAAACACAGACTACTGCTGCCGCCAAGTGAGAGCAGTGCAGGCTCCTTATGCACCCAGTATGGGTGCGTGTAGGGAGCCGGTGGTGGCTGCAGGAGGCTAGGTCTCCATCTTTGGCACCCAACATAGTGTTTTGTGGGTGGCACAGTTAGCACCAAGGCAGCCACCTAAAGCCTTAGGAATGGGGTTCCCAGGGCCAATATTGACTCTGGGAGTGGGGGCGTGCATGCGCCCCCTTTCCTCCTTTGATAAAAGCAACAGCCCCAAGGGATGAGGTTCCCCGGGCCTGAACAGGCTCTGTATAGACTCAGGGAGGGGTCAGCATGCTTCTCCCCAATAATATTAACATTAAGAAAAATTGCTGGCTCCCGTTGTCACCCAAAATCGATGCTGGCAGGGGATTGGTGGTGCTAATCACGGGGACCCTGAGGTTTCCTCCACAGCACCCAAACCAAAAATAAGCATCTGGGTGGGCACCTGGATACCATAAATATAAAAAATGAACAATAACTGAGCAGCTCCTGACGATCATTATCATTCACTGCTTCTGCAAGGAGTGTCCCATAATGCGCTAGAGCATATTTACTTAATATATTTTCATGCTTTTGGTGCCCCTAGAAGAGGCAGGGGAAACACTAAACTTTTTTATGTTGTAGGGAGGGTGCAGGGAGAGCCCCCAGCGACATTAAAAAAAACTAAAACTGTACGTTTCCTGGCTTTTTTATCAATGACCCCTAGATAGCTCACCATATATTTTCAATGCATTCCTAGTTGGAGATCTCTGCTCTTTAGCTACAATGTAAGGTCACCCTGTTGTTGTTTTTATGATTGCATTTTGTAGTTTGAAAAATGTTAAAAGAAAGACGCAGAAACATAATGGTTTTATTTATAAAAAAAGAGAATCTATTTGGAAAAAAAGAGAAAAGAGAAAGAGGCTGCGTCTGATGTCGACCTGGAGCTCGTTCCAGATCTTGGCTGCGATGTAGGAGAAGGCTGCGATGTAGGATGTATTTGAGTCTTTCTTTTATTATTTTACAGTCCACAAAATTCTATCATAAAAACTATGTTAATAGAAAGACACACAGACATATTGATTTTATGTGTTTTAATTAAAACTCTATAAACTATTTATATATTACATATATTATACTGTATTGTGTGACTAACTAAAACATATATGTGATTAAAATATTGGTGATGTTTGGAGAAAGAGCATAGATCTGCTTAATATATACCGATATGCTGCTTAATATATACCGATATGCCCACTGCTTGATAAAGCCAATAGGTCTACCATTTATATTTGGGTGTTGTGACGCTTTGACAAAATCAGTAAGTCTGCCTGAGTGTGGTCAGAACCTGCGAGACCAACCTCATGCTGTTCATACCTTTTTTCTGTGCATTGTGTGGGGCTGCTTGCCTGCAAGGGGTTGCAAGCCATGCCTGTAATGGCCAAAGGCCTTGTGCGGCTTGCAGCTTGCAGTTGGCCTTATGTATGGTAAGAAAATATTACTTTACACTAAAAAAGCCTAGGAAATTCACTGAAAAAACAAAGGTTAAAGTAACTTTATAGTTAGGAATTGTAATTATAACTAACTTTACATAAAAAAGCTTAGAAAATCATTGAAAAACCAAAGCTTAAAGTAACGTTGCAGTTAGGTGAAAATTTCAGTGACAATGTAACATTTTAGTCTAAAAAAACCACTGAATTTCCCCAGTTATAGTTGTCTCTAGAAACTATAATGCATTCCATAAAGTAACTATGACTCACACCCGCGCCACATATATATATGGCGCGGGTGTGAGTCAAAGTTACTTTATGTATATATATATATATATATATATATATATATATATATATATATATATATATATATATATATATATATATATATATATATATTTCACCAATCCTGGTTTCCATAAAGGACAGGCGCTGACTCCGTGGGAAGTTTATCAAAGAAAGATTTTTATTCCAGAAGGATGACCTAGATGCGTTTCGGCGGCGGACTGCCTTGCTCACTACATCAGGTAACTCTGATTTTACTTAGTATATGTATGTGATGCACATTCAGTAGGTTGTCACAGCAACCGTCTATGGCAATGGACATAGAAGAATTGACATGTTGAAGCATGACAGTGCAAAATTAAAATTAAAAACATTGCATCTTACTGTTTAACTCATTTAGTGCTCTCGGCACAACAGTTAATTCTGAAAACATAAATATACAAACTATGACATGAAATGATTCACATTCTATTAATACTAAAAAACATTGATTATACCAGCGTTGGTAATGGGTGTATCTGCGTCCCAAAAGAAAAGGGAAAGAGAAGAGTTACATCTGCAATATATTCCACCCATCATTCTGATACCGAGAAATCTCGCTCACCTTATCCTATCAACTAATATAGGATGCGGTTATTATTAGAGATGTTTAAGGAATAAATGCCTATGGGTACACCAATATTTGCATAGATACGGACAACTCTAAGTAAAGGGTGAGTTTGTTGATAAATGTGGGGTAGAAAGGGAACAGGAAATAATCATGGTTAATACCTCCAACGAGCCGGGTGGAAAGTGGTTCTTACACAAGGCAGTCGTCTCTTTCGGAGGTTTCCCAGGTTTACGAAAGTAATAATGAATAATACCTCTAACGAAGCAAGTGAAAAGGGATTAGTCGTCTCAAAGGTGTCCCGTAAATTACTGTCTTGTGTACTAACCACTTTCCACCTGGCTCGTTGGAGGTATTATCCATATTTCCTTGAACATTGGAAACTTCCCGCAAGGGACGTCTGCCCTTCTGATTAAGGTCGCCAGGCCTGGCTTTCTCTTTTGCATTGCATCAGAGATTAAAGATTAAGATTGTGCTTTCTGTTACAATAGGAGCCTATTTGTGAGGCCCCTTTCTTCATTAATTCTGATCACTCTGGTTCGAGCAAACTATTGAATAAGATTAGAGGGACTTGTTTAACAAACAACTATATGTCTTGAAGATGGTCTGATGGATGAAATCACCATTAAAGGCTGAATCGTCGACTGCTACATCCATTTCCGCAGCATTTGAGTTGCTTGAGGAATTGTTTTCTATTTCTTTAGATTCATTTCCCCTTCTATATATTTTGGATTGGATGTTTACACCTATGATTTGTAGGCTCTTTTATGTATCCACCATCATGGTGTTTTACTGTTTCTAGATGTACCCCTCACATTTTTTGTTTTACATTAAAAAAAATTGTAATTTGAAAAAAGATATACCCGTGTGTTTCAAACTGTTCTGCTGAATAGTCATTCTATAAACAACTACACTGATATTTAGATTATTTCAACGTTTAGTCACCAATTGGGGTTCAACATATTAGTGATAAATTTAAATGAAAATAGAGTAAGATGAATGAATAAAATCCCTTGTAGGCACTTCAATCTAACATTATATTCTGGTAGCACCATATTTAAAACTAGATATTTAAAACTGATGAGGTTGCCCCGAGTCCACTCCTGGAGTCAACGTGTTTTTCTAAACATGATTCCTCACGAGTAATCGCCTCTAGTGGAAATGCTGAGGCAAGCAGGGTCGGACTGGCCTATAGGGCCATCAGTAAGTGCCAGAAGAGCTCATCTGATAGGTCAGTGTGTGGGCCATTTTTTTTTTTTGCTGTTTGTTATGGTTTTGTCAGCAGTTTTTTCCTGTTGATTTTCCTGATATTACCACAAACATTGTCTGCAGCAAGCATAAATGCATGCAGTCTCACATACCTTGCAAATTACCTGTATAGCTTGTCTTTAAAAGTTAAAAACTGCCCTTATTTGCAAACGTGGGCCACTTTTTTAGTCATTTTATTCTCTAAAAGATCACTCTTATTTTGGTGCCAGTGCCTATTTTCTGTCAAAGTCCGAGCTTGGATGCAAGACACAAAGGAGCAGTTTGCAATGGCACCATGGAAATGCTTGCTTTGCTTAGATGACTGTTTCAGACTTTGAAATGAAGATGAATTGAAGTGAATTGACACCCTTAATTTAGACAACCTTCTTCTGTAGAAACTTGTATGGGCCTCATTCCGAGTGCTCTGTTTATTCTGGAAAGTAAATCTGGAGTAAAGGTTGATACTGCCCACCGTGAAATTTTTCAAGGTTGAGTATTCCTCCTGATTTCATGTTAGGCACCTCAGAATGGGAGCTAACACTGTAGTAATGCGTGTTATTCCAGCTGCAAGCTGCAAAAGGAACATTTCAGCATTTTCCCATGAACAAATTACACCTGGTTTTATTGGGCGAAATTGTTGTGGGTTAAAGCACATATTTTAATGTTAGATCAGGCATAGGCTCATTTTTGCATTCTAATCCGGGTTACCAGCCCATGTGAAATGGAATACTCTTACTATATCAAACACCAAAAATGCATAAATCTACACAAATGCTATGATTTATGGATTAAAACAATTTTGTGAAAAGTTTCTTACTTGCTATCGAGATTATCTGACTACTTACATCTCAAGGTGTTTCCTGGCAGTAGGTCTGGGTGAAAATTTCGTTCAGTTCGCGGAAATTGCGATAATTTGTCATTTTCGCGTTCCGCGGAGAGCGCGAAAATGTCAAATTTTCCGCTTTCCGCAGCTTGGCGATAATTTGTTTCTTGCTCGCGCTGTAAAATAATACATTCTCGCGCGCGCGCGATCACCTTACCTGAATCCCTGCGTTCACCGACAAGTTTTCTTGATCCGGTCGCGTTCTCCATGAGATGTTGGATTGTTTTTAGCCATTTGCGCTGTCTCGCGACAGTTCGCGCCCGCAGTGACGTCATGCGTCGCGCGATCACGTCTTTCTTCTCGCGATCATGCGATCAACTCAAAACAAGATGGCCGCGCCCGCGAGCAACCACATGGGTAAGTTGGCGACCCGCAACCATGCAGAAAATCTCGCGAACATGCAGGAAAAAAAATTCCGCATCTTCGCGATATTTCCGCTTGTTTGCGATAATTTTAAACATTTTCGCGATAATTTGCGAAAGTGGATTTCGCAAATTCCGCCCACCCCTACCTGGCAGTGTATATTTCGCAAATCTTCGAAGATCACAAAGTACATAATTCCTGAGCAAGAACATGCTCTAGTAATGTTAGCAGAATATCTATTTCTCTTCAAATAAGTAAACCAGAAGACCTTTAGTATCACATTATTCCTGTTCTTTGGGCAGAGCTTGACAAAATTAAAGCATAGACTGACAGTCATCGGCTCCACCCCGTCGACGCCGCACCTCATGAATGCATCCCATTTCTGCCAAAAAACAGTTTATGGGATCCCAGTAAATAAACAGTGTATGTTAAGTTATACAAAAATGCTATTAAATAAAGTGACATAGCAATTCAAAATTGTTTGAGTTTTATTTTTTTACTTTTTCTCTGACTGATCTCATGTATGACTTCTCTACACGTTATCCAGGCCTATGCAAATTTATCGGCCTCGCAGAGGACACGCGCTTTTCCTGTAGTGGGGGTAGGTGAGAGAGGGGAGAAAGGGAAGCAGCAGGTGGCGTGAAAAACTAACAATGGGAAAAACAAAAGCATTCTGGGAGCTCTTTGAGATTCAGTAAATAATGCATCGGCGCTGCGTCGCAGCTGTCAACGAGAGATTGCTCATATTACATTCGGATTGCTTTCTTCACTTCAATTCGTTCCCATGACGCATCTCTCAATTTCCAGTATCGTCACATCATAGATGTGTTGTTTTTTCTCCCCCTCTCGACACAAGGCTGTCATCATCCAGGCATTTCTGAAAAAAACACGCACGCAAGCTCACACGAATCTTGCAGTAGGTGCATTAGCTTGGCCTTACTACATCATAAACTCACCACCCTAACGTTATAAAAACACGTGCACATCTCTGCAGAAGGTGCAATAACAAATGTAGCTAAATCCTTACCAGAGGTTGTACAGAGATCACAGTAGCAAATAGTCATCACCCTGAACTATTGTATTTCGCCTGGAACATGTAACCTACAGGCTGCAGGGTTTTCTGCTCGGTTTTCTGTGGCACGTGTTCAACTCACTGATCTATCGCCAGCCAACCCTGAAGCTTTTTTTTATACCCAACACAGCTATTCGACACTTGGATAGTGTTTCTGTACTTCTTTGTACCCAATTCTGTAGTATTTTATGAGCACTTGGAGTACACAGACGAAATATACAATATGTGTCTTTAACATTTAAAACAGGTGTTATTATTACTATACTCCATGGTTCATAGTTTAGTTTACCAACCAGAGAAGGATAGAAAGGTGGGTCAACCCTTCCAGGATTTGAAACTGCAATTCTAACTGGTTTGACATTTCCTTTTTTTTCATCATCCATCTGTATAGGAAGTGACATGACTGGATTTCCCATCATCCATCTGCACAGCAAGTGACATCACTAGCTTCCCGCCCATGGTACTCTGCACTCTGCCCTCCTCCTAGGACCCATTTAATCCCGGCTGCAGCAATGAAGGGCCAAAGGTGCGCCAAATGCAAGCCAGTCTGTGTCTATGCCTGGACCATACCCACCACCAGGGATCCTGGTTCTTTCCCTACACGGTCATCTCCACCAGCTACATGAACATCTCACATTTAAGATACGCATAACAGCTAACTTTTCCCTGGGTGGAACTCTCATTTACAGACCACTGGACCCACACAAATTTAGCCAATTACATCACAGGCTTTGTCGCATCCCTCATCATCAACACCAGTGCCTTCGTCTGCTTTGGAGACCTTAACATTTACACAGTAGACCCAAACTTTATGGCCCTTCTAGAAAACTTTGTAAACCTTTGCCTCAGCCAGCACGTTACCAACCCCATCCCCACTACCGGACACCTATTTGGCCCTAAGTTCTTCTCAATCAATATTCTCAGTGAAAAAAAGGTTTTCTTGGCCAGGAGGATTGAGGCCGCCTCAAACTCATGCAAGGAGGTCTTTGCGGTAGTTAGGGAGTTTATGGCCCCCAGATCCAACCTGCCCCAAGGGGTTCCATCTGAGTTGTGGGTCTGTAACCTGGCCAGAGTTTTTCACGGATAAGATTAAGACCATTCAGGACTCATTCGCAGGGGGCTCAGCCGTGGTGCATGCGAGCGTGGTGGTGGGACCGGTGTGGCGGCCTTCACAGGCTGTGGTCCTCGCAGAGTTTCCACCTATTTCCACCGATGCTTCCTTGGCGCTTCTGGCCAATCTTAAGTCGGGTTCACCATTAGATCCTTGCCCGGCCAAATTTTTGGCTAAGATGGCGACTGTGGTCAACCCTGTGGTCAACCCACTTGTGAATTTGTCTCTGAGGGAGGGGCAGGTTCCATCGCCCTGGAAAAGGGCGATGGTGATCCCCCTCCTCAAGAAGCCTGGGCTGGACTCGGAGGTATTGGCCAATTACAGGCCGATCTCCCTCCTTCCGGCGCTGGCCAAGATCACAGAGAAGCATGTGCACGGCGTTCTTTCCAGCTTTCTTGAGTCCAGTGATCTGCTACACCCTTCACAGTCCGGTTTCCGTCCTAATTTAAGTACGGAGACGGCACTGTTGGAGGTGTCTGAGATCATTAGGGAGACGCTGGACTCTGGAGGTCGCGCTATGCTTGTCATGCTCGATCTCTCGGCGGCCTTTGACACCGTCCCCCATGAGATGCTTCTCGCCAGACTTTATGACATCGGTCTGAGGGGGACGGTGTTGGATTGGTTTTCATCTTTCCTGGAGGGCCGCCGACAAACGGTCTGGGCCTCTCCGAGCTCCGCCGAGATGCCGCCATTGGGAGTCGGTGTTCCGCAGGGATCTGTGTTGAGCCCGACTCTCTTTAACATCTTTATGACACCTCTGGCGGCACTGGTGGAGTCTTTTGGGGCCCAGATCGTTTCCTACGCCGATGACACGCAGCTGCTTTTCGCGTGTGGGAAGGAACAGGCTTTTGATGGGGAGAACATCCGGGGCTGCTTGGAGTCGGTCTTTAGCTGGTTCCAGTCAAATGGCCTTAAGGCCAATTCAGATAAATCGGAGGTGTTGTTTTTTGGCTGCTCCCTCGACCCTGATTGGCGGGCCTGGTGGCCGCCGGATATGTGTCCCCCTGCCCTGGCTTCGCTGGTGGCAAAGAATTTGGGTGTCAAGATGGATAATAGCCTGACACTGGTGTCACATGTTCGTGGTCTAACGGGCACTTGCTTCGGGCTACTCAAGATGCTCCGGAGGTTTTTGCCTCTGCTCTCGGAAGAGCACAGAAAGATCACTGTACAGGCCTTGGTTGGTTCCAGATTGGACTATGCTAATGTCCTGTACAGTGGTCTCCCGGACTATCTTGTTCAGCGGCTGCAGGCTGTGCAGAACGCTGCAGCTCGCGCTATTTTTGGCCTCCATAGGCGAGTTGGAGCCTCCGGTTTGTTGCAGTCGCTTCATTGGCTGCCCATCCGGAAGCGGATCATGTTTAAAGTTCTGACGCTGGCGCATAAAGCGCTTTTTGGCATGGGCGCGAAATACCTCCAACGCAGGCTCGCCTTCTACCGCCCTGCCAGATCCTTGCGATCCGAATCTCTGTTCTTGGCTGTGGTTCCTCGAATTAGGAAGGCACGCTCTGGAGGGCGCTCCTTTAGTCTGAGGGCCCCTCAGTTGTGGAACACCCTCCCTTTGGCCCTACGGTCCTCTATTAATCTGCTTCACTTTAGGAAGAGCTTGAAGACCTGGCTTTTTAACCTTTAGTATTTCTGCTGTTCTTTTTTCAGTTGTTCGCTGTTTGGTGTTATGTTTTTTATTCTGAGCTGCCTCAATAAAGCGCCGGGACACTCCTTTGGAGTAGCCGTGCGCTATAAAAATAAATGTATAACATAACATAACATAACAATCAGCAACATCAGAATTGACAAGCCAGCAACTATGACCTGGACAGGCCATGCCCTCATCAGTTTCAGCATACCCATCCCACACCCTCACAGACATACCATCAGCAGATGCCTCTGCCGCAGCTGGAAAAGCATCTCAGAAGAGGAGTGGGCTTCCACCCTTCCCAAGCACCAGCCCAAGCACTCCAGAGACTTGCTAAAAGTCATCAAAAATCTCAGTAGCTGGATCACTGCATGTGACCCTGGCTCCCCTCAAGCACAACCAACTGCAAGAGCCTCGCCACAGGCCAGCTGGTACACAGCAGAAATGAAGAGACGCCACTGCAAGCAACTGGAGTGGAAATGGATAACAAGCCAAGACATCTCAGATAAAGACATCTTCAAATCAGCCCTAGGATGCTAACCTCAGCAGATGTGGAACACTAAGTGCACAGCTCTTGCAGATTGCATTGATACCATCATCAAAGATTTCACTGCACCTCCTGCCACCTCCAGGAACATCTACCCCTCACAAGACCTTTGTAACAAGCTCATGGAATTCTTCTGTAACAAAATCACCTCCACTGGACTCAGTCAGCTGCGCAAATCAGATGCCCATCATGGCAGCTGAATGAACCCTGACCTCCTGGCCTGTAGTCAGTACTATCGAAATCACTGCTACCATGAAGTCTATCCACTCGGTGACTTCATCTGACCCTTGGCCCCACCACATTTTCACCAAAGGACTGCTACCGCTCAGCAAAGCTCCCAGCAAAGGTCTTAGAGAAACTAACAATGACACCTCACAACCACCTCAGCAATCACCAGCTCCTCTGTGAGGCTCGGATTCAGACCTAACCACAGTACAGAAACAACACTCTTCACTGCCACAGATCAAATCCACATAATCCTTGAAAGAGGAGAGACAGCAGCCCTCATATCCTTGACCTCTCCTCTCTGCAGCATTTGACATGGCCCCATGCCCCATCCTGCAAGAGATTAGCATCCAAAGCCTCACTTGCCGCTGGATCTGCTTCTGAATAATGGATAGAACACAGGCTGTTAACTTAATCCTCAGTAGTACGCAAACTCATCTGCAGAGTGCCTCAAGGCTCATCCTTCAGCCTCACCCTGTGCAACGCATACATGATCCCTCTGGCTAACATCATCCACATACATGACACCAACATCCGCCCCTGCGCAGATGTCATGCAACCCAGAATCTTCCTCTCCAAAAACACTCCCAACACAAGAAACAAGTTCACCACCTGTATTACTGAAGTTTCTAACTGGGTGAAAGCCAACTGTCTCATGGCCAATACTGACAAGACAGAAGTTGTGATTTTCAGCAAGAACACCTACCATTGGACTCCAGTTTGTGGCCGGCCAAACTCGACCCAGACACGCACCCAGAGCCCACACCAGGAACCTCCGAATAATCATCAACAGCAAACTGGACATGACTGCACAAGTCAACGCTGTCGCTTTTGCCATAATCACCAGCAAATTGGACTATGGGAACACCCTCTATGCCGGGATCACCAAGCGACTCTCTAGAAGACTACAAAGCATACAGAACTCATCAGCCAAACTCATCCTCAAACTCTCATACAGAACTCACATCACACCACACCTCAGGGAACTACACTGGCTCCCAATACTCAATTCAAACTCCTCAGGCACACATATTCAAGGCATTACATAATTGAGGCCCCAACTACATGAACATCATCACATCTCCTTCCACTAACCACCCAGTCACCTTCGATCCACAGAACAACTACTCTCACACATCCCACCCAAACACAGAACCAGATTAGGAGGATGAATGTTCTCTTACATTGTATGGTACAACCTCCCACGGCACATCAAAGCCTTCTCCTCACTGCTTGGAACGCTGGGTGTAATACAGATGGTGCACATGGGCCCTGGGTGTGATATAGGGCTGGTACCTCAATCTTATTCTGTAGTCTAAAGAGTTTTCTCAGTGCTACTGGTTTCTTAACGCTGGTTGTATCTGAAACAAGTTAGAGTTGTTGTTCGCTTGGACTGCTGGGCCTGATGCAGATGGTACATTACGCCACAGGGTGTGAAACACGGAGCAATTCAGACATTAGGAAAAGATTTGGATCTGGGAGATCAGGTGCAGCTTTTGTTTGGTCAAGAGGGACCAGTGGTTCCTCGAGTTATTCCTTTTCTCTGCAAAACAATGTTTGTTTTCTTCGTCCCAGAGCCGTTATTGACAGACTATCGGGCCACTTAGTCCCATGTACAGCGCAGGGCTTCCCCTGGTCACAGGATGGCATGCGCTAGGAGCGGGCTAAGGTGTTTTTGACAAAGTCATAATTCTTTCTCTGTCAATTTTTTCCTATTGTAGTATTGATATTGATGCAAGGTATATTTGGTGTTCTGGTTATTTGATGCTGTGGTGCTGGTAAATTAATGCAACTCTATTTCGTCTTGATACTTGTGTTTTGTTAATGTCTCAATGTGCTATAGGAAGGTGTTGCTATTTTTACAATTGTTATTTCATATCACAGTAAAGTTTGTAATCTGGTCTGCCAAATTTCATGATATTTTAACACTTGCACTTTCTTTTAGGTCGCAACTAGGGGTGGGCGGAATTTGCGAAAGTGACTTTCGCAAATTATCGCGAAAATGTTAAAAATCTCCGCAAACACGCGGAAATATCGCGAAGAAGCAGAAGTTTTTTTCCCGCCCGTTCGTGGTATTTTCTGCATGGTCGCGGCTCGCCAACTTACCCATGCGGTTGCTCGCGGGCGTGGCCATCTTGTTTTCACTCTTCTCGCGGTGCATGATCGCGAGAAGAAAGACGTGATCGCGCGACCAATGACATTACTGCGGGTGCGAACTGTCGCGAGACAGCGCAAATGGCTACCAACAATCCAACATCTTGTGGAGAACGCGACCGGATCGGGAAAACTTGTCGGCGAACGCGGGGATTCAGGTAAGGCGATCGCGCGCGCGAGAATGTATTATTTTACAGCGCGAGCAAGAAACAAATTATCGCTAAGCTGCGGAATGCGGAAATTTTGACATTTTCGCGCTCTCCACGGAACGCAAAAATGTCAAATTATCGCAATTTCCGTGAGCGGAACGGAAATTTAGCCCAGGCCTAGTTACAACCCTTCATATCATTGCTATTTGTGTTTCCGTATGTAAAAATTACATACAAATCTGAAAAACTTACCCAGCTTATCATGCAGTTGCCACTAAAACACATGCAAACCATGTTCCCCACACAGGCTATAACACTTGACAAGTATTACCACGGATGGCATGCACACATTAAGGTACACGCATTTCCCTGACCAAAGGAGGGAACCTTCAACACCAACATAATTCAGCACATGAGGACACACGTACAGACCAAATATGCAGGACAGAAGAAGCACAAGAGAGAGGCACTATTAGAGTTGGGAGCCATCTTCAAGGAGGCCCAGACTGACAAACCATTCCCACTGACAATAAGCAAAGCATTTGCATCTCCCCTGCCGTATGCAGGTATGAAGATGCTCTCCCCAATGCCAGCTATTCCCGCATTAGCATACACCAACCCGCCAATTGAGGGAGCCGAAGGGTCCCATACCAAACAACAAACTGATAGATCTAGGCACGAAAATCTAACAGGCCAGCAGGTCCCGGCAATCCTAGCACCACCCCATTCCAGTGCTAGACCACCCCGAAGTTCGACCCCTCATCCATCACTTTTAGCCAACATCCACTCCCACCAGGTCAGGTGAAAACACCTGAGTGAGATTCATAGTGGTTATGGAAAATTATAGAACTAGCGGGTGATTAAAGAGATCCAAGTCCTCCAGGATCTAACAACCAGGGTGGGCACTGCCCGATCTGAGCAAATAACAATCACAGGCTGACCCCAAGGGAGATAGTAGCGAGAGATGAAGGAGAAATGTTTGCACACCTGTTCAGTGACTTGCTAGCGGACTGGGCTCAGGAGAGCAACCAATTTGACCAGTATTGGCCTAAAGGAGGGTCATTTGAGCCAGAGGACATGGCAATGGCAGAGGATTGCATCAAATACAGGAGGGGAAATCCCGATTGGAATTTCCCCAACATGCAGCAATGCTTTGCAAGGTGTGAGAGAAGGCAAGTACAGGAACAAAGGGAAAAGAAAGATGATAGCAAGAGGCTGGAACGGAACCAGGACGCCATTGCTAAATACCTGAGCTAGTAGCAGGCAATACTGGTCTGAACAGCTGTGGCCACAAAGGGGCAGGCGGCAGCAGCAGCAATGAAGGTGCCACCTCAGATGTTTCGGGAAGAATAAAGCACGTAGAAGAAGGACTCGAGGCAGTAGTACTGAAAATTCCCAAAGCCAGGACTAAGTCGTAATTCCCCCTCCGCTCCCAGAACTAGATAAGCCGCAGGGCCAACATGGGTCGGTCCTGCACCTGCTGGATGATACACACATATCAACTGTCACATGCCCCATGCTGTCAGTGACACAAAGGTCGGAGGACGAACCCATCACAACAGTGTTGGTAAATAACACAGCTTACAGGTTCGTAATTGACACAGTATTAAAAAAGTCATGTCTAAAGGAAAGGATCGTCTCCCTATCCAAAGACTCCATGGACACGCAGGGGTTCTCGGGCACAGTTAGGAGGGTTCCCTTCACAAAACCCTGTAGATAGACGTGGGAGGCAGATGCGTAAAGGGACAGCTGCTATATCACCCTTTATCCTCAACCAATCTCCTGGGAAGCGACTTAATGGACAAATTAAACATGACCATTTATTTCTCAGAAGATGGGACAGTGACCTGCTCAACCCCTGGGGTTACCCCATTGAGACTAATGGCTCTAACCCTCTCACATCTCACAGACAGGCCAATAAGAGCGGCACCCACTAGCCTGACAGTGCTCACTTAAGCTCTCCTCACAATTATTGCTATTGCACCGGAAATGCCGGGTTGGAAGCTACAGCTGACCTGGGAATTTGTGTTCTGCTGTGAGGGTCACCATGATATGAAACCCCAAGAGGGGGGGCTGCTTTGATTGCAGGCCATTAAAGTGCAGTCCACATATGAGGTCCTGCTGGCCACCAGCCAAAGGATCACAACGTGGGCATGTATCATCTTCGTTCCACCCAGTCTCAGTATACAGAGAGTAAACGATGACCAGTTGTTCAGTGAGTGTCCAGGGACCTCAGAAATCATCTTTGCAGACATGATTAGGGTTAAGATGAAGCTGCGGAATAGGGATCTGTTGCCTGTTGCAGTATTAGCAACATGGCTGGAGCTAGACTTGACAGCAGTACCACCACAGTTATTGGCTAAGGGGTCCTATGATGTGGGGCTCCTCAATACTGCAGAACTGGTAAGGATAACACTGCAAGAAGGGGTCATCCTACCCGGGTATGCAGTACCCACTCTCCAAAGAAGCACTGGTTGATCCGAAGATCCTCCATGTGGGGCTCTCTCCTTGCAATGCACTGATCTTCCGGGTCAAAAAGAGTAAGGGAGGGACCTGGTACCTGGTGCAAGACCTGCACCCCCTAAATGACAGTGTGGTCCCAGAATTCCCAGTAGTGCCAGACCCCTCCATCATACTAACAAACATACCTGCAGATGCCCACTATTTTTCCATGATAGACATCAAGAATGTTTTATTTAGCATTCTGCTGCACCTCAACAGTCAGTACCAGACTGCATTCACTTTCTGAGGGGCTCAGCTGCTTTACTGGAGTCTACTGCAAGGGCACTGTGAGTCCCCCAGTATCTTCAGTCAAATACTGAGGAAGGATCTCACCAACTTGCAATCAAACAGCACCCTAATACAGTATGCTGACGACACCTTGATATGCAGTGCCTCTGAGGACAAATGTCGGCAGGACACTATAATCCTCCTGACTGCACTTGCCAAGAAAGGGTAGAAAGTAGATATGGGGAAGATGTATGCACAACAGGAGGTTAGTAATCTGAGCCAACTGATCTTAGCGGCCAGTCGGTGGATCATGCCAGAACACGCAGAATCTATCAGGCCTTTACCAGCACCGAAAATAAAAAGGTATGTAAATGTTTTTAGGACTATGCTACTATGTCCGGCAATGGGTCTTTGACTACATCTTGCTCATTGCCCCTGTACTCGACCATGAAAAAGGCAAAAGCCAGCCACAAGGAGCTGGCATGGAAGCCTGATATGCATGATGCCTTCGGCAAACTCAAAACAGAAATTACGCACTCCCCCATGCTAGGAACGATAGACTATAGGAAGGAATTCTCCTTATTCAGCCACAGCGACAGGCGAGGCATGTCAGCAGTTCTGACACAGAAGTATCCCCTGGGGGACAAACCTCCTGCATACTACAGTGGGCTCTTTGACTCAGTCATGCAGGGCCATTTCCTTGCAATCAGGCACTAGCAGCACCATCCTGCCTATCGACAAAAGCACCTCTATTGTGACGGGGGCACTGCTGACACTGTATGCAGAACGCTCAGTTTTTGTATTTATATTCAAGAGCACGCTTATTACACAACAGGTTTCAAGTTATGAGGTGATTCTCTCCAGGCCTTCCTTAAAAATAATATGGTGCTGTCTAGTGAACCCAGCCACATTCCTAGCTCGTGAGGTTCAAGAGAGGGAGGAGATCCATGACTGTGCTACATACACCTCCGAGGGGAAAAGCCAGGCAGAGGAGGATCCCATCCTGGACAGCGAAGCATTGTTCATCAATGGATCCTCCATGATAAAGAGACTGGGGTAAGTCACACAGGGGCAGCAGTAGTGATGACCCATAGCCATACACCCTCAGAAAGGCTGCAGGTCACCTTACTCTCCACCCCTACCTTTCAGCACAGGCAGCAGAACTTAACAGGACTAATCAAAGCCATTACACAAAGCATGGGGTGAAAGGTAACAATCTGCTCAGACTCAGTCTATGTCACCACCACAATGCACTCTAGCATACGACTGTGGAGGAGATGAGGGCTCCTGAAAACAGGCGGCCCACCTGTTGCTCAAAGGAATCTCCTAGATTTACTAATCAATGCACTAACCCTACCTAAGCGTATGGCCATGGAAAAGTACACCGCCCATACTGGGAGCAAGGATTTCATATCCAGGGGCAGGCAATAGCCGACCAGTTTGCGAAGAGGGCAGCTTATGGAATGATTAAAGAGACCCACATGCTTACTTTATGACAGGCACCAGAGATGGGACCCTCTCAAGACAAGCCTTAAACAGAAACAGCAGGGTTGTACTTGAGGGAGTTGCAGGAAACAGCATTGTCTGACGAAAAGGAGTGATGGGCAGCCAGGAGCTGCACTCAGACTGCACATGACCTCTTATACAGACACACACTTACAGGGAAACCTGTCATGCCTCAGAGCTTAGTCCACATAGCGTTGCGCCAATTACACTTATCAGCACATATAGCGAAAGACAACATGATAGCAGAACTCCAAAACAATTGGTTTACCCCCAACCTTGGTGAAAGCGTGACAATGTATTTAAATGGAGGCACTGTCTTCCAATTACACTTGCCCAAACCTACACTCAAGGTCATGTCATCAGTTATCCCAAGACCAACGGGGCCTTTCAGGGCATTAAACATCAACTTCATCAACATGATCGATCAATGTGCAAACTATAGGTACCTGATTGCAGTAATCTGCCCCTACACTAGGTAGATTGAAGTCAGTCCTTGCTTGCCCTACAATGCCAAGACAGAGGTGAAATTCCTTGTCAGGAAAGAAATACCAGGTGGGGTTACCAGATATCATCCGGTCAGACAACATAAAGCACTTTGTCAACTCATAACTGTAACCGTGTATCACCCCAAAGAAATGGCGTCATTGAGAAACTCAATGGCCTGTTGAAAAATAAAATAAGCAAAATTTGTGCAAGCCTTAATAAGAAATGGCTCCACTGTTTGACCCCATCCATGTTTGAACTAATAAACATGCCCAGCAGCGATCACAACCTCCCACCACAACAGATTGTGACTGGTAGATTGATGGGGATCCCCATCGCAAAAACCAGGACCAAACTGAGCTCCTATGTTAGCCTTCAAGCATTAGGAGATGAACTGGATGTGCACCTCTCTGAATTAAACAAAACAGCCAAATTCTTATCTAAGGAGATCCACCACTGGAACTCTAAGTAAACCAATGCCAAGCTACAATACCAAGCACCTTAAACTGGACATGAATTCTACATTCAAAACTTTGTAAGGAAGTGGATGCAAGCCAAGTTTGAAGAAGCCCTACAAGTAGTTTTCACAACACCAACTGCCCTCAAGGTGGAAGGGACAAATGCCTGGGTCCACTTCTCTGACGTGCGGCTGAAAGCCTACCATGACAAATCTCCCATGAACTGCACCACGAACATTCTATCTTGAACTTTTTGTTTCAAACTTTCAAGTTAATAACCCTCAATCACCAGAGGGCTACAAGACATCTCCCCTAGAATCACCCCAAACATCTACAATGTTCAATAAGTTATGTATTGTTTCACTTCTATGTTACATCTGTTATCTATGAGTATTTCCGTATCTACTCACCACCAAAGTACTTCCCAGTCTGATGGAGTCTACCCTAAAGCTATCAATGCGCTTGCATAGGGACCTCTCCCACATCACTTATTACACCAACCCAAAACAAGCATTCCACATGCAATACACAGTGCGCTCTTATGCAACATGTGGTATCAGCAAATGACAACTGTGGGCTCCAAGACAACAGCCATGTCATGTTACGTCTGTCCGCTGATACTGCATGTAGTAGGAGCAGACAGGCTTTACTTGTCCCAAGAGGTAGCCCTCCAAAAAGCAAAATGCCTTCTCCACTTATGCCTATATAGAACCCCATAGAGAAGTAGTGAATCTATCCAGATACAAGACCAATCCCACAATATTGTACCTTTTCACCGAGCTTAGCGACATTCAGACTGCACTAGATAGAATGTGCAGGAGGGGCACACTAGGGGAGGATACTGTTTGGCCCCAAGACTTTCCAGAAAAAGAGATTCTTGGAGGTAGCAAAACCTCCACACCAATACATGAACATGTACACTCCTGCCTACAGATGTGGTCCGAAGGAAGCCCTTAGCATTTCTGGGGCTGTCTTCTTTAATAACAAATGGTCCCCAGACATGGATTTCCAGTGTAGGGGAGGATTGAACCACAGCATAGATACCCCATGTCAGGAAATCTGGGAAACTCTGGTGAATATATATATATATGGTTAGAAGGGATGGGGCAACCCATAATTGTATGAAAACGTACGCTGTATTCCTTGTGCTTCAGAGGTAAAGGAACCATTCCACTGGGAACAAATAAAAAACTGTGATACAATACTCCACATTCCAGACATGCAAAGGGGCACCTCAGCACTCATGGATACCTATCTGCAGTGTGGTGAATTTGTCTACTCTCAGCTCGTCCCCAGATGGAGTGGAGTCTGCTCCCTCATCACCATCCACACCACGTCCTTGGTCATTCCCGGAGAAGTTCTGTCAGAATTGCACCAACATCCACTAAAGAAGAAGACAACTCTGTTGCATCAGGCTCGAGAAAAAATAACCTCTGAGTATTTTGGCTGGGCTCAGTAAAAGAACAAACTGGAAGAGCTCAGACTGTTTTCAGACACATATAAATGCAGAACGGTCTATAGCCTTCTACACAGTACAGACTAAAACAAGCGGCTGCTGGTTTCAAACACCCAGGTGAGAATTGCTACAGATGATGGACAGCACTGAGCTCAGCCTTGATGCAATCAAGGATGAACTAAGAGCTGTCTGCCTCGTGGTGATGCAACATCGATATGTGTTGGACTTAATGATTGCAATGGAGGTAGGGTTGTGTGCCAAGACTGGAGCATCCTGCCACATGTTTATCCCAGGCAATGATCTAGACAATGAGACTTTAACTCTTGCCATTCAAGCACTGCACCATTTACAAAAAGACGTGCATGAGGAGGGAGGTGCCCCTGATTATACATGGTATTTGAACTGTTTTTCATGACTTCCCCAGTGACTGACCTGGCTGTGGATGTCACTTTTGCCCATTTTCATATTTTTACTGTTCTTGTGTGATTTCCTACAATTGGGGGTTTCCTGCTGTAAAAAAGCAGTCCTTAAACTAGGTAGAAGGCAAGTTAATTTCTATTTGTATAGCGCCAAATCACCAGCAGTTCTTAAAGCGCAAGTAATCAGGAACGTAGTAATAGTCAAAACTGAAGAGCAATATGTCCTGAATAATGTGACTGTCATTAAGTATGGGTTAAATAATATAGTTGAAAATTCAGCTAGAGGGGGAAAGGTTAATATTGATAAAATCAATGCCAATGTTTATAATGAAATACTCACATATATGAGTGAAATCATGTCACTATTAACAAATTTGCCAGTCATGAACATTCCGTCAACCCTGGCTCAGGAATACATGGTCAGGCAGGCTCTGTGACATAGGCCTGAGGTTACTGATTGACATATCCCAGGTGGGGTGACAACAAGTAGCCGGCGATCAAGCATGCAAACATGCGAACAGGAAACTCAGGCCCCTCCTCCAGATAAACACAGCAACACCACAATGGTCCAGGGAGATTTGCCCGAATAAAGCACACATGGACGAATGAGTGCAAGCATTCCCAAAACATCACAAAGTCAGATGCCACATGAAGTTAGGAACACAACCTATCAGGACACAGAACACACAGTACATACAGTTATCACATGCCCCTCATGCCGAACATCTGGACACATTACCCACTGGCCCACATTGTGTCCACGCAAGACCAAGGTCCACCTGCATTTGTTACTAGTGGCCTTATTTACGAATCCACAGAAAAGGCCTGCATTCTTTTACCAAACAAGGATTGCCGAAAGTATTTTTATGATACCCAAACACTGTATAAAAACTCACTCAAAGAGATTGCACCTTGAGACAGTCCTCAGATCCGCTGTGCTCCTGGTTGAAGTGTTTAATTAAACCAACTGTTCCTGTTTTACCAAACGTCTCTTGTCTTTTGTTATTTCAAGGTAAATTCATATTCGAGCAACAAGGGTAAGCCACAAAATTCACTATAAATTAACCTCTGGTGGCTTAGCACTATAGCAGTGAGGCTTACCTTAGAGGTAATGTGTAAAGTGTTTATGTAGCCCACAAACAGTAACAAAGTAAAAACACAACACAGGAAAAATCCCATACCAATTTAGGAAAATAGCATAGAATGTAATAAACAATTTGAGACCAAATTGACAAGAATCCTATCAGCAGAACCAGAGTTATGAATTTTTAACGATTTTGATGCAATCTAGTGCGTAAAAGATCAAAGCGCCTACTGCCGACATCAAGACACACGAGACCAGGACAAAGTCAAAAGTTATAGCCGACAGCAATGTAACGCTGTTCAGATACAGGAAGTGGTTTGGGCCTGGTCTCAGCTTACATTCGGACTCAGAAGATTATTTCACAGAAATATACCTGAGAAGATAAAGTTCAGCGGGGCACGGCAGCCGGCAGTGTCCGAGGAGGAGGCATTGCTGTTGGGGAGTCACTGCATGAAGTCCAAGTGAAGATTTATTCATTTAAACTTAGTCTCATTTCTAGATGTCAAAGCTCTCCAGTGGGATGAAGCTGCAGGCAGTATCTGTTGAGGGCTCCAGGAGGTGGGATACCCTTCCAGAGATGAACCACTGAACAGAATTTGCTGCTGCAGAGAGGAACGTAGTTGGAAATATCATGAAGTCATGCTAACCGGTAATGCACCTTGGGTAGATTGGTGAACATTTAGGTCGCGGTCTCCTCTCCGTTATCTCCAACAAGTGTTTTGTCAAGTGCAATATAGCCTAGATTTCCCATGGGCTTTGACTGTGTAAGAAGCTGGAGATCTTAGAAATCATCAAAATAAAGTTTCATCTTTATCTCAAAAGAAGCTATCGTATTTCAATGTTTATCCATACATCACCGCCGTAAGGCTTAGCATCAAAATTAAAGACCTCAGTGTCCAATAATGGCTATAGTTGAACCCTTGTAAGTGTCAAATACTAGAACCGGGAGTCCTAGTACAATAAATGATGTGGACAAACCCCCAGCAATAGGGAACTGCAACCAGAGATGCTTTGCTAATTGAACCAATATTTCAGCACACACACTGCCTTGATGAGAAAATCAATGGTTGACCAAGGATTGAAAATAAAAAAAGTAACTGTGCACTGTTATCAATAGATTAACTAATACTCCAAAGGCAATATGCGGACTTGAACACTTACAAGAATTAGCATGATATTATGTCAGTATCTGGCATTAATCGTGGAATCCTCTCAGAGAAATCCTCAAGCCAGGAGTGCAATACAAGTAATGGTTAATAAGTAGGCTACCCTGTTTTTGGTGTTTATTTTTTGTGGATTTCAGTGGTGTTATTGGCAGCATTTTCCACACTTTTTGCAATCAGTACTTATCAGTGATTATTCAGCTGCCTACCCCGCAAAATACATAAAAGGACGTGTTTTTCAAGTGTTTATAAAACATGTTGCTTTTTTGCAGTGATTGTTATAAAGCATACATTTAATTTAAAGGAGAAGTAATGCAGGCTATGTAGTGCCTTGCCAATGACAATGTGTCCAATGGATTTATGTTAGGCTATTTTAAGCACAGAAGTCTATGTATTGCATTATTACTCACACTCATATCACATTGCCTTCACTCACATCACACTACCTCCCACAGTCACTCTGTCATGACCTTCTCGGGTCTCTGGACTATTAATGGATTTAAAATGTAAAAGTGCTATATTCAAATGTTTTAACTAGTTCCTGGAAAGAGCTAAGGGCCATTCACCTACTCCTTGCTGAATATTGTGCTGTTGTATGGGTAGCCAACCCTGCCAACAGTATATTACCTAATGAAACCTTTAAAAATGTGAATTACATCAGATTAACTTGTAGCCCTGCATTCTAAAGCACCTGAAGCTTGATGCTTTAAGCATGCTTACCACTGCTTTTCTGCATTCTTTGCCTGAATTCATGAAGGTGGTTTTGCTGTTGTGTGGATATGCATACCTGCCCAGTGGCACCATTGCAAATGTTTTACTTTAAGTCAGTCCTGATCATTTTAAAGACATCACATTGTATACTGGACTTCACATTTTTCTGTTAAGATCATAACTATGGGCTCAAAAAACCCAGCTTTAAATTGCAGTTGGGCACAAAGCCAGGAATAGCTGATGGTATCACACTTAATAATTGGACAGCTTGCAGCCATTAATTGTCTTGGTAGGGAAGCAGTGTGGTGCTGCGGCCAGACTCCGGAATCTGGGGATCACGGTTCAATCCCCGGCACCGGCGGCAGATTAGCCCAGCACCATGTGACTCTGGGCAATAGCTTGCTTAATCTTCCCGATGGCCCCAGCGCCTAGAGACCCTTACTAGTGAGTGTTCACGCTTTACAAATGTGGATGTTATTGGTATATGGAAAGACTTGCGTGTGTTTTCACCACTATTCCATGTGCAAGGAGACAGCCCTCTTTTCACAGGTACCTGTCACTACACCTTGCATTTGAATGTTAAAAGCCTGGGTGTTAGCCAGTTGACCTGCTATCAATACTGAGTGTAGTATGAATAAGGGAGCTGATGTATCAAAAGGTTTACCCATTTTGTGTCTGTGGTAAATATGACAGTGCATACTGGCAAAGATAATTATGAGTATGTCATTTAAAAAATCAGTGAAAGAATTAAACACTGTCAAAAGATGAAATATGATTTTATTATTCCCAAAATCTCTATGGTGCAATAAATAATTATATCAGACGTAAACATGCTTCTCTAATTCAAGCACACAAAAATGGAGGAAGCAAAAGAAATAAGAAACAATATTTTAGTGACACCCTTAAACAGCAAAACACAAGCAGAATAATCTTTTTTAAGTTCAGAAAGGTTTTATTAACAAGGATAAAGGTGTCAACATACACTTCACAATATTAAACTCTTGTCATTACAATTGAAAATGCTATAATACAGTTATTTGAAATGGACTCATAAATAAAAGATATGAAAAGAGTAAAACGATATAAATAGATCATGAGACTTATTAAAATATAAAAACTGAATAAATAGAGTAAAAAGAGAAATCTAGAAACATTGAGAGGAGTCAAGGGGATTTTAGAACTTCTTGTCGAGAAGGTTGCAGCTGGAAAGACCGCTTGGCATTTGTGTCAAGGTATAATGTAACGGGTGCCCATAAATCCAAGCACTTCGCTGCTATATGTAAGGGATGTACAAAAGCTGTGTCCAACCTCTGATTATGGCAGACAGATACCACCATGCCTTATAAGAACTTTTTGTAAAATCGTCCCAATTTGCAGTAATTTGTCGAAATGCAACCGCTAATAACAAATTGATAATCTTAACATCAAGCGTAACATTCTCCCAGCAAGATGATAGACTTCCTAAAAAAACATTAGTAAAACAAAACGAAAACTTAGTTCCATAAAACAAGTTAATTTGAGACCAAACCTGTTTCCAAAAATTATGCACAATTGGACAGGAGAAAATCATGTGAAATAAAGTCGCTTACTTAAAGCATTAGGTGTCAATAAAAGTCTATTATAAACAAAAAATAGCGTTTGTGTTATATTGGCTGCTCTAGATGATTTACGAATCTTGGTCCATATCTTATTCCATAAGGACACTGGCCAGGATAACATAAAATCTTTTTCCCAAGTCTCTTCTACCTTGTATTTCTGCCTAACAGTATCTTTGCCTTGTAGATAACTGTATATCATGGAAGCTTTAGGTAGAGTTTTTAACAATGTGCAAAGTTGTGAGGTGGAGTTCGAGTTGGTGGAAATAACAGGAGCAGCAGAAACTTGATTGTATGTGTCCGTCACAACTTTTTAAAGTAAATTATATTTATGAATAAAAGAGGCAGGCAAATCGAATAGTTGACTGAGTGAAGCAAAGGGCAAAAAATCTGAGTGTGAAAATAGCTGATGGATCCAAATCAATCCTTTGTATCTCCAGATCTCCAATAAAATGGTTTATTACGAATAAGTAGATTCTTATTGTGCCAGATTGTTGAATTAAGGAAGGAATCTATAACATTACGAGTAGGGAGAGAAACAGATTCCAGAAGTTTGGAGGTCAATTTAAGTATGGGAGTAGACAAGGTCTGTGGTTTATGTGAAAAGGAGAGGTATTCGGCAAAGGAAAAGGGGGATAAGAAGAGATGCTCAATTGTAGTCCAAAGAGGACAATCCTCTGTAGAATTCGACAACCAGAGGCCTGACGTAAGAGGAATGCTTTCTGATATGTCTGAAAATCGGGAAAGTTAACTCCACCTTCTGTTTTAGGACGGGTTAATTTAAATCAAGACATTCTAGATTTCTTATTACTCCATAGGAAAGAAGAAAGAATAGAATTAATCTTCTTAAAAAATTTAGCAGGGATAGGGACCGGAATATTAGAAATAGTATACAAGATTATAGGTGACAGCATCATCTTTAGTATCCAAACAACCCCACCAGGATAGGTATAAGGGATGCCATTTAGTGGATAAATCTGAAATGTTTTGAGTGCATTTGTTCATGCAAAGTGCTACAGTGTTCAAAATTGTAGGGGTAATATATAATCCTAAATATTTCATGTGGTTAGGTTTCCATTGAAAATTAGAAGCACTAAAATCAGCCTTAAAAGTAAACTTAGTTAAGGGGAGAATCTCGCACTTATCGTTATTCACTTTGTAACCAGAGATAAGAGAATAGGCTCGCACATCTGCTAAAAAGGCAGGGATTGAGTCATTCGGTTGCGACATAAAAAGCAAGATATCATCCGCATAAACTGCGAGTTTAATGTGGGAGTTGGGTGTTTGAAAACCATATAGATTTGGATTTTGACGTAATTTAGGGAGTAAGGGTTCCAAAGCCAATTTGAAGAGGAAAGGGGAAAGAGGACACCCTTGACGGACTCCTCTGCCCAAATCAAAGAAGGGAGAAATTAAGCTATTGGCATTGGCACATACTGCTGCTCGGGGATTAGAATAGAGAAGGGAAATCAAGGAAATAAATTTAGGACCAAAACCAAACCACTTGAGGGTATAAAATAGGTAGACCCACTCAACCCTATCAAATGCTTTTTTGGCATCCAACACTATCGCCACAAGTGGTTGTGTTGAATGGCAGGATTTAGACAAAACATTGAAGAGAAGTCGTGTATTGTCAGTTATAAATTGACCCTTGACAAATCCAGATTGTTCTTTTCCTAACAGATCCGGTAGGTAGGAGTCTATCCGTATAGCTAAAGCTTTAGAGAAGATTTTATAATCAATATTACCCAAGGATATCGGCCTATAATTTTTACAGTATTTAGAGTCTTTACCTTCCTTGGGGATGAGGCATATGTGTGCTTCTGAGAAGGATCCTGAGGAGCTACCAAATAAGTTAAAAGAATGTATTAGGGAATCAACTTTGGGCATTAGGTGTTTAGAGAAGTGGAGGTAGAATTCGACAGTGAAGCCATCAGGTCGAGGCGCTTTATCTTTTTTAAGGGCCTTTAATAATTCTTGCTGTGATAAGTCTAGCTCCAAAGAGGATAAGTCCGGAAGAGTTTGTTAAGATTTTTGGATGTTAGAGAAAAGTTGTGACAAGGAGTGATCAGTGGGTTGCGTTTCGGAATTGTATAATGATTTATAAAAAAAAGCAGAATTCGTCCAAAATATCTACATCCTTGAATTTTAAATTTGAATGTTCGTCGTATATTGATTCAATGTTTAATTTGTTATGTCTGACTTTTAAATAGTTGGGCAAAATTTTCCCCGCTTTGTTTTTTCCCCCATAACATTTTGCACTAGATTTTAATAAGTACAGTGAGGCATCTTCAGTGGATTTCTTATTAACTTTCATTTTGGCATTAATGAGTGCTGTCAAACAGTCTTTTGAGTGTGAAGTATAATAAGAGTGCTCCAGTCTCTTAATATCCTGAAGGAGATCCTTAGTAAATTTACGGGCGTTATTTCGTTTCCTAGCAACAAACCCAATTATAAAATCTCTCGCAGAAGCTTTAAAAGCATCCCATACAGTTGAGAAAAGCATGGAATGAGTCTGATTTATCTTAAAAAACTCGTCAAAGAAGGTAATGAAGGAGGCAGTGAAATTTGGATCTAAAAGGAGAGCATTATTAAAACGCGACCTCCTAGGACCTGTAACCTTAGGTAAAATGTCCAAACCAATTGAGACAGGTGCATGGTCTGATAGCAAAATGGGACCAATCTCTGCATGCGTGAGAGTTTGCGAAATGGTATGGGAAACAAAAATATAATCGATTCTTGATTGGGTATGGTGAGAGAGGGAGTAAAATGTATACTCCCTAGTAGTCGGGTTACAAAGAAGCCAAGCATCAAGGAGTTTATACTGAGTAATAGTGTGAACAAAGGACTTATGGGGTTTGTTAGGAACAAAGGAGACTTTGGAATTTCTATCAATAAATGGATCAAAAGATTGATTACAGTCCCCAGGCAGAATGAAATTATCTTCCATGCAATGAGAAATTTGCTTAGCTAAGTTGGACCAAAAGAAGGGATCACCACAAGTAGGGGCATACACATTAAAAAGAGAGACTGGAACGCCCTTCAATGACAATTTAAGATTCAACCATCTACCATCATCATCTAATTCTTGGGATACAAGTGTGAGCAAAAGGGATTTGCGGCATAGTATCATGACACCATTACGTTTACCGTCACCTGAAGAGTAGAAAACTTCACACACCCAGCCTTTTTTTAATTTCAATGATTCAACATCTGAGAGATGTGTTTCTTGCAAAAATGCAATATCAGCTTCTAACTTGGCCAAATGTGCCAGAACTCTTTGTCTTTTAATGGGAGAATTTAATCCCCTAACGTTCCATGTAACCAGTTTCAGTGACATAAGTTGTTAGACACAAAATGATCAAAGAATAAAAAACAAGAGTCAAAGTTATTATAGCAACAGTAAAAATAGTGAGAAAATATGAAAAGGAAGGAGATAATGAAATCAAAGACAGAATGAAGAAAGGTATATAAGTCTAGAAGCAAAAGCCAAAAATGAAGGTAAAAGACAACTGTATTGTAATAAGAAAAAAACAAGTAAGTAGGAGAAAGAAGCGCGGAAGGACACGGAGGAAAAGACGACAAGAGAAGCAAAAAAGAAAGATGATAACACCCATGAATAGTGTCAAAAGAATATCTAGAGAGGGAAACAGAAGATAAGATGGAAAAGATGAGAGCAAAAAAAGAAATGTATAGGGATAACATACCTACACATAAAGGAATCTGGTAAACAACACGGAGGGAGGGATGAAACCACATGGAAAAAACGGGACATCCGGGTTCAGTCAACGGAGGACCAGGGGGAAACCAGGCCAGAAAGGTGAAGGATCTGTGAAGGCGAACAAGGACAACAAGAATTAAGACAACAAAAAGGAATGCATTGTGAACACATGAAACCGTGAAAACATATCCAACGAGCAAACGCACTCCGAAATGCAAAAGTTCAAACAACAAGATCAACTAGATTATTAGGTATTATAAGTCACACAAAGGAAGGAGCAAAAACTATAAAATATGCAAATGATGCAATTAAAAAATAGATACATAGTGCATAAAAAGAAAGAGAGAATTTAAGTGATCATGCAACCAAAGAGCAGAACGATGTGCAGCTACAACAGATATTAAGAGTCAAGTAATATTTGAGGAGAAGGATCCTGCAGAATCCATAGCACTTGGTCCACAGGAATTAATGAAGCTCTGTAGTCGCACAGGATCATCATATGATGTTGTTCTGTTGTTGTAAGTAACCTTGAAGAGGCAAGGATGAAAAAGACCACAGCGAGCTCCCATCGACCTCAAAACTGGTCTCATATCGAGAAACGCCTTGTATCTGTTGGCGGTGGCTTTAGCATAGTCCTGTGCAAAAAATAAGGTAGAACCAGACCAAGTAATTCGTTGAGAGGATCTGACTGCTGATAACACCTTTAACAGATCTGTATACTCCAGAAAGTATAGAATGACTCCTCTAGGCCGTTGCGTCGATGAAGTGTTTGAAGGAGGTCCGCCTAATCTATGAGCTCTTTGTATGTTGAGAGATGTGTCATCTGCCAAATGTAACTATTTGGGAAGGAAAGATTTAAAAAAGGTGAGAGGATCTGACCCTTCAATTGCTTCCACCAGGTTGTAAATACGCAGATTATTCCTCCTATTGCGATTTTCAAGGTCCTCAAGCTGGCGTTGAAGCACGGAGACCTGTGATTGGAGCTGACAGACATTCGCATCTGTATTTCTGAAGGAGGATACACTTTGTTCAACTGCAGTGACTCTTGTGTCAAGTTGAGACCAATTATCTGTGAGAGTCTGTAACTTGGTATTAGTTTCCTCCATAAAGGATCGAATGGCCCTAATTTCTTCCAACAGTAACTCCATAGAGACAGGTGAGGTCGATTTAGGAGGAGAGGGCGGATTTTGTTTTAGACGTTTAGTAATAGATTTACCAGGGGGGGCCGTAGAGGGATCCATATCAGTCCCGGAAGTATGGGACGAAGACAACAGAGAGTCTTCCAACCTGGAAAATGTAGTGAAAATTCTTGAATTTTTGACAAAGGTTTGTTTTGGGTTTGATGTTTAGACAAAGCACCTTTCAATCTGCCCATCGATCATAACACTGTCTCAAACAGCAAACCAAGGGTGATTAAGACCAGTACTCTGAGTGAGACGGGAGAAACTGTAGAAGAGACCAGCCAAAGATGTAAATATGCCCGTCAAAAGTATGCACTCAACAGCTGCAAGATAATGTTAAAATTCCATTATGAAGCAAAAATACTCCAGGAAATGAAAAGAAAAAACATTTTGCCCAAGTATTAGTTGAAGTCACAATAATGAGGAGGAAGATGTGCTAGCATATTGTCTCAGTAAAGAAGAGTGCTTGAAGAATACAAAATGGTAGCTGGAAAAGTTTCCCATCCATCAAAATGACAGCAAGGAATTATAAACATGCAAAACCTCCTTCAAATCTTGGGGCACAGCAAGAGGAAGCTCAGGATGAAACGAGTGTGTTAAAGGGAGTTTGAGTAAGTTTTAAGCAAAAAACACTGCAGAAGAGTGAAGCGCCGCTAAATATACAAAAACAAAATGGTGGCCGTTACCGTGACATCGCGTCTCACAGGGAGGAGGTCGCACCTCGAAGAATCCTCGTTCCCTCACTGCACACAGGACCAGGGGGGTCACAAGTCGCTCACTAGACCTTCATTAGCCCTCCATGCCTCATTGCTTTGTGTAAGGCAGTCTGAGAGCGCGGGACCGCCGAGTCGCGCCGCGGAGCTTCAGCCGGACGCCACCGTGTTCGTCGGGCACCAAGCCACACCCCCCAAGCAGAATAATCTTAAACCTCTCTTTCTTGCTGACACCTTGAATAAAAAAAGTTGCATAGTGTTGGCCCCTTCAGAGAGAAATAGAAGGGAAAAAAAATTCACTCTCTTTTGCTTTCCGTTCTTTGAATGGGATTTCAGTTTGTGGTTGTGGAGGTATTATCAGTGTTTATATGTTTACACTGATGAGAGCTGTTTCCCCTTCAGTGGGATCAATTAATATAGGTGTAACCCTACAACAGGATAGCCTATCAGTAAGCACTCAGTAGCTCACAACTTTTTATCAGTTCATCAAATATGGGTTGTCACTGCTCCCTCAATGTGGTATAATTGTTGTTGTGCTCTTAAAAACTACCGCCCAGGAGCCTGTAACAATCACAGGAAGTGGTGACACAATTTCTCCTTCATATACCGTTACCACATTGTTGACAGGGGCCATACTGGACATATTAAACATTGTTGTTCTTTGTTTGTGTGACTTTAGCTCTGTGTTTTCGGATTAAACCTTGTGGATAAGAGCAGGATACGATTTCAGTCCACAAAAAATAATTTATAACAGATAAGTCACATCAATTTACAAATACATGATAACCCAAACAACAAAAGCAATTTGGTACAAAAGAAAGAATCGATTCTGGCATCAGCGTATGGCCCCAACATAGATGATCCACCCTTATTTGCAGAGGTCTGGTGCCTGGTGAGAACTATGGGCCCCAGGGCGGACTTGTGGAGGGGGCTTTGATGTGGTGTTGGACATCAATGTAGATCAACCCAGAATGACACGCCATCCACACCCACAATCTGCTGCACAATTACATGCAATTATAGCTGACAACAGCCTTACTTATGTCTGGCACTCTCACCACCTACAGAGCACCGAGGGGACATGCATTACCTCCACTCATAACACTTGGTCTAGATGTACTTCTGGCTCGCCACCAGGGATGTAGTTTCTTGGACTCTTGATGTCCGGCACCTTCTATGAATGCTTTATATCCACAAGCCCGTGCTTCTGGAAATGTGCTTGCCTGACACTGCCCCGGGTGCCTTTTCATGGAGGCTCCCTCCAGGTGGACTGGCGGATGTGTTTCACCACGAGGTTTGGGAAGCTATCATTGAATACTTTACCCTTCATTTGCAGTCAGTAGACTTTCCATGCTTCCTCTGGGAAGCTTTTAAATTGGCCATCCGTGGGGTTTGTATTGCCAAACAGGCTGGGGTCCTGGGGGTAATCCGGTTGGCCTTGTCTCACCTGGAGGCAAACATCCGTGCCTTAGGGCTCCACTACTTTGACTCTGGCGAGGTGGATCTGCTAGTCTGCATCCACAGTAAATTTGCAAAATATGAGGAGGAGGCTCTTCGAGAGATGCATTACCTAGGAAGGAAGGCCCTGGCCAGGTGGTAAGGGGAGGGAGAAAGAGCTGGCAAGACTTCAGTTGGGCTTCTACGGAAACCGTGGGCGAGTGATTGTGTGGTTGACTTACTAGACGAGCACCAAAATATACAGGCTGCCAATAAAGCTGTCCAGCGTACCATGGTTGATTTTTATGCCACTGTGTACCTTAACTCCTAACATTCACCCTCCTCTGACTTGACCTCCTACGTGAACTCGGTGCAACTCCTCTGGTTGAAAGAGGGCCCTTGCCTTTTTTTAAATGAACCCTTCACATTAGAGGAGATTACTCAGGTCATTGCCGGTTTGCCTGGGGATGAGGCTCCCGGCCTTGATAGCCTTACGGCCTCCTTCTATAAGGAATTTGTGCCCCTACTGGCCCCTCACCTTCTTGATATGTATGAGGAGTTTACACAAACTGGAGTCCTCCTCCCCTCCTCCTTGCATGAGGCCCTTATTGTAACCATCCTGAAACCTGATAAAGACCCAAGCCACTGTGAATCCTACAGACCCCTCCCTCTCCATGATAAACCTTGATAACAAGATTCTGGTGAAATTCATTGGCTCGCAATTCCTCCCTCGTCTTCCCAAGATGATCCACCCGGTTAAATCCAGCTTCATGCCAGGAAGATCCACTCTCATAACCTGCACAAATTCTTTGCCCTTCTTTACACAATTGAGCCGCACCTAAAGGCTGCTGCTGTATTCCTTGATGCCTCCAAGGCATTTGACTGTCTCGAATGGCCTTATCTTTTCTGCCTTCTCAAGCATCTTAGTGCAGGTCACAAATTCATTCATCCGATTCATTTGCTGTACACCTGGCTCCTTCTACAATTGCCTATGGCACGAGCCAGCGATGTCCACTGTTGCCTATTCTATTTGCATTCTGTGACAGAATCCTCACCCAACCCATCTCCTTACCTGTTTCGGGGGCTCGACGTCTGTCTTCTCGGAGGAGCAGGCGGGGAAAGAAGTGAGACCTAGAAAGGAAAGAAGGACTATTAAAAGAGGGAAAGGCCGAAAACCATTATGATGCAGTGAACCTAATGGAGGACTTATCCCATCAGAGAAGGAGGGCGGGATAGACAACCTTATAATGCCAGCTGTTTGGACCGAGAGAGGGGGAGGAAGGGCGGAAAAACAGGAAGCAGAGGAGATAAAAATACAGAGACAAGCAGTGCGAAGGGGGAAAGAGAAAGGAAAAGGAATGCTGATGCAGGCATTCCTGAAGGGGAGGAGGAAGGAGAAAGTTACGGGGACATCAATGAAGAGTAGGAGCGCTTAGATGCCGCCATGGGGATATCACCAGAGACCCTACAGCAGCCTGCCATAGCTCAGGAGAGCTGTGGCTAGTGCGGTGAGTGTGAGGAGCAGGGTAGGAAGGCATTAGAGAGACCGACAACAGATAAAACAATTTATCTATGGAATAGGATAAGGAAGTGTTGGACTTGGCCCTTCTGGCAGGTTCACCCCTGAAACTTTTTGCTTTTATTGGTGACTTGGTGA